>NC_052471.1:11671633-12008994 GCF_009730915.1 Dioscorea cayenensis subsp. rotundata
GAAGTTACGTATTGCTAGAAATACTGAAGTGTGGAAATAAACTTGTGAAAACAAATTGTACATGTTAAAACTACAAGCAAATCAATAATACGAGTATAATTACCCGCTTATACTCATATAAAGAAAACCAACTAAGGAATCATTAACAAACTTAGTTAACAAATGCCCTATAGGAAACGTCAGCATTAAAAATATAAGTTGAGTTCCATCTTTGTTTCGACATCTTGAATTTTTCGACCTCATGTTATGTGCTTTACAATAGCAAGCCCATTGCTTCACGAGAGGGCTGCTTTTTCCCATATAAGATACTACCTCCTTAACGGAGCATAAATCTTAAGCCTTCCAAACCACTGCACATAAGTTTAAAACACGACAAACACATCTTATAGGCTTTAAAATATTTGCCACCACAAAGCGCCCCAAAAAATCTTCTAGAGGTGTAATTGAGGGCCGATTAGCGGAGGCATTATCAGTGAAATCGAAAAAAATTTTAAACACTAAAACCAAATTCTTCGAGCACCCACGCATAAGTCTATAAATAATATGGGCACTATGAGACTCCGCTGAACACCCTAAAAGCGAGAACGCGCTTTGATATTCCGACTTGTCATAACAATCCAACGCGGTCGTAATACCCATAAAAGAATTTTCATGAAAACATCGGTCCAAACATCGGAACATAAAGAAACCAAGAGTTGAAAGACGAAAATACCACAAAGTTGTTCTCTACCAAACTCATTGTTCAATATTTTCTTGAATTGTCCTTCGCGAAACCTTCGCACGCCATAGCAGTGTCATCATGCATACTGGTCTTGACACCGTCTCAACGGTCAACCCGGCAGCAAGACTAAAATTGTCTCCGCAATTTTTATCTCCTCGTGATTTTAAGCCATAAATGTAAATAGAGATGATGGATGAACATGTACGCTTCAAGCACATTGAATCAAATTCCAGGATCGCGTATTCGTGCATGTCCAAGCTTGTCCGGGTGCTTCTATTTCTCCGTGTAATCGTTGAATGTGCCATGCTACCCTCCGCCACTCTTACAATGTTTAAATTCGGAACCACAATAGTTTGGCATTTGCAAGCAGCGTTACAATGCCATCACATTATTATACAATTTTGTAAAACAATGAGTTTTAAAATATGTATAGGAATTTGAGGGTAATTTCTATGGAGAGTTGAGATGCTAACACGTCCGGTAGCAGTCGTGTTGCGATCAGCCGATTGTTCTATCGGGCTCGCATCTTACAGCAAATGGATTTGCTATGCTCGAGAGTAGGTGCCTGCTGTAACGCGAAGCAGTCCAGCAGCAGCTTTCGCTCGGGGAGTGATTCACCCCAGGTAAAACCATGTTTTAATATCTCAAGAGTCTGACAGTAACTTTCAATTTCATTCAGTTTTTACACGAGCAATATCCTAACAAGTATTTACAAAAAAAAAAAAAAAAAAAAAAAAAAAACAAGTCTAAAACTAATAATGGAATTAAATATCTAACAATATTACAAACAATTTTCATCTCAAAAGTTCACATAATTGTGCACGCAAATATTAAAACAATGCATACACAGAGTACCGAAAACACAATGAAATTAAATATATGACAATATGACAAATAATTTCATTCAAGTCTCACAGTAATTTCGTGCCAGTGTTTACCAAGAGCAAAAAGTCCCACAAAACCATACATAATAATTTCATACAAATTTTAAAAATGCATACACAAAGTCTAAAACTAATAATAAAAATTAAATATCTAATAATACTACAAATAATTCTCATCTCAAGTCTACAAAAATAATTTCTTACAAATATTTAAAAATACAAGTATACAAAAAACCATAATATAAAAATTTCCTAGCAAATATTAAAAATGCATACACAAGTATAAAAACTAATAATAAAATTAAATATACGACCAATACGATAAATAATTTATTCAAGTCTACAAAATAATTTCATGCAAATATTTACCAAAGTCCACAAAAAACTACACATAATAATTTCTACAAATTTTTAAAAATGCATACACAAGTCTAAAAACTAATAATGAAATTAAATATATATAAGAATACTACAAATAATTTCATTCAAGTCTACAAAAATAATTTCATGCAAATATTAAAGATGCACAAAAAAAAAAATCATTCAACTTTACAAAAAATAATTTCATGCAAATATTAAAAAGCAAGTCTACAAAAACTAGAAATATTAATTTCATGTACTTTTTAAAACTCCCACTGAGTTAAAAATAATTTTCATACGTAAGTCCATAAAAATACATTCATGCATACCACAACTCTAAACTAATAATAAAAATAAAATATCATAAATGCATTCATTCACAAAAATAATTTCATGCAAATAATTAGAAAACCAAGTCTACAAAAATTAAATTATTAATTTGACAGTACTTTTTAAAACTCCCATACTTAAAAATAATTTCATACAAAGTCCATAAAAATAACAGCTTAATGCATTTTTCACCACAACTCTAAACTAATAATAAAATTAATATTATAAATGCACAAAACAAACAAAAATTCATTCAACTCTACAAAATAATTTTCATGCAAATATTAAAAGAAAAACCAAGTCTACAAAAATTAGAATTATTAATTTCATATACTTTTTAAAAACTCCCACAAGTTAAAAAAATAATTTCATACAAGTCCATAAAAAAATATCATTCATGCATTTTTCAAAACACAACTCTAAACTAATAATAAAAATAAATATTATAAATGCAAAAACATTCATTCAACTCTACAAAAAAATAATTTCATGCAAAATATTAAAGAAAACCAAGTCTACAAAAATTAGAATTATTAATTTCATATACTTTTTAAAACTCCAACAAGTTAAAAAATAATTTTTATATAAGTCCATAAAATACATTCATGCATTTTTCACACACAACTCTAAACTAATAATAAAAATAAATATCATAAATACATTCATTCACATTTCATGCAAATATTAAAGAAAACCAAGTCTACAAAAATTGAATTATTAATTTCATGTACTTTTTTTAAAACTCCCACAGTTAAATATAATTTACATACAAGTCCATAAAAAAATACATTCATGCATTTTTACCACAACTCTAAACTAATAATAAAAATAAATATCATAAATGAAAAAAATTATCATTCAACTCTACAAAAATAATTTCTTACGAAATATTAAAGAAAACCAAGTCTACAAAAACTAGAAATATTAATTTCATGTACTTTTTACCACATATCCATTCTAATAATAAAAATAAATATGAAGAATATAACTAATAATTTTGTTCAAGTCTACAAAAATAAATTCATACAATTATTTAAAAAACAACTTTTATGGAAACTACGAAATAATAATTTAGTACGATTTCTATATGTCCATGAGTCTAAACTAATAATTAAAATAAACATATCAAGAATACAACTAATACTTGCATGATTAAATTAAGACAAGCCTAGGAAACTATAACTAAACATAAAATAAATAAATCATCACTCAACCTTGTTTATTGGGAACTTCCAAATCTTAAAAATTAAGAGAAAATCCAGAGTTGAACCACTACAAGTCTCCAAGATTCCAACTTGTAATATTAGCGCTGATAATGTTGACTTGAAATAATTAAACTCCAAGAATCCAAATAATATGTCTTGAGAGAGTGAGATTAAGAGAGAATGAAATTAGGGAGATTAAGAGAGCATGAGAGTGAGAGTTGGGAAAAGAGTAATAATTGGTAAAAAGTAAATAATAGTAGAGGTGTGGCTATATATAGAAATTTATAAGAATTTATGAATTTCTGAAAATTTGAAATTTGAAATTTAAAAAAAAAAATACAACTAGCGCGTGATTTATGATTTTGAAATTAAAAATCATAGCCGTTGAGCGTCCAACCCGCCGAGTTGACCCGGCGGGTTGGGAACCGAGTTACAACCAGCTTTTAATTAGGGCCGGCGCGGCTGGTTCAGCCCGGGCCACGGGTTGGAAGAAGCTCCAACCTGAATCGCCGCGTCTGATCAGACGACGGTTCTAGGGTCAATGAACCGCCCGGCAGGGCGGGCCGGGTTGTGCAGGACGTGCCCCTGCCCCTACTGCCGGCAGGCCCAGGGCCGACCAGGGTTGAGGCCCACTGGAAAAAAATAATTAAAAACTAAAAATCTGAAAAATTCACATATGAAAAATTCAAAAATTCTTAAAAATTCAGATAGAAAAATATATATTAACTAAAAATTGAGATTAAGATAAAAGTTGTTAAATAACAAAAAATTAGTGTCATGGATGGGGTTTTGAACCCTAAAAACCTCTCACTTAAAATAATCACTTTAACCAATTGACCTACTACATCTTTTTGTTTTAGTATAAAAACATAAATAAATATAAAGAAGTTGCAAAATATTTTTTTAAATTTAATCCCAAACAACAAAAAATTTAAAATAATTTATAATAACTTAAAAATTTTTAAGACATATCAAAATAATTTTAAAAAGGATAAAAAGCTACATTTTAATTTGTTTATCTATTAAATTAGATTATTAACACACCTTTTTAAATGCAACAAAAATTACATATCAAGTAATATTCTTATTTTATCATCAACTTATTTATTTATTATAATTAGGGTTGGCTCTCAATTTCATTTTTGGTCTCTAACTATAGGGGTTATTATTGTGTTTCGATCATGTTATCATTGAAAAAGTTAGTAATCAAAATAATATGGTGTTAACTATTATTCAAAAGATACTCCTTTTTATTAATATATTTTTATAAATTGATATACATAATTCAAAAAACAATTTTTGTAATTTTATTTTTATTTTATAAATTGAAACAAAATTATTTAATATATATGTGATGAATAAAAAGTACACTGTTAAGAGAATTTAAGAGTGCTGCGTGTGCTGAGGGCTTAGTGTTTATGAGTCAAAAAGACAATTAACAAAAATAATTAGTTTTTTATATTTATGAAAATTTATTGTTTGATATTTTTCGATTTATATAATTTTTTTAATTTATTATATCGCTCTCTTAATTTTTTTATAAATTAAATATATATGTAAAATATTTTGATTCACATCATACATCTATCTATATATAATTGTTTCCAATAAATGTTTAAAACAAATTGTAGCTGTAGCTGCAGTAGTTGAGTTATTGCCGGACGGCACGTGCCCATCTCTAGATTCAACTACCAGCATAGATTAAAAGTATGAAATTAAAAGTCATGACCAGCCCAGTGTGAAATTAACAAACAGAATCATGTTTTAGTAAACTTCATCCAAGTAAAACTCGCAAACATATCTTCTGACCAACCTTTCCCCTTCTCCCAAAAAGAGTATGATGGACGAATTTAAGGCCAGCAGATTTTTTCCTTGATTATTTTGTGTGCCACTGCAAAATTGCACTAAAAATTAGTTCAGCTTAAACAAATTGGTTAAGTAACGAAGCCTGATAAACTTATCTAAAGAAATCAAGATAAATCAAAACACAACACATCTCAATAAATGCATATGTTAAAGGAGAGCATCACAAAATGCTGAAGTCTGGTAAGAATTACAGATTCAGTGAACAACGATATTAACAGATTTTATCATCAGAAAACACCAATCTGATGACAAGCATTTCAGATCATTCAAAACTTAAAAGATCCATCAAATAACCACAACATCAAGCACATCAAGCAACAAATTCTCCAAAAACCACGCGAATTAACCTCGATCGGGCTTACAAATTGGCAAAATGAACCCTAACAACAAAGAAAGAGATGGACCAGCTGGACATGAACAGGATTTGGCCGGAGATGGAGATGAACAGGAGTGGCCTCGGCTAAATTTCGCGATCGTCTTGAACTTGAACAAATTTGGCAGGAGATGGAGATGATGCCATTGGAGATGGAGATGGTGGAGCTGGAGATGGTCTTGGCCTCAGGATGGGTGTTTGTTTGTGAGTGTCTAGTCTGGGTCTTTTTTAATTAGATGGAGAGAGTGAGTGAACGGAGAGAGAGAGAGAGAGAGAGAGAGGTTGTGTGTGTCTGTGTGGTGTAGTGTTTTATGTTAATTTAAAGCATCAAGTAGTGTGTCAATGACGAAACTATTTACTAACCAGAAGTATTTTCTATATAAGATAATTTTATAATATTTAAAATAGAATAATATTAAATTAAATAGGTTATCTTATCTTTTTAAAAATTAAAAAATAGATTAATTTATCATGCGTTAATATATGTAACATAATTTTATTTAACAAATTATAAAATTATTTTGTGAATTTAATAATGATAAACATCTATATAAGGAAGTTTAAATTCTCATTAAACACTAATATTTTTAAATTATCTTTTCAAAATTAAGTTTGATTATTTTATTAGTTTTTAAAATTTGAATAGATTTTATTATCTATTTTAAAAATATAAATATAGGTTAATTCATCTCATAATAAATTAAAATCTTTCATTTATCCAATTATAAAATTGATAATGATAAATATTTTATTTATATTATTTTTTAGAAATTCATGTTTTCATTAACCAACTCATTAATATTTTTAAATAACTTTTCAAAATATAATTATAATTTAAAGTTTTAAATTTATTTATTAAATTATTATTTAATTTAATATTTTTGTTAAATTATCTCTTCTGTCAGTTAATTATGTGATGGTTTTGATTGATTAAGTTCAAAGTCTAATTCCATTGGTAATGCTTTAAAAACTGTTATGGATTTGTGACTGCTTACAAGTACTTGGTAAATTTTTCATAGAACACTCAACTTTGCTCTATTTTCAAATTGGTCATCTAACTTAAAAACGCATCAAAATGATCATCTAAGTTATTTTTTTTTTTTTCACAGGGTAGTCACCCGATACTTTCCGGCAACTAATGTCTTATGTGGCGGCATAAAATCCTGACTCAGCTTTAAATGGCCATGTCAGCAAGCCAAGGCATGGACACATCACCCGAATAAACGACCCACATCATCATTAACTTTCCTCTTCTTCACTCCACTGAACAGATAGTAGAAAGAAGTTCATCTTCTCCATAGGGCTTCATCTTTCCCCTTCTTCACCACCCGGACTAGCTTCTATTGTTGTGAGAAATCAACCATAGTTTGTTCCTTTAATTTAGTGGAGTTATTTTGATGCTTTTCTCATGAATGAGTGTATATTTAATTGTTTAATTCTCCCTTTAGAACATATGAGAGGAAAACAATCATATTTATGCAGACATTTCTTTGTTTTTGTGTGGATTTATTTGCTTGGTTATATACAGATCAACATCATTCATGAGACAAGATTTTGTCATGAGAGTTCAATAACCAATCCTGGAATTCATCCATGCCTGTTCATTTACAAATGTTGACCCAGTCTAAACTCTTTATCAAGCCAGTAGTACGCCTACCACAAGGAAATACAACAAAGCTACTAGTGATTCAACAAACAAAACACTCACTGAAAAGAGGAAAAATAACATTACAACAGAACAGCTGAAAGTAAATTCCAACTAACTTGAAAGGAATGGCAATCAGAGCATCTACATATACAACAAAAGGTTCTTAGTCTACAAAGATCTGTGACCTCTGCTCCATGGTCAGTTGAAGCTGGTCCACTTTTAGGCATTGCTAACATTTTCAAATGGAGATGTATTGAAGTTTTAAATTTTAATGAAAGCTCCAATTGCTGACATTTCCATTCAACACTATCTAATATAGAAAGAAGCTTCTTGCTTTGCAAACTAACCAATTAAAGCTTTGCTGAGTTTTTCCCTACCCTAATTCTTCATGTTGCTCTGAATCGAAGGATAAAGAAGAGATGATTTGGAAACTTCTTGCTGACATGGCATCTTTAGGTGATGTGTCCATGCCAAGGAGGCTTGTTGACATGGCCATTTAGAGCTGAGTCAGGAATTCCGGCCGCCACGTAAGACATTTGTTGCCGGAAAGCATAGGGTGGCTGTCTTGTGAAAAGAAAAATTACTTGGGTGACTATTTTGATGCGTTTTAAAGTTTGGTGACCAATTTGAAAATAAAGCATAGTTGAGTGCCCTACTGAAAAATTTACCCAAAATAAATATGTAATTTATTATTTTATTATTTTAATAATTAGTATAGGGTGACTTTATTTGTGTTAAATTTACATCATTTTAGCTCCTTTAGATTCAATTATATTCGAGATTTTAGATAATTTTTTTATTTATATCATTTTCTATGAATATTAATATTACCACACATCACTTGTATGCATACGAATAATTTCATTAGGTATATTATTAATTGTTTTGATGTGTAAATAGATGACGATTTTGTTTTATTAATTTACAGAATGGTGTATTTGTATTAATTTTCTATTGGAAACAAGGATCAATCCTACTAATGCTATAATTTAATTTCAATTATAAAATAAAGTTGTCCTGTAATGCGGATTAGGGGAAAAAAATTTATGTTGTTGCATGAAATTAAATAAAATTATTTAAAAAGGGGAAAAAGTTAATAAGTGCTCGCACATATATATATATATATATATATATAAAGTTAAAGACTTACCACATACAAAATATATATGTAATCAAATATTTTTAAATAAGTTTGTTTTCCCCGAAGCATCTAATCTATACACACTATTAAAAAAGTGTTTTCAATGAACAAATTTAAATTCTTTTATTACATTTAATTTTTTATTTATATTACTTATGATATTAATAATTAAAAATTTTAATTAAACTCATTTATTTATGCAATAAATGATCATAAGCTTCCATTGTAGGAGTTATTTAATTATATTATTTTTTATAATATGCTCCCAAAGTGTTTTAAGGATCAAATTTAATATGTTTTTATTACATTTAAGTTTTTATTTATATTACTTATGATATTAATAATTGAAAAACTTTAATTCTACTTATTTATTTATACAATAAATGTCTATAAGACCTTTTATATTGAAGGTATACAACGGATTCTATTGTTGGATTTTTTTAATTATATTATTTTTTTATAAATGATATTGCCTCAAAATCCCTCACAAAATCTTAAAAGCTTCAATGTGAAACAGGGAGAATGCCTAGTTCTATTATATTCCTCTAACATTAATGTGTTACTTATATGTAATAACTTCTGACCATTTAATTATATATTCACAATATAAAATTAATTTAATATTTATTTAAAATCAAATACTTTTTATTAAGAATTATGAAGAAAACTAATGTAAGTGAAATAAAATTGTTAGATTATTAATATGTAGCCAAGTGAAAAAAAGTCTAATTATATCATTATCGTATTAATTAATTTTGAAGAATATTAAAAATAAAGAATAATTTATGATAACAATTACTAGTGTATATATATTTGTGAATAAATAATTAAAATTATTTATAATCTGGGAAAACGATTTTTTTCATAATATTTAATAGTATACTAAACTTTAAAATCAAATATATAACTCCAAAAGTATTTATACTTCAAAAAAATTGTTAATAGTTTCAAAATTTTATAAAATCTTTGTTTACCTCATACTAATCAAGCACAAACTATCTTTTAATGTCATAAAAAATTTTAAAAGCAAACTCTAATTTCATAAATATTTATAATTCAAAAAATTATTGATTCTTTAAAATTTGAGAAAACTTTGATATAAAAATAAATGTCGTTGAAATATGACATTCAATTAATTGTAAATTATTAGGGGGTTGTATTGCAATGGTATAAATATATTTTTAATTCAATTTTAAATTAAATAAATTATTAGAGGGACTACATTGCTAAACCACAAAGGTATTTGCAATTTAATCCTAAATTAATTATGATTTATTGAAGAAATTAAATTATAAATATATGTAGTACAACACTATTGAATTCATATTTAATAAACAATTTTACCATGTTATTTTTTTAATAATATAGAAAGGATAAATATTTTTTTATCACTTTAACTTATTTGACTCATAATTATCTTTTAGTTTTGATGAAAGCAATATTTTTTGTTATATTATTTGCTACGAATATTAATATCAAATCCATAGTCACTTACTTTTGATTGGAGAAAAAAAAAATTGAAGTGATCAACGATGCATAATCTACATAAATCTTGAATGATTTTATTAATTTTAACATTTTAACATGTCCATAGATTTGGGGTATTTTTTTTTTTTTAAAACTCCTAATTTGGTCTTTAAAACAGGTTTTTAAAAGAAGTGGAGAATGGTTCGACATGTCAATAATAAGATAATTAATAAACAATTCAAAATTTAGATGAAAGTTTTTGTTTTTAAATTTTGAATAAGTTAAGTTTCAAACATTAATTACTATTAAAATAATCTATGATAATTATTCCTCACCAACCAATACAAGGTTTAGGTAGCAAGCATGTGCATACAACAGGGGATCAGTTATTACCAATGCATCTAGCGAGACTTGAACTCTAGACCTCTCAAATGTCTCACATTCACCTATTGGTTAAGGGGTCAATACCACTCAGCTATGACCTATGAGACATTCAGTTTAACTTTAATATTTTTGAATATGTGACGATATAAATATGTTGTTTATATATTTTTTTTAAAATAAAATTACAATCTGTTATCTAAATCTAGAATGTATTTTTGGAGTATGTGATGTGTATAATTTGAATGAAGGATGGTTTGAAATGGTGATCTCATGTCAAAATTTATCCCACTCCAATTAAATATTGCCACTTGAGAAGTATTCACACATGGATACAAATTTGACATCCACATTATCATCAACATCATTCGTTCTTCCATAAACTTTGAATTCAAACCATATAAATCCCAAAATTTTAAAAATTTTAAAATATTATTAAACCCTATTTTAAACCCTAAAATCTTGAACTCAAATACTATACCTAAAATTCTAAAACCCGTAAGTTCTAAATCATAAACCTTAAATCTGAAACAATAGGTTTGTAATTTAAAATTTAGCATTTGGAGAGGGGTTTCTAGTTTATATTTATGATTTAGATGGTAGAGAAAAATTAAATTTTTTAAAGAAAGGACGAAATTTTTTTTTAATTTGAGATGATAAAATCTGACGTGGTGCTACCACCGTTCAATTGAAGCCTTATAAATATACATTTGAATGTTCTTCATTTACCGGCATATTTATCTAATGAAATGAGATGGATATAAAAATTATAAAAAAAAAAGTTTCTAAGATAAAATCTGGTAGTCATGTTATATTTCATTAGAATGGTGAATGGGCATACAATGATTGAAGCCTCAATAATGATAAATTTCTATGGTTATTAAGCCACCTTAACGCACCATAATACCTGCTTATCCTTTTGATGATTCTTGTGCCATTTGTCAAAATAAATAAATTAATTAATAAAATAATGCAGAAAATTTTTCATAGTTTAAAAATTCGTTTTACAATTGATTTCTTAACTCTTATCGCTGTTTTCCCAATCTGTCTCTCCTTTTAGAGCAAGATGTAAAGCTTGCTGCTTGCCGGGTTTCCTAAGACACAACATATATGTTGATCTCGGTCTTATTTTGATTATTTTTTAAATTTCTTATTGCTATCTGTATCTATAGGTATGTATATATATAGAGATCTTCTTTGTGCTGGGAAAAAATAATTTTTTTATAAATAATAAGTGATCATGATAATCACAAATCGCATCTGTTAATTTTGTTTCCAAAACAAATTTATCTTTTAGAATTTTTAGGTTGTATATGATGGGAATTAAGCAACAATCTCAATAGATTGTAAACAAATAAACAATCCCCATGCTTGCTAGATGAAGGAGAGCAACCTAACAAGACCAAAATTTCAATCACACAAGACACCAAATTTTACGTGGAAAACCCTTAAATCAAGGGTGAAAAACCACGGGTCAATCTTGACCAATCCAAGCTCCACTATGATCAAATTCAGGTACAAGAGAGTCTCAAGAATGAGCATAAATAAAAAAATACAACTTGACCAAAAACAATAGCTAAAAACAAGCTATATTGGAAACAAAAAGCAATATTCTCGTAACTCTGCTCGACCCTCATATCTTGAGCTAGGAGAAGCCAAATCACAAACCATCTGGTGGAAATCAAGCTCTGCAAGTCCCGAACGTGCCCACCAAATTTCAGCTCAATCGGGCATCGTTTGACCCTCCAAACACCAGACTTGAATTTGTTGCTCCCTGTCAAATCCGAACCCTACGAAAAATCGCCGTGTTTTTATCTTTTGCGCGGCTATATCCCCAGATTTTTCACTCTCTTAACCCTAATATGATGGAAAACACTTAATAAAGTGAACCCTAATGGGCTTGGACCATTTGGGCTTTTCTCCACATAGGACGGGAGCCCAATACCCAACAGTATATCTCTATGTTTTCCATCTTAATTTAGAACTTCTAATAGAAATCTGACCTGAATTTAATTTATATTGTGTGATATTAATCTACAGAAATTAAAAAATATGATCATAATTTGGTTTCTATCTCAATTTTAATTTAAATACGATCAGAATTTGATTTCAAAATAAATTATAATCAGAGTAACTAAGATTTAATTGTGATGAAAATGTAATATTCAATAGTTTCCTTTGTAAACATCAATAGAAGAGAGGTGAAAATTTCAAGAAGCTAATGTAATTTATAATATAATTTGTACAAAATCATAGAATTTCATATAGATATAATATTACAAAATAAGATAAAAATTTAAGATAATTATAAATATACGTCTCAATTAACATATTTAAGTTATCCAAAAATATTATGATTTCAAATATTGTGTGGGATAAGATTTTTGTATTTTTTGGAATTTTAAAATATTGTCTTAAAAATATCCATAAAAAGTTAAGGAGATCTATATTATATATTATTATATTTTACCGTCCTCCTGTCTAAAAGCAGCTTGAGAAGAAATTTGAGTGTTATATTTTGAGGACTAAAGTGATGCAAGGGCATGCACCAACTTCAGCGTTTGGATGGGCTTAATAATGATCTTGTGCTGGAGATTCTTTCATGGCTTCCTCTCCCATCTATAGCACGATTCAAAAGAGTATGTAAATCATGGTACTCTATCATCTATGATCCCTATTTTATTACTCGTAAACGACATCATGATGCAGATGTCATTACAACTTTAGAGTTGGGCATCAAAGGTTCAAAATATTATTACTTACCGAACTATGGAGTGTTCATTCCACTTGTCTGCCCTTGTCTTTCCATCAAAAAAAGCTACGGCATAGACATCTCTAGCTCTAATAAAATATGTAATCAAATAATAATCAATTCCTGCAATGGATTGATTCTTTGTGGGGTTTACATGTTCCCATATGGTTATGGTGCTCGTTGTTATCATGAACCAGGATTCTATTATCTACATAATCTCATAACAGGGGATTATAAAGAAATATATTTTCAAAGACCAGATGGAAATAATATTCCGGTGCACAAACTCTTAATCCCCGGTAATCGGGTTCTCACTATGGACTATATAATTACCACCAATTCTAACAATCCAATGTATTTGATTAGAATTTATTCGTATAATGAAGATAGATGGGAGAATTGTGGTGACCCTTTCATTCATAGAGGTAGATTTTCTGACCCTTGCGATTATGAAGTCAAATTTTGTAATATTGAAGGTGTCTTCTACAAAGGAGTTGTTAATTGGCTTTCATACATGGAGAATTTTGCCATAATGATTTTCTCTTTCAATGTTAAGAATTATTGTGTGACGGAAATCCCAGTTCCATGTAATGTTATCAAGAATATTTTGTTTTTTGGAGAGTCAAAAGGACAATTATATCTTATTCTAGGAAAAAAATATTCTTTTCAAGACCTTCAAATAATGGTAGTCGAAAAAGACTACTCAAGCTTGACCAACTTATATCATATTGGCCACCATCTTAGTACTTCAATTAGTACAATGATAAAAATTGGAAATGCATTCTCTAGCATGGAAAAGCTTATGTTTAACAAGTGGCAAATTCAAATTCTCCCAGGGACAAGAAAAGAGGATGATAAGTTGTTACTATGTTATGGCGACAAGATGTTCTCTTATAATATTGTTGACAACACTATCAATGTAATTGTTAGACTCGATGAATTATCTCGACAACCTTGTTCTTAAACTAGAATCTGGACATTAATCATATGTTTGATATTTTCATATGCAATATAGTTGGTTGATGTATATTTTGTTTTTAAATGTGTTTATCAAAATTTATGGTTAATTATTTGATTTTTATGATGTTGTTAAGGCCTTAAAATATGAGATAATAATATATGTGTTGATTTTAGCTTCTCAATGTGTAAGATGGAGTTTGATTCAATAAAATTATACATTTTGTGTTATTTCGTTTGAGTGCTCTGTGTGCTACCTATCCCCACATACTAAGTCATTAAGTCCCCATAACTGATGCACTTATATATTTATCTATCCCTTTAGCAAGGTTTGTGGTTTTTGCAAAAAAAATAAAAAAAAATTAATGGAATTTATTACTCTCTTTGGTACCTCAAAAGATGGAAGTATATTTGTGGTTAATTAGTGATAACAATCTAAATTATCTCTTGTGGTAGTACTCTATATATAGGTTTTTTTTTTTTTAACCATTGGTTAATAGTGTTGTTAATTTACCAAGCTTTACTAATCAACACAATCTGGGGCATTTGGTTGCAAGGAATGAAAAAGAGAGGGTTGGAAAAAGAATGAAAATGAAGGGGAATGGAAAATGCATGGAGTGAAAACTATGTTTGGTTGTAAAGTATTGAGAGGGTAGTGCATTGGGAATGAGAAAAGTAAAAGAAATAAAATAACTTTTATACCCTTGATGAATTAAATAATATTATATGTTAAGCTAAATGATAATTATTTTTAAATTATAAATTTTTTTGAGTAATATTATTTATATTATAATTAAATATTTAAATTAAAAAATTTCATTTTAATAATAAATAAAATTATTTATTTAATTATTATTTGAATTAGATTATTGTTTTAACTATTATTTATTATCACTTCATTTTAATTATTACTTTAATAATAATAATATTTTAATTATTATTTATTATATTAAACATCCAAATATTCACAATCATTATTTATTAATATTGGGGTAATTTTGTCTTTTCAATCACAAAGAATAAGTAATCCTTCCATATTTAGTTTAAAATAATTCATATTATTTATTATTTACTTTAATTATTATTGTCTATAATTATAATAATTAAATAATTAAATTAATTAATTCATGTTAATCATTATAAATAATTATTTAAATTAATAAAATTTATAAAAATGGTAAATAGGTAATTTACTCTTCATACCTTCCTATCCCCCTCTCATTACCCCCAATTTTGGGAGGCATGAGTATGCCTCTTTCATGGCCTCTCTAAACCCTATTCCTATTGCCTAGTGGTGTATTCAAACATCTGCATCATTCCATTACCAATCTCCTCCCAATCCGGATACCAAACACCATTACTCATTAAAAATTTGCCTAGATAAAAAATCTGGGTTTCAAAATTTCAAACGGCCAAACTCTTTTCAAGGTAGAAATTTATTTATTTATTTATTTATTTGGGGGTAAGAAGGTAGAAATTAATTTTGAGATCAGCTACGCTCAAGTTAAACCCAAATGTGAGTCATTAATTACTTGTTTTTAAACTTACAAAACTTCCTTTCCTGGAAAATAATTAAATATTAAAATACATATTTTTTTAGAAAAAATTAAATCCAAATTTAAAATATTCTAAAAACTTTACAAAAAAAAGGTCACCCTATTTCAAAATCTAAACATAAGTTGATTAAACTATAAAATTTTAAAATGACAAAATTATTTTCAATGAAAAAATATTCAAAAAAATTAAATAAATTATCAAAAATACGAGAGTTTAATTATATTTTAAAAAAATATTTAATTGAAAGGAGGCCTATATTAATATAAGAAAATATGTTGTTTTTATTAAAAGGAAGTTAAACTGGAAACTTTTTAGGATTTGATTGGTAGGAGATTCCCATATGTGTGCATAACCTCTCTTTCTTAAAATATAGGGTAAACTACCCAGATAGTCCCTAAACTATGGGGTTGTTCCTATTTTGGTCACTGAAGTTTGAAAAATTTTCAATTGCATCCCTAAACTATCTATTTCCTTTCAATCAAGTCCTCCTGACGAACGGCGTTAACGGCAAGCTGACGTGGCGTGCCACGTCACTGGCAACTTTCCACGTCAGCTTGCCCATAGTTTCCACATGCCTTCATCTCTTTCACCTCTACAGTGAGCCTTTTTACTTTCCCTTTTATCTCACTTTCCTTTTCATTCATCCACGAAGGAAGGACTCGATGAGCATGGCGCCAGGGAAGAGACAGAGCAATCGCCGGAGTGGTGTGATGGAGGAGAATAATATTGAGGTAGGTGCTCTTCCCCGAAGCTAGCCTTTCTTTTTCTCTTTCCCTGCCCTAGAATAACATTGTTGTCTGATTTTGGTGTTGATTTTTGTCAAGTTGTTTTGAAAACATGAAGAACAAGGTGATTTAAGTGTTGATTTTTGTCTCATGAAATCAAGCTTGGAGATGACCACTACATGCCTGCTCTCTCTATGTAATGTAATAAAAATCTAGGTATTTTTATGAGAGTCCTGTAGCCAAATTCAGAGAAAATTTTTATTGTGGAAAGAATTTCTAATCTAGTTGCCTATATTTCGTATGTTTTCTCAATATTATTGGGGATATGGTAATTGTTTAGTGAATGGCATTGATGCATAGATAGTTCATCGGTCAAATATTGGTAGGTTTTAGTTCATCCATTAGTCTATCAAAATCTTGCTACTAATTCATAAGATGTAGTGATTGTGAATGTTAATGCTCCATGTGTCAGAGCGTCACCCAACTTTATGTATTACCAAATAAAAAAATAATGAGGGTGTTTAGATTACATACCTGTACTTATAAGTAATTAAATTTACTAAATCCAGGTTACACAACAAAGCCAGGTTACAAATCCACCAAGGCAACAACAAAAGCTGAAAGGGAGACAAGTGCCTTCAAGATATATGGAAGGGTTATCTCAAACTGCAAAGTTAGGGCTGGGAAAAAGAAAGATGTGTAAATCTGCTGAAAATGCTCAACAACAGGCCAAGAAAGATTTGTCCAAGGGTGCACATGAGCAAAAGGACTGCTACTGGGGAGGTTGTGCACGATGTGGAAGCTTTGGTTAATCTTTGGATTACAATGCTTAAGTGATTTTGTTGTTTTTTTGTTTGTTTTTTTATTAAACTACAATTACAAAGGTTATGTATTAAATAGGTGGAAACATATCACATTATACTATCAATTTTTGAATATTTGAAGTTATGTTTTGCTAATATAAATATATATTTTCAAACAAAAATCTGTGCTATCAACTTGTGTTGGCAAGTAAAGTTTTGAAAATTTTAATTTCATCCCTAAAGTATTGGGTTGTTCCTATTTTGGTCACTCAAGTTTATAAAAACTATGGGATTGTTCCTATTTTGGTCACTCAAGATTATAAAATTGCCAATGAATAAACTATGGGCAAGCTGACGTGGAAAGTTGCCAGTGACGTGGCACGCCATGTCAGCTTGCCGTTAACGCCGTTCATCAGGAGGACTTGATTGAAAGGAAATAGATAGTTTAGGGATGCAATTAAAATTTTTCAAACTTCAGTGACCAAAATAGGAACAACCCCATAGTTTAGGGACTATCTGGGTAGTTTACCCTAAAATATATTACAATTGTATGAAACAATTACATCACGTTAGCCTTTATCCTCACATCTAATCAGGATTTGCCTCATCAAAGTTGGCTTTTCCAAATGCTACATTGAGAGAGGATGTCATTCCAAAGCCAGCAGCTATTGTTCAACCTTCACCGAACATCATCCTTCTCCATCCCCCTTGGGATAACATTCTCACTGGTTTTGCAGCCTCACTAGTTTCACCACTAGCTAGCTTACTGGTAGTTTAGATCCTGTAATTTTTTCTTCTTTGTTTTGTTTTTGATATTTGTGTTTGGTTTTGCTGTTGGAATACTCTTTGATAGTCTCTGAATCCTTGATCTTCACCAATTCAAATTCCCTGATATGAAAGGGAAGAGCTTTGAGTTAGATCCTTTGGAGGAGGAGCAAGCAGCATTTGCAAAGGCAGTGCATGATTCCAATAGTAAAGTTTGGACTTTCATGTGTTCTTTTATTGAGAAATTATTTGGGGCAGCGGCATATCTAGAAATAAAATTAAAAGATGTTAAATTCAAATTTAATAAAATTATAAATTTTAAAAAATTCTATTAATTCAAACGTGAGATTATAATAATAATCTATATATAATATATATACATCTAAATATTTGGGTTAAGTGTAAAAATCTATCATATCTACTTAATTAACAATTAACTCAACTAAGAACTAAAATAACAAATAATACAATTAGAAAACAACTCAATGCAAATTCATAATCTTATTACTTTAGTAATTTAATGAATAATCAAAATTTTCACAACATTTAATCAAACAAATATTTAACAATTTCTTACAATCATTGCACAATAAATTCTTCATAATAAATTTTCTTAACAAATAAAAAAACAAATATTTAACAAATATCAAATTTTCACTAAAAAATAATCAATACAATAAATAAAACAAATTACATTAGATATATATTAAAAAATGCAAGATAAGTCCCAACAAGATAAAACCTAAAATTGGAAGAGATGGAGTGAAGAGAAAAAACTCACCAATCGACCAAACCAGCAAATGATCTAGAGTTAAATTTCACTGTGATACCAGTGGGTTATGTTTTTGTTAGAGATTTTTGAGATATTGGTTGCATTTTTTTAAGTTTTTATTTTATTTAATAAACTACTATTTTTTACATTAATATGCTTAGAAAATTGATAATTACAAATGGATAAGTTCAATAAAAAAATACAATTAAAATATAAATTTAAAAACAAACAATATAATGAAGATAGATGTTTCATTGCCCATATTATATTAGTATTTATTATTATCACCCAACGTGACTTTTATCTAATATAATAATTTTATTATTTTTATTCATTTTATTTTAAATATCATGAGTGGAATTTAGAAAATATATGAATTATAATTATTAATATTTTAATTATATATACATATCTCTATATATAAACCTTTCCATGCTGGGCAATTAGGTGAATTGCATGGATGGATTTACGAGATGGAAGAAAGGGAGCAAGGGAAGGGAGGTCACAAATTAAGTTCCTACGAGGAATAAGAGAACCCTCTATTATTGGAATATATTTGATCTATAATTGATTTATATATTCTCATAATCTTCTATAATAGGATAGTAAGCTATCTATAGAATATTAATGATTGTATCATATTTATCATGATCTACACTACAAGAAAAACAGAAATTTCACATGATTTATTTGGCATGATTTTGATTCCATGCCAAATTGTTCATGGTAATTGGCACGAAACACAAGTACTAAAGTTATCATGGTACAGTTACCTAATCATGGCAACTTTGTAGCGATATTTAGCAAAATTTGTGTTTTTGTCTAAAATTTAGACCAAAAACCGTACCCAAAATTGTATCAAATGCACCAACCATTTATTTGGCACGATTTTAGGCAATGAAGGTTCAAAACCATGCCAAACGTCATATATTTTGTTGGCACAAAATTTGGCACAACGAAACAAAACCGTGCCAACATCCATGCCAAAAGATCAACCATTTATTTGGAACGGTTTTAGGCACAGAAGGCCCAAAACTGTGCCAAAAATCATGTTAAACACATATATGCCAAACACATTGACCATTTATTTGGCATGTGTCATGGAAGGTTCAAAATCGTGCCAAAAACTGTGCTAAACATCATATATTTTCTACCACGAAAGTTGGTATTGCGAAACCAAAATCATGCCAACATCCGTGCCAAACACATCAACTATTTATTTGGCACAGTTTTAGGCATGAAAGACCCAAAAGTGTACCAACATCCGTGCCAAACACATCAACATTTATTTGGTATGATTTTTGGCGTGGAAGGTCCAAAACTGTGCCAACATCCATGTCAAACACATCAACATTTATTTGCCAGGATTTTTGGTATGGAAGGTCCAAAACCGTGCCAAAAAATGAGTCAAACATCATATATTTCGTTGGCATGGAATTTGTCACAGTGAACCCAAAATCTTGCCAATATCCGTGGCAAACACATCAACCATTAATTTGGCATAATTTTAAGCATAGAAGGGCCAAAACCATGCCAAAAACCTTGACAAATGTCATACATTCGTTGGCATGGAATTTGGCAAGGAGAATCGAAAACCGTGCCAACATATGTGACAAAGACATCAACCCTTTATTTGGCATAGTTGTTGGCACTGAAGGTCCAAAATCGCGCAAAAAATCGTGTTAAACATCATATATTTAGTTGACATGGATTTTGGCACAGCGAACCCAAAACCATGCCAACATCCGTGCCAAACACATCAACCATTTATTTTGCATGGTTTTTGGCACAGAAGGTCCAAAACCAAAAACCGTGCCAAATATCATTTACTTTTTTTTCACATAATTTGGCACGGTTTTGAGCATTTTCTTATAAATGCTTTGTTATGCCTCACAAAAGTATATGAGAATTTTTTTCTTTTTGCACAATTTAATTATGCATACACGTGATAATCTATATTTATAATAATTATACTAAATTTATAAAAATTATGCACCCACAACAAAACTTAATTTTTTGTAATATAATATAAAATATGATAAGTATAAATTAACTAATATAATTAAAATTGATTATTTAAAAAATTTCAAATAGTTAATTTTATGTATGACATTGATTATTAATTTTTCTTGTATATTTTACAATTATGCATCATTCATGGGGAAAAAAACTTAAGTTTTTATAGGATAATTTAAATTTAAATTAAATTAATGGATTTTATATGTTTATTTCATGCAAAAAAATCTTTCTAGGCCTTTATATCAAATTCTCAAAGATTATTAAAAAATTTATTGATTAAAATAATTCGTTCTGGTCAGGCCCAAATGATCATATTCCACAACAAAATCGGCTGAACCTAACCCATTCAGGCTGTTTCCAAGATCTGGCGATAATTTATCACCCCTTATTTTATTTATCACCTTTTTTTAGTGTAGTTGATATCCGTCGAACTTAATTTATGACCTTATGAAAATTACTAAACTTATTATTTTATATAAATCAATTTGTAACATATAATTTTGTATTTGATTATTTGACTTAAAGATAAGTAATCATTAAAATAAATATTTAAAAGTTTAACATTCACTACTACTTAAAAAAGAAATATTTGATTTTAATTATTTTTAAAATTACTTTTAAGATTCGGATTATAATATACTTGATATATCTATATTAAATGCAAATGTATGTTATTAAAAGATAACGTTAATTATATAAATTAATGAAATTATAAGTATTTAATATAAAAAATAGAAAATGAATTTTAATGTAAATTATATTGGTTTATTTTTAGTTTTTTTAATATTCAAATTTAAATAATAAATAGTTAATGAATAAGAGTATTTCTTATACTTCTATGTAAAATTTCATGGGAGATTTATAAAACTTGAAACTATGTAAAATATAAATAATACATATATGGAAAAAACCAAGATATTTAAAAAAAACTAGAGTTAGTGTTGGGTCTTAAATAAATAATCTTAAATAAATACTAATAGAAATAAATCAACTTAATATTTTATATGAATCAATTTGATATATAATTTTTATATGATTATATAATTTAAAATAAATATTTTCATGTGACATATAATGTTGTGTATAGAGTTACGATTGTGCCATATAATCAAAAATAAAAAAAAATTATATAAGTGTATAACTCAGTATTTACCCTAGATCCACTTTTTCCATCCCCTTTTGTTTATTTACCCTAGTATATATACACGGGAATTTGAGAGGATATCCATATTTCATTTTGAATACCAAACTTCAATTTGTATCTTTCTGGTCACTCTATTTCGGTGTTTGATTTCAACAAGAGGATACCTGAGGGATTCTGATGAGAAATGTCAGACGTGGGACACGGGATAAGTCATGTGGAAAGCATTTGGCACAACATATGCTAATGTGGACTAGCCTTGTCACTCCAACACTACAAGAGTTAAGATTTTAGTGATAACTTTTTTGTGTCACCGGTTATTTTGCCACAAATATTAGGTTTTTTATGTCAAAAAATGTAACAAACATTATTGTTTAACTTAATTGTGATAACTTTTTTTTGTAACTATTATAGTGATAATTGTGACAATTTAGTATATGTCACAATTAAATTGTGACTATTATATATTAACAGTGGCAAAACTTCTTTTGTATCCAATGTTCGTTGGTAAAAACATACAAGATTTTATTTCAAAAATTTCTTGATGAGAATGATGTGTAGTTGTAACAAAAAATATTGTCGTTACTATGATTTTATATTTATTGTGACGAAAGTGTTCTTTGTCACTCAACATATATTTTTTGTTACAACAATTTTGTCACAAAAAATTCAACCATTTAGTGCCCACTAAATATTGCCACAAAAATTAAATTTTTTAATCATGCTATTGGGGTTTTTATGGTAAAAAAGTTAATTGACACAATAATTTGGATTAGTTGTGATATCTAATTATTTTGTCACTATTACAATTTTGATTGTGACAATTTAGTATCCATCACAATTATATATCTTACTTTTTAGGTCGATAATTTTGAATACAAAAAATTAAATATGTAGTATATAGTTGTAAAATTATATGGTTAATAAAATATTAAAAATTCTATTTTTTCCTACCTAGTCTCAAAGGTTATGTATAGATTTTTTTAAGTAATCATAGATAAAATTTAAAAAGTTTTGTAAAAATTAAAATTTAACATAATTTTATCAAACATAATTATTATTTATAAATACTTCAAAATAACCTATTAGATACTAAACAAATTTGTTCTATTAAGCCAAAATATTAACATATTAAAACATTTAAAATTAACTATGCAGAAATACTAAACTATCATCATCGCATTGGTGTAGCCCCACATATCTACAATGTGAAGAAGAATATTTCATATATATATATATATATTCATCAATCATTTAACAAATAAACAACTATTTTTCACCCAAAAAAATACCAAAAGTATAAAAAAAGTAAAAAATAGTAAAAATATAGGCATGGCTTTCTCCAATCTATTTTTAATATACCAAGTAAATTATGCTTGTACTACAAGAATTACGACATATGATTTTTTTTTGTAATTATTAATCATTTTGTCACAAATATGAAGTTTTTTGTGATAAAAAAATTAATTAACATAATTGTTTAAGTTAATTGTGATGATTGTTTTTGTCACTAGAACTATTATAATTGTTGATGATTTAGGATCTCTCAAAATTACGTTGTCACTATTAATATACCTATAGTGTTATAAATAATATTTTCATTTGTTTTGACCAAAGAGTTCTTTGCCATTGGTCATTTTATTTTTTGTGATCACATTTTTTGTCACAAAATATTCAACTATTAATATCTACTAAATATTGTCACAATAAACCCTAAAGTATGTTTAATATATTTTAGAATCAAATTCGATATGTGTGTGTCTATATATATATATATATCTAAAAACATTTTTTAGAAGGAAAACTATTCAAATTTAAAAAATATTTGTAAAAATATGAGATAAAAATCGATGCAAAAAACATATTTTCCAAATTCATTGTTTCGCAAGTTGTTATTGTTTACCCAATCCTCAAAATTGATATTTTAAGGGATAGAAAACAAGCTTTTAATTTAGTTAATATCTAGGATTTATAGTATTAGAGAAAGATTTTAAAAATTAAAATTAAATAGAGATTTACCAAATCTCACAAAACAAAATCTAGATAATATATTTTTTTAAAAAATTAAAATTTAAAAAATATATATCCTCAATGAATTTAACATATAAAAAGATTGAAGCCTTGAGTAATTATGTGCCTATGGAGATTGATGGAATGGTTCGGCTTTATTGGTTTAAGAGAATTAAAGTGACACAACTAGATCTTGATGTAAAGATACATGTTATTGATGGCCACGAGATTTGCTTATTTTTCTTTTCTTAAATTCTTTTGCTTAGTTTATGCAATGGATAAGAGATAATTATTTTTTTGCTTTATCTATTTTAATCTTCAAAGTTTGGTTTATTGAATTTTTCAATGATGATTGTTTATTAGTGCTTTCTTTTTTGATACTTTGAATCTTAGATTCAGGTTCATCATAGGAATATGTTATTTAGATTTTGATTATGTGATTTTCCTTTTTTTTTTTATTTATGATTTTTTATCTATTAAAAATCACAAAAGCCAAATGCAACATGGATCTTGTCTCAATTGAGAAGAAATAATGATATGAAAGTTGTAATTAAATTAGAATTTTTAAATTTTTAAAATTATTTCATTAGATTCTTTTTTTTCTACGTACACAAAATAAGTATCAAGGAAAAGGGAATAACATTAAAGTCCAAACAAAGGAGTCAAATTCTAGAAGAAGTTGAGGTTGAAAAGGAAAAAAGAAAATTTAAATACATAAATGAGTACTTCATCTCCAAATTTAGGATAATTTTATAATTGTATTTTGGATATTAAAATTTCCAATTTTGTATATTTTGATGATATTTATTTAATTATTTTCATATAATATTAAATACTTTATTTACTTGTGTGACAATATTTTTGCTATTTAAAATTTGTCTTGAAAGAAGTATCTAAAATATAACTTTACATTTATCACAAATAATTTATTATATTAGTGACAAAATTAGCGTAACATAATTTTTATTTTAGTGACAACATTATTTTTAAATTAGTAATTTTATTTGTGACAATATAAACACATAACAATATCTCAAAATAACATTAGTGACGAAGTATTAGTCACCAATAAAAATATTATTATTGACAAAAACATTTTGTCACTATTGTATTTTTCAGTGTTAATAATATTGTCACAATAAAATAGATTATTATGACTGCTTATTTAACACAACATAACCACCATAATTAAAATTTTTTTGTGTCAACAAAATTGACATAAATAAATAAAGTTATTGTAGCCGTATGACTTGGTCACAAATATTAAATTTGTTAGTGTCGTAAAACTTGTCAAAAAATATGGAGCAATTATGACAGAATGTGACGACTTCTAAAATTTGCTACTATTACTAATTGTGACTAAAATTATTGCTTTTAGTGATAACATTTGCTATCACTAAAAATACAATTTGTTTTAGTGAAAGGGCCACATCATCCATCCAAGTGCCATTAAACTTTATGCTGATATGACTCTTAGGGTGACGCGACTAGTCCACATCAACATATGACTTGTCCAAATGCCTCCAAGTGGCTTATCTAGTATCCATGTCAGACATTTCTCACCAAAATATGTTGGGTATTGATAAGTGCTTGTGTGTTAAGAATGCGAAGTATTCTTTCCTTACGATGAGCATTACTTTTATCAGATTTTAGCTCTAAAACATGTGTATTTGTGTTACTTTCGTGCATGTAGTGTTGTGAAGCCAAATATGAAAGAAAGAAGCCAAAGTAGATTGTGAATGCACTGTTTGATGAAATCTTGGAATGAACAAATGCGAAGACATAAGTTGTGCTCGAAGATACGTGAATGTGTGCCAACCTCCATGCGTTCAAGCAATTACAATGATTTGGAGGGGTACAAAGGCAATCACACTTCCGTATTCCAACTTGTGCAATAATAGCAAGATCTTCACTAATGAGGCCTTTTATTGAAGAAGAGGCGCAATTTACGGCATATAAAATCAGAATTCCAGAGAATCCACACGGGTGTGGGGAAATTACCCACGCCCGTGTGGATGCCCGATTCCAGCCCTATTTAAGCCGCGATTCAGCCTGATTTCAGAAGGTTTCTTTCCATCTTTTCTCAATCTTTTGACCTTAGGTTTGGGACCGTGTATTTTAGGATCTCCATGACTCATTAAGCATAAGTTAGGAGACATAATAGTTGGTCTTGCACTTGAAGCAATAGTCCTAAGGGGAGCAATGTCCGAGTGCCCCACTTTCTATCGATTGCATTTCCTCTCATTTTATCGTGCCTCTCTTTCTTATTTCTTTTAGTTCTTTTCACATCAATTTTATTCACACTATCATTAATTCATCTTCATCATAGTTAAATAGCAATTTTGGTGTTTCTGATCACTATTCCCTGTGGATACAATACCCCACACACCTGAGAATTTATTACTTCGACAAACAAATGCACTTACGGGTCACACGCAAGGGGCGTTGTCAAGTATTTGTCGACGTTGCTTGGGGAATAGGCGTTTAGAGACATTTTGCACTTTGCTACTTTAGCTATTTATCATTCATTCTATTTCACACTTTCTTACTTTATTATCGTTCTGACTTGTTTTTCTTTCTTTGGTTGCAACTCCAGGTTATGACCCGAGGGAACCCTTTCGACATTGGTTGAAGGAGATCCTAAACTTGAAAGAAGACTTCGTAGAAGGGGTAAAGAACCTGTGCAAGAACCGTTAGATCCAGCTGAGGTAGAAATTGAAGGGTTAGATAATATGGCAGAACAGAATGAGCAGTAGAGGACACTCTCAGATTATGCCAGACCCTCAGTTTTAGGCACACAGTCTAGTATTGTGCGGCCACCGATTACGGCTCAAAATTTTGAGCTAAAGCCGGCACTCATCCACATGCTACAGCAGTCCACACAGTTTAATGGTTTAGCCGATCAGGATCCAAACAGTCACATAGAGAATTTCTTAGAAGTGTGCAACATGCTCAAGATCAATGATGTTACTGATGATGCCATCAAGTTGAGAGCCTTCCCATTTTCCTTGAAGGGAAGAGCGAAGCAATGGCTACATTCATTACCTAAAATATTGATCACCACATGGGAGGAGATGGTAGAAGCTTTTCTTGCCCGATATTTCCCTCCCGGAAAATCTGTGAAGCTCAGGAATGAGATTTCTTCCTTTGTGCAAATGGAATTGGAGACTCTATTCGAGACATGAGAAAGGTTCAAGGAACTCCTGCGAAAATGTCCTCAACATGGGTTCCCAGAGTGGATGATCATTCAGACTTTTTACAATGGTTTGAACCCAAGCACATGATTGATGCAGCAGCAGGAGGTACCTTAGGTAGCAAGACCCCCGGAGAAGCCCGACAATTGATTAAAGAAATGGGTTTGAATAGCTACCAATGGAATGCAAGAAAGAAGAGGAAAGTGGCCAGCATCCATGAAATTGATGTGGTTACATCGTTGGCGGCCCAAGTGGAGTCATTGAGTAAGAAGTTAGACACTCTATGACAACACCCCTTGCGTGTGACCCGTAAGTGCACGGGTTTGTCGAAGTAATAAATCCCAAGTGAGTGGGGTATCGTATCCACAGGGAGTAGGGAATAAAAATACTAAAATTGCTACTTAACCAAGCAAAGATGAATAATGATTGTGTTGATAAAGTGTAATATAAGCAGAAACAAAAGAAACAAGAACGAGAGACCCAAGTAAGTGAGAGGAAAGACAATCGATAGAAGTGGGGTACTCGGACAATGTTCCCCCTAGGACTAATGTTTCAAGTGCAAGACCTACTATTATGCTTCCTAACTAATGCTTAATGAGTCGTGAAAATCCTAAAGCACACGGTCCCAAACTTAAGGTCAATCGTGACTAACTCTACACTATGTCCCGGTAGAGAAATCACTCAATCTCAACACCTCACACTATGCAAAGTTGTATGGAGTTGTAGGGATTCCAAGTGATAAACCCTATTTCTATGTGTATATCTAACCCTTTGGTACAGGCGAAAGACCCCTAGTCACAATTAAGCCCCAGATACTAAAGTCACTTCAACGCCTCACTCTGTTGCTCGCGCAACTATACCATAGCGGAGTTCATCCTTTAGTTCTTCACTCTATTGTAACCGCTAAGAACTCTAGAAATTGGAGGTAGGATAAATCACACCGGAGGGGAAAGGGGACGCTCCGCTACCTCTCGACTCATCCTCTCAACCCTCTCCAATCTAGCTTTGTCTAAGCCTCATAGTGTGTCACCCATCCACAAAGGTTACCAAGATGAATTCTCGACCCTAGTGTCACTCTAAGGGAGAAATCATTCAACAAGCATTCAAGATTGGAACTCAATTAAAAACATTAATTAAGGAAGGCATAATAAAAGGTCAAAAAAATAATAACATCCTAGGGTTTACAAAATCCAAGTACCCACTAGGGGGTTTAGCTCTCCATGGAGCGAGATACAATCAATAATGAAATCGAAAGTAAAAACAAGTAATCCATAGGAAAACCCCCTCGGTAGTCGTGTCGATGGTCTTATGGAGTAGCCTTGTCTTCTCCAAAGGTCCCCTTGTCCAGCCTAGGGCACACCTCGCTGGATCAATGCCGACGAAAGCTCCCCAATAACCTTCTTCCAAGCAAAGCGCGGTGTTGAATCCGTAGAACCACTCCAAAGACTTGCCAAAAGCCTCTCAAAACCCTAGCCAACGGGCTCTCAAAAGATGGAGAAAAGTTGGAGAGAAGGGTGAAAGATTCTCTTCCAAAATCGGGCTGAATCACGGTTTAAATAGGGCTGGAATCGGGCATCCACACGCCCCTGTGGATTTTTCACACGGGCCTGTAAAATTTCCACACGGGCTCGGGGAATTTCCACACGCCCGTGTGGATTCTTTGGAAACCTGATTTTCGGCCAGTTATAAACAGTAACTGCTATAGTGTATTACTACAATGATTTGCTACAATACTTGCTACAGTCTCGGCCAAAACACTCCAAATTCCACACTTTTCATCGAGGCAACATAAACAGGTACACATATATATCGTAGATCACAACTCTTCTTCAATCAAATGCCTCATTAGTAAAGATCTTGCTATCAATGCACAAGTCGGGATACACAAATGCCACTGCCTTCGTGCCCTCCAACTCATTGTAATGGCTTGAATACATGGAGGTTGGCACACATTCACGTATCTTAGAGCCCCACTTGTGTTTTTGCATTTGTTCCTTCCAAGATTCCACCAAATACTGCGTTTACGATCTACTTTTGGCTTCTTTTCTTAATACTTAGCTTCACAACCCTACATGCGCAAAAGAACACAAATACACATGTATTAGCGCTTAAACTCGATAAAAGTAATGCTCATCGCAAGGAAAGAACACTTCGCATTCTAACACATAAGCACTTATCACTCTAACTTCTCCTAGATTGGCGGCCGCAATGAGTTATAACGGATGTGGGGGAGGACATGTCCCATCCGATTACCCGATAGCTGTTGGTGGTACATCCTCCCTTGAGCAAGTTGACTTTGTGGGTAATGCAATGAGAAGCCAAGGAAATCCGTATAGCAACACCTACAATCCGGGTTGGAGGAGCCACCTGAATTTTTCTTGGAATAACCAAGGGCAACAAAATGTCACAACACTTCCGGGTTTCCAACAACAACAACAACAACAAGCCCCAAACATAGAGAACTGAGTTTCAGGCTTGGAGACCTGAATGATCGACTTAGAGAAAGCTTTACCACGATTTGTCCAATCATCGGATACAAGGTTCTAATCGGTTGAAGCTACACATCGCAACCACACCGCGTCATTGCACAATCTAGAAAATCAAGCGGGGCAAATTATGAAATCGTTGTCAGAGAGGCCACAAGGAGCTTGCCTAGTAACACCGAAACTAATCCGAGAGAACATGTGAAGGCGATCACTTTGAGAAGTGGTCATGAGGTTGAGGGTAGGCTTCCAAGTGAGAAGATCAATGTTGATACACCCGAGGTTGTGGAGGTTGAGGAGAGAAGCAACAAGGAGAAGGAGGTGGCACCCCCACCTTACAAGCCAAGAATCCCCTACCCTTCAAGATTGAAAAATGACCAAAATGATGAACAAATAAAGAAGTTCTTGGGTCTATTTAAGCAATTGCACATCAACATTCTTTTTGTGGAGGCGTTGTCCCAAATGCCTCGATATACAAAGTTTTTAAAGGATCTTTTGACCAACAAGAGGAAGTTGGAGGAGAGTGCATTGGTGATCTTAGATGCATCTTATTCGGCGGTGTTGCAAAAGAATATGCTCGAACAAGAAAAAGGACCCCAGAAGCTTCATCATCCCATGCAACATTGGTAATATGGGTGAAGAGATGGCATTGGCGGATTCAGGGGCTAGTATCAACGTCATGCCATACTCGTTCTTTTAGAAGCTAGGCTTGGTAGAGCCTAGGCCCACTCGGATGACATTACCATTGGTGGACCGAACGGTGAGACATTCGAGGGGCATCATTGAAGACGTGCTTGTCAAGGTCGACAAGTACATATTTCCTATAGACTTTGTAGTGTTGGATGTCGATGAGGATGTAGATGTTCCTTTGATACTTGGGAGGCCATTCTTGCGCACTTCCAAGGCACTTATCGACATGGACAGTGGAGAGTTGAAACTAAGGGTTGGCGATGACAAGCTTACATACCACCTCGCAGAAGCCATGCAACATTCTCTTGACTTTGATGATACTTTTTATTTTCTTGACACTACCAATGAACTAATTAAGGAATATGTGCAGGAAATGATGAATCCAGACCCATACGAGGGGTTGCTAGACCAAGGGGAGGAGAATGAAGAAGTCTTGATGCTTGGTCTAGAGTAAAAAGTACCATTTACCTCAAGGATTATGAAGAAGGTGCTCCGGAAGATGAAGCGAAAAAGAAGACGCCACAAGAAATGCCCCAAGGCTATTGGGGATGTGCAAGAATGGAGTGACGGTGACGAACCCTTATGTGGTAACATGCTTGATAACTCCCCCTTTACCCTAAAAAGATTATGTTCATCATGTTTTCAAGTCATGGGTAAGAGGCAAACCTTCATTCATTAACCCCCGTGAGGTAAGGCAAGGTATGGTAAGCTAAGTGACATTAAACAAGCGATTCTTGGGAGGCAACCCAAGTCTTTACTGTTTTTCTAGTTTTAGTTAGTGTTTGCATGAATAAAAGAATGAGTTTTGGTGTCTTGATTTTCAGATGCTATTGCTGTGATTTCCTCATGGATTATTTGTGTGTGGCGAAGTTCTTGGTCATTTGAGCATATTTTTCATGATTCTCTGGTATATTTTGCATTGTCAGGCTCTGAGTGTGTATACATGTTCAGGAATTTTCTACAGAGCCTGCAGACTTTTCTAAGTTATCCAGAGAATACACACGGCCGTGTGGAATTTCCACACGGTCGTGTGTCTCTACTAAGAGCTCATTCAGAGAATGCATGTGTCTGCCCCTGTGGATGACCTGTTGACGGTCACACACCCGTGGGGAATTTCCACACGGGCATGCATTTCTCTGCAGAGACTTAGAGATTTTTTCCGAGAATACATAGGGGCGTGTGGATGCCCCTGTGGATGATCCAGTGACAAACACAAGGGCGTGGGTAAATTTCACACGCCCGTGTAGATCTCTGCAGAGAAGTATTCCTCCATCCCGAGAAAACACAGAGCCGTGTGAGTGCCTTTGTGAGTACCCCTGTGAAAATCCACACGCCCGTGTGGAATTTCCACAAGGGCGTGTGGAACACTTAGAGAAAATTTTCGGATGGACAGAGGAGCCACAGGGGCATGTGGATGCCCCTGTGGGTCAGGCACACAAGTGTGGGGAATTTTCACACGCCCGTATGGTTGCGTTCAGAGACAAGGAGTGTCATCCCGAGAAATCACAGGGGCGTGAGAATGCCCCTGTGAAGGTCTCCGATGGAGTCACACGGGCATGGGTAATTTCCACATGCCCGTAGGGATGTACAAAACTCCAAGAGACGCGGGTTTTCTTTAAAATTTTTTCGCGTTTCTTCATCTTCTCACTCCCAAACATTTAGAGAATGCTTCCATTCACTCTCCCGACTTCACACTGTTGTTTTAGAGGAATTTTATTAGAGTTTTCTGGCCAATTTCAAGTTTTCATTCTCTATTTCGTTGGTAAACCCTTTTTCTCTCTTTTCTTCACCATTACTTGATTTGCTTTGACTAAACTGGTGAATGCGCTTTGTTTTTATGCTAAAATGGTTTGTGTATGCTTTAGAGTGAGTTTGGAATGAAGTTGTGATGTATTTTTGAGTATTTAGCATGGTGGCCTCGCAGTTTTCACGCCTTGTGGATCCACACGGGCTTGTGGAATTCCCACACGACCATATGGATTTCTGCAGTATTAATTCTGTGAGTGTTTTAATCGATTTTTCTTTTCAAATCTTGCAGACATGGCCCCCAAGACTAAGAAAGCGGGCGGCAAGCATCCTCAAGAGCCCTACCTGAACCAGAGCAACTAGAATTCTCGATTCCCGAGCACCAAGCTCGATTCGAACATTTATCAAAGGTCAAGTTTGGTCAGACGCGACTACCGGATTTGAGTTTGCTCAGGGAGGTGCAGTTGGCCGATGACATGGCGGATGAGGTTGAGCAGTTGCTCACAGTGGGCAGTTGGGGCAGATTATTATCCATTCGTGAGCCCTTCATTCATCTTTTGACCTTGGAGGTATTGCCATCTTTCGAGTTTGATCAATCATACAGGAGATTTGACAGCGTCGATGTCATACAGTTTAGAGCATTCAAACACTAGTATAGTATGAGCATCATGCAGTTCTCAGTTAGATTGGGATTGTACGAGGAGAGTTTCACTACCACGGAGGAATACGAGCAACTACCCACGGATTACCCCGGCACTTTGACACCGCAATGCGCATACAGAATGCTGTGTGGACAGGGACAATATGAGCCCGGGGTGTCTAAGGCCACGAGCCTTTCTCGACCTGCTTCGCTACTTGCATGCCATTCTGAGCTAGGTCGGTGAACGGCCGTGGTGATAACACTGGAGTCTTGAGTCGGCAGGAGCTGCTGTATCTCTATTCGATGGTTCATAGCACACCGATCCATTTGGGACACATCGTAGCAGAGTAATTTTGACATCATGGGCAGTATACCAGGATTGGGATGATCTTCTCGGGCCCATACATCACCAGACTCATCGTCAAGATGGGTCTACTGGATGCGATTAGAGGGGCCGAGAAGACGATTGTTCCCCTCGGCTTAGAGACCATGCGCATGATGGGCATGATTAGACGCTACAAAGATGGGGTGTATGTGCTAAACATGCCCCTACTAGAGCCAAGCTAGATTGAGGGTGATGCAGCTGAGGGGTCTCAGCCTGCTCTCGAGCCACAGCCAGAGCCGATAGAGACTGACACATCTCCTGTAGCACAGAAGCCATCCCCAAGTGCGTATGTTCTCTCCATCTCGAGCCTATGATCATTTTGAGAGGCTCAAGAATGTTGTAGGGGTGCTCCAGACTGAGATCTCCGAGGTTCGCGTGATACAGGCCGCGCAGCACACAGAGGTGATAGCGCGTCTTGATATTCTTCAGTAGCTACTTGAGCGCGACGCCGCTTCACCATTCATCATGAAACCCCGGACCTCAGGCTCCTCCAGCATCACCATCACCAGATCCACTATCACCATTTGACTTGGCACCGCCACCAGCAATAGTAGAGTAGGCAACGCAAACACCGACGCTTGATGCATCTTTCATTTCTTTATGTTTTTGTATTTTTACTTTTGAATTATCCTTTGGACTTATATACTCAGAAAGGATCTTCCTTCTGAGTTTATCTTTTACTTTTATCTCGAGTTGTATTTCATTGCTTTATTTTTATATACTCGAGTTGTTTTTGTTTGTTGAGCTTCACTAAATCCCATTGTGTATATGTGCAGATGGTCTTGTCAGTATGGAAATTGAGGATTAGTCATAGACACACTCAATGTGTTTTACACTTGGCCGTGTGTGATTCACAACCCGTTGGAACTCAACTCCCAAGGATTTAGCTCCATCAAACTCACCACTAGGAGTTCAGGGGAGTATTGTTTCAATTGCCTACTCCCACATATATTATTGAGTGATATACTTTTTATTGTGCTTGCATGTGTACATTGAGGGCAATGTATATCTTAAGTGTGGGGGGAGTTCACATTCCACATGTTGTATACTTATGCTTTGATCGTGCATGCTCACGTAGCCAATGGCGGTTCACCTTAGTTGCATTGGTCGTATTCTTAAGTTTCGGAGAATTTTTAACATTGAATATTCTCATGCTCTAGTTTTTACTTGAATTTCTAGGAATTTTTGCCCGATTGACACTTGTTGCACCACTCGCTCATTAAACTCTTTTGGAAACTCAAGTTCGATGTTTAAGGGACTAATTAGTTTTGTTTCTTGTGTTATTTTGCTAAAAAAAATGTATATTGTTTAATTTAGCATTTGGGCGTGGAAAGAGCTACCACCTATGAAGTATGAAGCTACTCTCATAAGTCGGATACTAGTTATGCCCTAATGAGAGAAAGAGCTATCTCATGAGATGAATGAAAGGTACCACCCTGGTAGAAAGAGCTACCACCTTGAAAGTGGAAAAGCCACCTTAGCGGGCGCTTCGGAAAGGGCTACCTTAGAGGATGTGTGAAGCTACTACCATCTCTTTGTTTTGTTGTGTTTTGTAGATGAATAAGTCCCTTATACTTAGAACTTTGAGTAGTATACTTTGGGTTGACTTGAGTGAGTTTACACACACTTACACGATTTCGGGTTTGTTGTCCTTTTTGATTTGAGTTTTTAGCTAGAGCATTAATTTTCTCGTATTTAGTGTTGAAATTTCCCTTACTTGTAGAATTCTTCCCTTGCATGCTTTGGTGAACCTAAGGCCAATCACTTTCAATGTTTTCTTCTTCTATACTTCAATGTTTTATTTTTGCTTGAGGACAAGCAAAAGCTTAAGTGTGGGGGAGTTTGATAAGTGCTTGTGTGTTAAGAATGCGAACTATTCTTTCCTTACGATGAGCAATACTTTTATCAGATTTTAGCGCTAATACATGTGTATTTGTGTTACTTTCGTGCATGTAGGGTTGTGAAGCCAAATATGAAAAAAAGAAGCCAAAGTAGATCGTGAATGCACTGTTTGATGAAATCTTGGAATAAACAAATGTGAAGACACAAGTTGTGCTCGAAGATACGTGAATGTGTTCCAACCTCCATGTGTTCAAGCAATTACAATGATTTGGAGGGGCACAAAGGCAGTCACACTTGCGTATTCCAACTTGTGCAATGATAGCAAGATCTTCACTAATGAGGCCTTTTATTGAAGAAGTGACACGATCTACGGCATAGACGTGTGCCCGTTTATGTTGCCTCGATGAAAAGTGTGGATTCGGGAGTGTTTTTGGGGAAGTACTGTAGCAGGTTATTGTAGCAAATCATTGTAGCAGTTACTGTTTACAGCCCGCAAAAAAAAAATCAGAATTCCAGAGAATCCACATGGGCGTGGGGAAATTACCCACGCCCATGTGGATACCCGATTCCAGCCCTATCTAAGCCGCGATTCAACCCGATTTCAAAAGGCTTCTTTCCATCTTTTCTCTATCTTTTGAGAAGCTTGCGGGTAGGGTTTAGAGTGATTTTGGCAAGGCTTTTGAGGGAGCTTTCATCGGCACCGATCTGGTGAGTTGTGCCCTAGGCTTGACAAGGGGACCTTTGCAGAGGACAAGGCTACTCCACAAGACCATCAACATGAATACCGAGGGGATTTTCTTATAGATTACACATTTTTACTTTCAATTTCATTATTGATTGTATCTTGCTCCATGGAGAGCTAAACCCCCTATTGGGTACTTGGACTTGTAAACCCTAGGATGTTATTGTTTCATTGACCTTTTATTATGCTTTCCTTAATTGAGGTATTTAATTGAGTTCCAATCTTGAATGCTTGTTGAATGATTTCTCCCTTAGAGTGATACTAGGGTTAAGAGTCCATCTTGGTAGCCTTTGTGGATGAGTGACACACCATGAGGGTTAGACAATGCTAGATTGGAGAGGGTTTAAAGGATGAGTTGAGAGGTAGCGGAGCATCCCCTTTCCCCTCCAGTGTGATTTATCTTACCTTCATGTTCCTAGAGTTCTTTGCGGTCACAATAGAGTGAAGTGCTAAGAGAGGAACTCCGCCGGGGCTTAGTTGCGCGAGCAACAGAGTGAAGCGTTGAAGTAATCCTTAGTATCTGGGGCTTAATTGTGACTAGGGGTCTTTCGCCTGGACTAAAGGGTTAGATCTATATATAAGAATAGGGTCTATCACTTGGAATTCCTAGAGCTTCTTGCAACTGTACACAGTGTGAGGTGTTGAGACTGAGCGATTTCTCCGCCGGGGCATAGTGTAGAGTTAGTCACTGTTAACCTTAGGTTTGAGACCGTGTATTTTAGGATCTCCACGACTCATTAAGCATTAGTTAGGAGACATAATAGTTGGTCTTGCACTTGAAACAATAGTCCTAGGGGGAGCAATGTCCGAGTGCCCCACTTTCTATGGATTGCCTTTCCTCTCATTTTATTGTGCCTCTCTTTCTTATTTCTTTTTGTTCTTTCACATCAATTTTATTCACATTATCATTGATTCATCTTCATCATAGTTAAATAGCAATTTTGGTGTTTCTGATCACTATTCCTTGTGGATACAATACCCCACTCACCTGGAAATTTATTACTTTGACAAACCCGTGCACTTGCGGGTCACACGCAAGGGGCGTTGTCAGGTATCCTTCCATTGAAATCAAATTTAAGTAGGGTAATAAAAAAACATACAAATTGAAATTTAATACCCAAATTGAAATATGAGCACACTTTGGTTACCTCTCAAGATTTTTACCAGAATATGATATTATGGTTCGTTGTTTCCCCATCTCCAAACCTCGCACTATCAGGCTCTTGTTGGTGGCATCCATGGCTTCAGTGAAAGAATTCATTTAGTGTTTCAGCCACAAGAGGATGGTGGTTGGGGTAACCTACTAAAAATACAATCGCGAGTTGATCCAATTCAATGGAGTCTCGATCGAGCTCGTGAATCCTAAGATCCTCCGATACAAGGCCTTTAAGCCGATCATCCCTCTGATACAAGGCCTTTGAGCCGATCCACATCAATGTGGATTCGTGTTAGAGGCGGTGGTAAGACCTCTGAGATCTATGCCATCCGCCAAAGAATTGCCAAGGTTCTGGTCACTTATTACTAGAAGTGTGTTGATGAGCAGTCCAAGAAGGAGATTAGGGATATCCTTGTTCATCATGATCGTACCTTCCTTGTGGCCAATCCTCACGCTGTGAGCCCAAAGAAGTTTAGTGTTAGTGAAGCTCACACTCGCTTCTAGAAGTCATACCGTTAAATGGTTTTGCTCTATCTCCATCTATTATCAAATTCATGCTTTTTGACAAAATCTTAACTACAGTAGAAGAATTCTGCGTTCTTATATGCTGAATTTTTTTTGTTATTATGGATATTTGAGTGTCATTTGAAGCTATGTTTTCTCATGTTCGAATTCCATTTATGATCCATTTAGTTGGTGACTTTCTATATAAGGTACTTTGCTGTTATTCAATGTTTGTTATTATGGTTTGCAACTAAGTCTTCAATATATTTTGGATGCTAATAGGTTTATGAGATGATAACTATGCATTATGTATTAGATAATCCCACCATTCAGAGGTTAACTTTGACTAGTTGGAAATTTTGCACCTATCTTGGATGCTGGACAATTAATCTTGTTCATGTTGAATGTAGATGCTATTCTTTTGTAAATTTTCAAAGTAAGAATATGTGCCATACAAAAATAATAAGCTTATGGACAATGGAAATGTGAAATTGGAATTGCTTGGTTTGATGTAATCCTAACTCATTGTTACCCAAACTAGGCTTTAGTAAGCTATACTTTATAATTTCATGCCTTATTGAGAATTTCTAAGTTTGATAGAGTAACTGCTCTCTTTTTCTCATGGGTGCTCATAGGTGTTAGGTTTGAATTGGTTTAATTTCTTATTTGCTTCCAATTTATGCCCAACAAAAGTGGGGCTTAGTCTTAGGTGACAAGGCTAGAAGATTAATATTATCGAACTGATGAACTTATGTATTTCAAAACCTATTTTTTCCCTTCCTAGAAAGAAAAAGATGTAGTCGAAACAAGTTACATAAGGATGGAAGTTAAGAAGGATCTTCAAAACCTATTTTCCCCCTCGTAGAAAGAAATTTCAAAAAAGAAAACACTCAAATATATAGATAGGCTTCTAAAAGTGGTAGGCATGAGAAATTAAAATAGCAGAATGGCACATCAAGGGCATATAGAAGGAATAAATTACATATGAATGCAAGTTAAAAATGATATTTAAATTACATAAGCTGTTGAATTTGACCCAAATCCTATGCCACTATAATTTAACATGGTAAGCTTAGTTTAATTTGGTTCGAATTAGATCATACATTTTACACATATACTATAAACAAACATAATAAAATAGGGTGAGAATTACATATATCTAAGAACATGTGTTAATTTGTATTTACATGTTTGTGTAGTGATTTCACCAAAAAAACTCAATTAATAACTAAAGGTAAATTAATGTTTGAATTGCAAGGCACCATGTCAATTCACATCTCATTTGTTTATATTCATTTTTCAAGCTTATTTTCAACTTTCAATGTCATGCATGCTCAAAACAACAATGGAGGTAAAATTTACTATTATGTATCATGACAAGTTGCATGAATATCTTGTACTAGTATATGATGATTTCCGGGGTTACATTACGAGTATCAAAATCATGGAAGGCACATTGATATTTTTGTGTTATTTGGATTATAACTAGATAATGACTTATGATGATTCTAAGAAATTCTATGGATTTTAGGTCTTGATAATGTAGTTTCTTATATAATAAATTAAAATTATATAGTGTACCATCAAAATGGTGATCACATGTCCATAAGATTGTTTATTTTTTAATGGATGTAGGAGGAATTTGGCAATTCAATCGCAGATAAATGCAATGAAGGGGTAGATGAGAATTCTATTAACCAAGATGAATTATGGGATGAGATAGGCATCGGGAGTCATAATAGAGGGTTTATGATGATTGTAATAACATTTTTCCTTATTTTACAAATATTGCAAAATATATATTTTTATGAAATTAAATGCAGGTTCTAATATAAATAAATCTATTTGTAATTTATTTTATTTTTTCAAATAAAACTGTGCCAAATTTCATGACAAAAACCATGCCAATATCCTCACTAAATTTAAAACTATATAAAAAAAGTGACAAAAAAATGTGCCCAACCATGTTAAATTTAAAATCATGACAAAACTGTGCCAAAAATCATCTCCTTGCCAAAAACCATGCCAAAAAGTATTTGTGCCAAAAACCATGACAAAATCAATCGTGTCAATAACCGTGACAACTTCAACTATGCAAAAAACCGTGACAAAATCAATCATGCCAAAAACCGTGACAAAATCAATTATGTCAAACGAAACCATGCCAAATATAGTGACAAAAAGTTATGCCTAAAACTGTGCCAAAATGGTCACGTATAGTAAAACTGTGACAAAAATTTGACACAGTTTTACTATTCCACAACAAATTATATTTGTCACGCATGTTATAGGCACGGTTATTGTTCTGTGCCAAAATCCCTATCAAAATGAGTTTGTTGGCTTCAAGAGAACTCTAGTGCTAGGAGCCATGGAGCATTGCTCTTTTGTTTGTGAAAATCCCAGTAAACTGTACGGGCATAAGCACTCCAGTGCTTCCTACCCGTACTTCAAAAACACAAGGCAGTGAAACTGTGCTCTTTAGTATATGCATATTACAATGAAGTGCACATGCATAGGCACAACTGTGTTTTTGATAGTGCTTTCAAGCATGGGTGTGCTTCCTTAGTTAGGTTGAAATTATCTAAGTCTTGAAAACGTGCACTGTCATAAGCATGGGGGTGCTTCCCAATCGTGCTTATCCTGAAAAGTGCATTCCAACTCCATTTCACACCAAAATTCATCTATATTCATTCCTTTCAATTCAAGGCTTGATTATCTGACATCATTTAATAAATACATGCCAAGTAGCATCAATTTATAATAAAAGAATGCAAAAAGACAAGCAATTCATGCAATAGGGTATATAACAATGTCTATATAAAATGCACTCATTAAATACCCCCACACTTAAACATTTACTTGTCCTCAAGCAAAACACTTGGCTCACAAGAAAAGAAGATAAGTGCATGACCACTTATTTCATAGAAATTAGGGATATCACAGACAAACAAGGGAACCCTAGAGACTAGTGCGTGTATAGTTGATTCCACAAGAAAGAGATTTACCGATACTCCATACTTCCCGTGTGTGTGTGAATTTACCCTAGAAATGTGCCCCATATACCTTGGAAGAAAAACTAACTCAAAAGACTTTATTTCCACAAAATTGAATGGGTATAGCTTCATACACCCTAGAGGTAGCCCTTTTCCCTGGTAGGTCATCAAGTAAACATTGACAATGCACAATATCCAACAACTCAAAGGTGGCTTTCACACAACTAAGAAGATAGATCTTTCTACCATCTTTTTGCACAAAACTAAGAAGTATGGTTTTGCTGCCCCTAGCAGCATCATGTTGAGGGAGCACGGTCGGTAAGCACCAGCGTGCCTACCCAGTTCGTCTTACTAGAAATCTCTTGGAAATATCAGTATGGTCATAGTGTTCCTTGCACGAGCATGCTCTTAAAGAATAAGCGTGCTTACCTCCGTGCATTTTACTAGTATCACACTGAAATTATTTCCCAGGATTTGGAGCCAAGCACAGTTATAAGCACGACTGTTAGCACGGCTATGCTTTCATCGGGAAAGGGTTATTTAAGCCCTAAAGTTAGATTTCAAAGGGGTTCTTCTTCTTCTTCTTTACGGAGATGTGGGTTAGGGCAACCACTGGCATCGTTCAGGGTCAGATCTAGAGTGAAGACAAGTGTGGAAAAGAAGGATCATCGGCGATAACTATTGTCAAGCCTTCTCCGACGTGATTGTGAAGTAAGAAGAGAGCTTAATGGACAATCTCTATTGCTCTTATTGCTTTCCTATGGTTGATTGTGAAGCTATGAGGGGCTAACCATCCTTCGGTGCCCTGGATTTATAAACCTTGATCTTTATTATTTTGATTTTAGTGCTATTGATTATTGAGTTTCCTTGTGGTCTCCCTTGTGTTGATTTTATTTATACATATTTGGGTTGATTGCCTTGGTGCTTGTTTGTTGTTTAATTGATGCGGGAATTGTCAATAGCTACATGAGTGTTGATTTTTCTTTGCTATTTCCCCATAGTTGCAATTGCATTCAAGTCACTAGTTAGCCCTAGATTATCTATTTGCTGTCGAGAGAATAGTTCTTATTTATCTAGCTAGGGCATACATTAGGGAAGGGGTTGAGTCCACTACGAGCCTTACATGTGGATGTACATCATCAAATTCTTGTAGGTGGTCACCACGGTCCATGGAGAAGCTCAAGAAATCATTGCTTAGTTATTGCATTTGTCAAGGGGATTAGTCCGTAGCACTGTCCTTTCCACTGCTACTTATTTAACCCAAACCCTATCTCTTCTTCTTTTCTTCTTCTTTAGTAGTTTCAATTATTGAAAATCCAATCTTTGAACTAGCTAATTGTTAGGAAATGATCAAGTATTGAGGGATTTTACCAGTCCCTATAGAATTGACTACCCGATCTTTTTGGTTACACTTTACTTCTTGTACGGCCGTATACTTGCAGTTATGCAAGCGGTGTATCAAGTTTTTGGCACCGTTGCTGGGGACTGGCAACTCTTGAGAAAGTTTACTTTCTAGTAATTTAGTCAATTTTCTTTATTTTAGTTTGTCTTGCAATTGCTAATCCCTATACAGAGTTAGAGAGAACATTGCACAGAAGGTTAAGACTAGTAAATCTCAAAGAAATGGATTCTATAGAAATCAGTATTGAGATAGATCAGAACAAACCAATGGCTAGAAATCAACAAAGAAGCATTTCAGATTATGCTAGGTCAAACTTGGAGGGAGCTGGGTCCAGCATTGTTTGTCCTCCTGTGATGGTGAATAACTTTGAGCTAAAACCTAATTTCATATAGATGGTGTAGCAAATGTGCCAGTTTGATGGATTTCAGGATGAGGACCTGTATGAACTCTTGAAGAACTTCTTGAAAATTTGTGACACATTTAAGGCAAAAAATGTGTCTGAGGATGCAGTTCGCCTTCGAGTCTTTCCATTTTTAGTGTGAGGAAGGCCAAGCAATGGCTAAGTTCCTTTACATGGGTCGATAACCAGTTAGGCACAGTTAGTTGAGAAGTTTCTTACCCGATATTTTCCTCCGATAAAGATTACGAAGCTTAGAAATGACATATCTTCTTTCCGACAGATGGAGTTTGAAAATTTGTATGAGGCATGGGAAAGGTACAAGGAATTATTAAGGAAGTGTCCTCAACATGGGATTATGGAATGGATGCATATTTTCATTTTCTACAATGGTTTGAACTTGGCTACCAAGCAGATATTGGATGCGGTGGCCAGGGGTTCTCTTTGCAGTAAACAACCAACTAAAGCCTATTCTCCTATTGATGATATGGCATCGAATGGCTATCGGTGGAGCTCAGAAAGGAGCAAGCTAGTGAAGGCCACTGGAATTTATGAGGTTGATGCATTGACTACTAGCGGCATAGGTGGAAGCTATTGCAAAGAGGTTGGATGCAATGCAAGTTCAACCCCACACCCCAATTATGAACTGTGAAACTTGGAGTGGCCAAACAGGGCCTAATTCATCTTTTTCTTCTAATGGGAGTGTGAGTACTAAGCATGTTGATTATGTGGATCAGAGGGCAAGGATCACAGGGGAAGTTTAGACCATCACAACCTTAACCTGCACCTCCTCGACAACTAGAGCAAGAAGGAAATATCCCAGCAAATGATATCCGTCTCACGGGACATGAGGAATTGATGAGGAACTAACAAGCATCCTTGCAGAACTTGGAACATCAAGTGGCATAAATCACCAACACTCTTGTTGAATGTTGTCCAGGTTCAGTGCCAAGCAATATCGAGGTCAATCACTGTAAGTCCTTAAAGGCAGCCACCTTGAGAATTGGAAGGGATTTGACATATACCCCAACTCAAGGGTGTGAGAAAGCATCTCCTAAACTTGAAGTTGTAATTATGAATGACACATCCATTGGCTGTAATATTGAAAAAAATAAGAAGGAGAAAATCAAGGAGGAGACCAAGGTTCCTAGCTTCCAACCTAAACTACCCTATCCAACTAAGGTGAAGAAGGATCAACAAGATACATGATGAGCAATTTAAGAAATTTCTTGAAATGTTCAAGTCCTTTCACATCAAGGCTCCATTCATTAAGGACCTTTCTCAAATCCCTGGTTATGCTAAGTTCCTCAAGGAATTGTTGACTAACAAGAGGAAGCTAGTAGATGTAGCCACTATCACATTGAATGCAGAATGCATCGCCATTATCTCCAACAAAATCCCCAAGAAGGAGAAACACTAGGGAGATTTCTTCATCCCAGTGTACTATTGGGGGGATACTCAATGAAAAAGCACTTGTCAATCTTGGGGCAAGTATCAATTTGATGCCTTATGAAGTTTTTCAAAAGTTGGGGCTTGGTGAGATTTAGCCAATAAAGATGATTTTGCAACTTGGTGATCAGTCAGTTCATCACCCTATGGGAATTATTGAAGATGTTCTAGTCAAGTTGGACCAATTTATTTTTCCTGTGGATTTTATTATTCTAGATTTAGATAACAAGGTTGAGGTTCCTTTGATACTTGGCATCCATTTTTGGCCACTTCACAAGCTTTGATTGATGTCAAGGATGGTCGAATGGTATTGGGAGTGGGTGATGAAGAAGTGGTGTTCAAGTTGAGAGATGCTATGTGCCACTCTATGGATGGTGATGATATGTGTTATGCCTTGGATATTATTGATGATTGTGTTTCAGATTTTGTGCATGACACGAGATTGAAGGATGACTTGTCTGATTTACTAGATGATGCAAAACCGCCTGATGGATTAGCGGAGAAGCTCCACCTCCTAGTTAACATTGAAGAGCCGAGAGGGGACTTAAGTTGGTAAATCATAAGGCCTCTCGGGACAGAAAGAGGTGGAAGCATTGTATAACTAACAACAAGAAAAATATTCCATCAACCTCTCCCAAGGCTTACAAGTTCACTTTAAATTTAAATGAAGGGGAAATTCTATTGATGAAGTCATTAACACCTTACTCTTTTGTACAGGCTGTAGGGAATGTAAAGGGAATTCGATTCCATGACCCCTGTGCGCGCTACAAGGTACGCCAAGCTAGTGATACTAAACAAGCACTTCTTAGGAGGCAACTCAAATTGTTTTTTTGAGTGTTTTTCTTACCTTGGTTGCATTTTGGTTTTGTTTAGTTTGTGATCTTATGTTTGGTTATTTGCTGTTGTCAGACTTAGTTATTTTTCAGTTCGGGTCATTTTGGGGGCTTTTGAGTGTTCACATTTTATTCCAAGGATCTATTTTCAAGCTGGTGGGAGTATATCTGTTTAATTTTATAGCTTCTCTATTTTTCCAAGTCAAACACGGTCATGCTTGTGGCCATGTTTTTTGTAGGAGTTGTAGAAATTTTGTATTTGGGAGCAAGCACGGGTATGCTCTCGCCAGTGTTAGTGACCGTGCTTGTATAGCATGGCCTGGCTGCCCCTTATAGGGTCATGCTTTGTTTTCTATTTTTTTTTTAAATTTTCCAATAAAAAGCATGGCCCTAAGCACGGTCTTAAGCACGACCATGATTTTTTAGGGCATTATTTCATACATAAGGGGCTCAGAAAGGTCTTAAGCACAACTGTGGTGTTTGGGTGTGCGTAGGTGCAACCATTCCACTTCCCATCTTTTCTTTTTTATTCCAAACCATTGGGATGCCTTGGTATCGTGGGTTTCTCGCCGAGTTTTTGAGCATTTTTCCTCATGGATTTTTCTCATCGTCTTTCTTCATCTTCTTTGAGCTGAAGTTTTGTATTCTTCATCATTCCTAGGCCTTGTTTATTGCTCTTTTAATCTATAAACTTTTTACATTTCATTCTATTCATGTGTTAGGCTAGAAACCATGCTTTTATGAAGCTTTTTCTCGTTTGGGAAGATGATTCAGCATGGGTGTGCTTCACATAAGGCACAACCATATTCTCTTGTGTCCTAGGTTGTTTCCAGGCATGCATGAGTGATGTAGTCTTTGCAAGTGTACAGATCATAAGAAGTAATAAAGTGGCACCATGTGAGGAATAGGGTTATCGAACCACAGGGATTGGACTTCTAATACTAATTGCTCTTCTAATCTCTAGTAGGCCAAGAATTAGATGGTAGGAAGAAACACTAAGCAAGAATAAAAAGAATAAGGGTGAAACTACGACTCTCAAATACGCCAAGTTTTGCAAGTGTAACTATGTGTTTCATACATGCCAAGTTTTGCAACTACATAAGGCAATCACAACTATGGTAATCCACACACCCTAAGTTTTACACAAGCAACTACGGAATCAAGCACCCCAAGTGGGGGCCTGGCATCAGCTGTTTAGTATTACTGATACTACCTACATAGAGATGACGCAAGAGTTTTTTGTGACTTTCAAGTTTGAGCACGGGATGATCAGTTTTCACAAGGCCGACACTATATAGTTTCAGGTATTCAGTACCATACATCATATGAGGTTGACTCAATTCATAGTCCATCAGGGACTTTATGATGAGGCATTCACTCGGATGCCTGAGTATGATGCTCTTCTGATCTAGCGGCCAGGAAGGGAGTCTAATGAGTCTTGTTGGGGTTACTTGAGCACCACTAGTGGCTATGATCCTCGACGAGCGAAGGCCACCGAACTTCATTCCCTTGTCCTCAGGTATATCCATTATTTGCTGAGTCACTCTCTAACAGGGTGGGGTGATAGTACCGGAGTGGTGAGCTAGAGGGACTTCGACTATCTCCTCAGCATAGTCGATGGGTTCCACTTTCATCTAGGATGTTAGATTGCTCTCGCTATGCATAATTAGGTGATTGATCCTAGGGTTAAAGTCATATTCGCTAGCCCCTACATCTTCCTACTAATCCTAGGGGTGTCAGCAGTATGAGGATCGAGGGCGGCAGTGCTCCAATCACCCTCAACACCCTCTGAGCCATGAGGATGGTCCAACCAGTTTTGATTGTACACAGGACCCGTTTCTGTGTTATTGGTGCTATTGTTCTCCCTACTGAGCCAGCATATCCTCCATCCCCACTAGCTCCTCGCTCCAGTTCGACACCACTGACCAGATCCTTCACCAACTATGTTGCACCATCGATGAGTTCACCACTCTTCTGGTGTTATCTTAGTCAAAGTGTTGTTCGAATTACTGCATATATTGGTCTCCAATTATCTCCTCCCCCATCCTCTCCCACCCTTGCACCAGTGCACGAGGGGATCGATACCGCTTATTTTTAGTCTGAGAGATTAATGTCCTCTAACTTTGATGGGGGCAATAACTTAGGGAACGAGAAAGAATCTTAGCCGAGAGATAAGCCTGCCGATGCTGCTAATGAGTTTAGTTTTGATAACCTGGATGACATAGAGTACGAGTCCGATTGAGCAACATTCAACTTCTAACATTTCATTTCAGTTTTTATTTTTAGTATTAGAAATTTTATTTACTTTTCTCTTGTGTACTTGTGCTTTTTATTTCAGCTAGCAAGGGCAGTCCCTTGCTAAACTGTTTATCTTACTGCTTTTTAAATTTCATTTCAATACTTTATTTTTGTTTATCTTATTTTATGCTTGAACTTCACATTGTACCCTTCTTGCTTTATAGGATGTATGTGTAATTGGAAATTTGAGCTATTCATGTTAAGAGAGGCATCATCACTCTCCGTGTCTAGGGAAGCTCTTATAACTCTCCTCAATTTTGTTTATTATCTTCTTTTCTTTGTTTGTGTTCTTGCATGGTGTACATTGAGGACAATGAAATTTTCAAGTATGGGGAGGGTTATCTTTGTGCTTGTTATGATGATGCATGACTTAGGATGATCCATAACATGTTGTTAGGGGTTCATAAGACTAGGGTGACATTAGAGCTAGTATACTTTGTTGTTTTAATTGTTGATTCACCCATGCTTTGGAAACCCTTTTTAGTTTACTCTTTAACCTAATTCTGGGTATACTTGTATCCTAGGAAGGATTGTAGCTTGTAGACCAATTTCCTTTTGTAAAAAAACATCTGTTGTTCTTTTTTTAGTTATTGGAAAGTCAGATTTGAATGAATGCCCTGTTGATGTTTTGTAAATAGTTTGTGCAAAAGATGGTAGAAAGAGCTATCTCCTTTTGAAGTGAGAAAGCCACCCTTGAGTAGTTGGATCTTGGGCATTGCCTATGTTCACTTGATGACCTACCAATGGAAAGAGCTACCTCTAGGGAGTATGAAGCTACTACTCACTTAGTTTTTGTGGAAATAAAGTCTATTGAGCTAGATTTCTTTTCTGTGGAACATGGGACACATTCATAGGGTGAACGGACACACACATGAGGAGTATGGAGTTTGGGTGAATTTATTTCTTGAAGAATCAACTATTTACACACTAGTCTCTGGCGTTTCCTTGATGTCTTTGAATTTCCTATCTTTTATGAGATTTAAGGTCATGCACTCATCTTTTTTTTCTTCTAAACTGAGTGTTTTTGTTTAAGGATAAGAAAATATTTAAGTGTGGGGGTATTTGATGAGTGCATTTAAAATAGATATTTTATATACCCTATTGTGTGATTTACTTGTCCTTTTGAGCATGTTTTTGTTATAAACTGATACTATTGGAGGTATATTTACTAATTACTGTAGATAATTGTGCTTTGGACAAAAAAGGAATGAATAGGGATGAATTATAATGCAAAATAGTGATAGAATATAAGTTTTAGGACAAGCAAGGTCGAAAGAACATTCGTGCTTGGAAGCATGGTTAGAAGCATGGGCGTGGTGAGCCCCGTGCAATTCACTCGAGTCTGCACAAAACTAAGAAGCATGGTTTCACTGCCCCTAGTACCATCCTGCTGATGGGAGCACGGTCGGTAAGCATGGGCGTGCTTACCCCCGTGCGTTTAACTGAAAATCTCTTTGAAATATCAGCATGTCCATAGTACTCCTTGCATGAGCGTTCTCTCAAATCACGGGCAGTAAGCATGGGTGTGCTTATCCTTGTGCATTTTACTGGTACCCTGCCAAAATTATTTCACGGGATTTGAAGCCAAGCATGGTTATAAGCACAACCATCAACATGGTCGTGCTTGCATCGAGAAGGGGTTATTTAAGCTCTAAAGTTAGATTTCAAAGGGGTCCTTTCTTCTTTTTTCAAGAGGCATGGGTTATTACAGCCGTTGGCATCGTTCAGGGCCAAATTTGGAGTGAAGACAAGCGTGAAAAGGAGGATCATCGGCGGCAACCATTGTCAACCCTTCTTCAACTTGATTATGAAGCAAGAAGGGAGTTAAATGGACAATCTCTATTGCTCTTATTGCTTTCCTATGGTTGATTGTAAAACTATGAGGAGCTAACCATCCTTCTATACACTGGATTTATGAACCTTGATGTTTGATGTTTTGATTTTAGTGTTATTGATTATTGAGTTTCCTTATTGTCTACCCTTGTATTTATTTTGTTTATTCATCTTTGGGTTGATTGTCTTGGTGCTTGTTTGTTGTTTACTTGAGATGGGAATTGCCGATAGCCACATGAGCATTGATTTTTTGTTGCTAGTTCCCTAGATTATCTATTCGCTGTCTAAAGGATAGTTCCTATTTGTCTAGCTAGGGCATACATTAGGGAAGGGGTTGAGTCCACTTTGAGCCTTGCGTGAGGATGTATGTTATCAAACCCTCCATAGATGGTTACCACGGTTCAAGGAGAAGCTCAAGAAATCATAGCCTACTTATTGAATTTGTCAAGTGGATTAGTCTAGAGCATTGTCCTTTCCATTGCTATCTCTTTAACCCAAACCTTATCTCTTCTTCTTTTCTTTTTCTTTAGTAGTTCAATAATTAAAAATCCAATCTTTGAACTAGCTAGATATTAAGAAATGAATGAGTATTGAGAGATTTTACCAGTCCCCGTGGATTTGACTACTCGATCCCTTTGGGTACATTTTACTACTTGTATGACTCGTGCACTTGTGGTTACGCAAGGGGCGTATCACCATAGCCTCCAATAGGTTCATTCCTTTCACTAATCTTGTGATATAGGACCCAAAGAAAATGATGATGGCCCAGCAGTCGATTGCTTAATGATGTAGAGTTGTGGCTAAAACATAGCCCAAATGAAAGGGGATTCCATCTGCCATGATAATCAAGTATTGGAAATCTTTGTGGGTTATGACTCCATTACTATCACCCCTACCAGTAACTAATCTACTCAGTAATGTATGAATTACACGAAGAGTTGGGGATCTGAGTGTAGATGCTGTGGAGCAGCATGAGTTATATAATAAACCATTACTATATAGCTGGTACCATCGTGGCAATGTCAGTTCATTTGGGAGCTAAAGGTTTTCATACTCTATTTTTTGAGTAAACTCTTCATCATACACCCCTATTTGAATTGCAAATTCTATGTAACTCAAAACATAATGCTTCCAAGAAGTTGGAAACTGATTACATCTGGGATATGCCAAGATACCTCCCCCTTTTCTTCTCAAAAGTGGCTAAAACCTCTAAAGTCAACTCATGGTAAACAGGATTAGTGATACCAAATATTCGAATCCATAAAACAACGCTCAAGAATTGCTGCACTTCATCTGCTAGATCGGCTACTCTCAAGGCTTCCCAATCAATGGTATGGATGTACCCAAACTTTCTCCCTAGGAGGTGTTCATAGCGTTCTCTATGAAGTGGTGAATTGAACGTGGGTTGTGCAGGATTATTCTTTGTACTCACCTGGCTACGTAACTTCTTCGAGTGCCCCTGCTGGTCTTTTTCTTAGGCATGATGACCTACAAGAATTAAAAGGGTAACCAATCAATCACAGAGGAAAAATCAAGAACAGCACTGTCGTGCTCACATCCTCAAATCCCAAGCACAGGTGCAAGTGAGGTGGAACTCAATATTAATGGATCTGCCAAGGAAGGACAAAGGCGAAAGCAATTATTAACCATACACATGCAAAAAAGGAAACAACAGAAGGAGAAAGGAAACTGATGGAGAAAAAACACCCTATCTTAAGAAAGTGAGAAAGAAGCCCTAAGAGGAAAGAAACACCATCGCACAACTTCAAGCGAGGTGAGGTGAACAAGGTTGAAGTTTACCAGGAAAGCAAAAGGAAGATCCCTCGATTTGAACTCAAAAGCTCGAGTTAGGTAAATAAGGTTGAAGTTTAGAACTAAAGGAGATGAAAGACAACGAGCAACCCTAAAACAAAAATAGGGTTTTAACTAGGGAGAGAAACACAAGCATGCTCCCTCCCGTGCTCGAGGCTGTGCTCTTTACCAAGAAAAATTCACAAAACTCAAAATGAAAGGTACTCGCTCTGCAACGAGCAGCTTGCCAGTGCTCTTTTAAGCATGGGTTTAGAGCACGAGCAAGAGCACACCCGTGCTTGCCTCTTTTGCTAGATTTTTCACAACTCTTAAGAACTACACATCCATAAGCATGACTGTGCTTGATCTGGAAAAAACAAGGAAGTTAAAAAACAATATAAAATTAATCATGTACAACCACCAACTTTAAAGCAGAGCTTTGGAACAAAACCATGAACAACTTGAAGCCAACGTTTACCCTGCTCAATCCCTATATGGATAACTACAAAAAACATCCACAAGATGAAAACAACTAAATGATAACAACAATGAACAACTAAAAGAAAAAATCAAGTCTGACAACAACAAATATCCACAAGATGAAAACAAACAAACAAAAACACAACACAACTAAGAGGGGAGAAACAACTTAACAACCAAGAACACACTTGGGTTGGCTCCCAAGGAGCACTTGTTTAACGTCAAGAGTCTTAGTACCCTGCTCAATCCCCATATGGATAACATAATAGTAATTGTTCATGGAATTCCACTGTAGGGTATTTGTCCCCAAAGGTATAATGTTTCAACTGATGACCATTTACTTTGAAAGTACCCTTGTGAGGGTGCGAGATTTCAATTTTCCCATAAGGAAAGGTTTGAGTGATGGCTTACATGCTTGCTCGCCATGAGATTTCAATTTGTACCCAAAAAACATTTCAACCTTGAATTGAATAACAAGACTTGCTCGCCAATTCTAAACTATTTGTCACCCTTTATCTGCTTGTCATGGAAATGCTTAATTCTCTCTTTATATAAAATGGAGCTTTCATAAGATGTTTGCCAAATTTCCTCCAACTCATTAAGTTGGAACTTTTGCTTTTCCCCAACTTTGACTGTATCGAAGTTCAGCAGCTTGGTTACCAATAAGCTTGATCTTTAAACTCAACCGGCAAGTGGCACACCTTTCCATAGACTAGACGATAATGGGTATGGCCTATTGACATTTTTGTAGGCTATCCTGTAGGCCCATAATGTTTCATCTAACCTTTTAGACTAATCTTTCCTGTTGCATTGCACAATCTTCTCCAAAATTTGATTAAATTCCCGATTTGTAACTTCAACTTGACCTCTTGTTTGGGGGTGATAGATGGTGGCTACTCAATGGTCAACTCCAAATTTCTTCATCACCTTATCAAATTGAGCATTGCAAAAATGCACTCCCTAGTCACTACAACTCGAGTATCATTGGTTAGTAGTGCTTGAGCTTTCACCCACTTTGACACATAATCGATAGCTACTAAAACATACTTGTTCCCATTGGAGGTTGAGAAAGGGCCCACGAAATCAATGCCCCAAACATCAAACACTTCACACTGTCGAATAGGATTTTGTTTCATTTCATCAATCTTAGACAAGTTTTCAATATGTTGACAACTATCACAAGCTTCTACAAACTTTCGGGCATCATGAAACATCGACGGCCAGAAAAATCCTACTTCCAACACTTTCTCTACCATCTGATTCGCACTAAAATGTCCCCCCTCTAACCCATAAATGATAGTGATGCAAAATTTTCCACCCTTTTGCATGTGAGACACACTGCCTTACCATTAGGTCAACACAAATCTTGTACAGGAGTGTATCTTCCCAAACATAGTGCTTCATATTTTAAAGGAACTTCTTGTGCTGCTGATATGAAAATTGTGCTAGGATAATGCCCCCAACTAAGTAATTTGCAATTTTCATGAACCATGGGTATCCGAGTTGTGCCCGTGAACCTAATAAAGATGTTCTTCCATAAATACATCATTTACATCTTTCTCTGAATTCAATTCACCCTTTTCATGCTCCAAATGTGATAGATAATTGGCCACTACATTTTTTGATCCCCGTTTATCCCTGATTTCCAAATCACATTCATGTAGAAGAAGAACAAATCTGATTAGCCATGGCTTCGCATCTAATTTAGTCAGTAGATGTCATAAAGTGGCATGATTATTATACACCACTACTTTAGATAACACTAGATAAGGACGGAACTTATCAAAAGCATAAATAATGGGCAACAGTTCTTTTCTTTAGTAGTGTAATTTTCTTGGTTGGTATCAACATCTTGCTTACATAGCAGATAGGATGGAAATGTTTGTCATGTCGCTGACCCAAAATGACCCCCACTACTTGGTCACTTGTGTCACACATGAGCTCAAATGGGAGGCTCTAGTCCAGTGATCTCAAAATTGGAGCATTAATCAAACTCTTCTTCAATAAATGGAACGATTTGAGACATTCATCATCAAAATGAAAAAGGTTTATCTTTTTCCAAGAGCTTGGTCATTCGTCTTGAAATCTTCGAGAAGTCCTTGATGAAGCATCGATAAAACCCAACATGCCCTAGGAAGCTCCGAATGTCCTTGGTTGTCGCTGGTGGTAGAAGTTTTTCTATTGTTACAATTTTTGCCCTATTCACCTCAATCCCGAATTTTGAAATCTTGCATCACAAGACTAGTCCCTCTTACACCATGAAATAACACTTCTCCCAGGTAAGTACCAAATTTGTCTCCTCATATAGGGCAAGCACTTTTTCCAAATTCTTCAGGCAATTATCAAAAAAGTCCCCAAATATTGAAAAATCGAACAGAAACACTTCCATGATGTCTTCTATAAAGTTGTCAAAGATGGACATCATGCACCTTTGAAATGTAGCTGGTGCGTTACATAGACCAATAGGCATCCTTCTGTAAGCAAAAGTACCATAAAGGCACGTAAAGATCTTCGGGTGCAATTGAAATTTGTAAATATCTTGACATTCCATCCAAGGAACAAAGTACACGTGCCTTGATAAGCGTTCTAACATCTTATCAATGAAGGATAATGGGAAGTGATCCTTTCTAGTTGCATCATTCAGTTTCCAATAATCAATACAAACTCACCAACAAGTGACCAGTGCGAGTACAAATCAACTCATTATGCTCATTCTGCACCACTGTCATCCCTCCTTTTTTAGGTACTACTTGAGCGGGACTAACCCATGGATTATTTGAAATTGGATAAATCACTCCTGCATCTGAAAGCTTCTTTACTTCCGCTTTGACAACATTTTTCATAATAGGGTTCAGTCTTCTTTATGGTTGCACCCTTGCCTTGACTTCATCTTCTATTAATATTTTGTGAGTGCAAAAAGATGGATTAATCATCCTAATATCAAAAATCTTCCACCTAATTACTCGCTTGTGAGTCTTTAGCACCCTGAGTAAACTTTCCTTCTTATCTAGCTCAAGACCTACTTCTGTGATCACCGGTAATATCTTGTCATTTCCTAAAAATGCATACTCCAAGAGTTTAGGCAATTTCTTCAGTTCCAATTCAAGGGGTTCTTTAAGTGAAGACTTTAAACTATCCCAATTTGTTATCGGACACTCTATTTATGACTTATTGCTTTTGTCATCATCTTCCTCATCATTGTAACTTGTTACAACTTGAACATCCCCCTTCTTGAGTTCCATCGTCACTCCTTGCTCATGAGCCCCTTTCTAATATTGTATTGGACTCTGCATCACATCGATTAACACTAACATAACTTGTTCCGAAGTTTGTATCTACATCCTGATTCATCTGAGATGTTTGATCCCAAACACTTTCTGTACATGCCCATTGTAATGATTTCTCCTGACAATTGGATATCATCTTTTCTAAGCTGCAGTCACCATAGAGACCCTCAACATTACCAACACAGTCATTATTCACAAACTGAGATAACAGATCTGCCAACTTAGGTTCTGGAAAAAACTGATCCAAAGGATGATCAAAAGTAGAGCAAGAATAGTTCCCCAAAGCTACGAGCAGTTCATCCATGATGCAACCCTCTTGGACTAAAGAGTAGTAAAAGAATTAATTTACAAAGAAAAGCAAAAGAATAAAATATACATAAAGAATAGAAAGAAAATAACTAGATTACTAAAAGTGTAAACTTTCTCAAGAGTTGCCAATCCCCAGTAATAGCTCCAAAAACTTGATACGGCCTTTGTATAACCGCAAGTTCATGGGTCATATAAGTAATAATGTGTACCCGAATAGGTTAGGTAGTCGAATCCTCAGGGATTGGTATAGCTCTTGATACTTGCTCTATTTTTTAATATCAAACCGACTCACAAGATTGGTTGAAAACTAGTTTAAAGCAATCAAAGAAATATGGAAAGAGAAAAAAAAAGAGTTAGGGTTTGGGTTGAAAAGACAGCAGTGAAAATGACAGTGTCGAGATTAATCCCCTTGACAAATGTAATGACTAGGCAATAATTACATGTACATCTCTTTGGACCGTAGTAATCACCTATGAAGGGTTTGATAACTTACGACCTCAATCATGGCTCAGTGAGGAATCGACCCCTTCCCTAATGTGTGCCCTAGCTAAATAGATCACTCAATCACCATCTAAATAGCGGGTATGCAACTAAGGTTAACATGCTTCTTGATTGCAATTGCAACTACGGGGAACATGCACGCCAAATCAATACCCACATAGCTAGTGGCAATTTCAACCTTGAGTTTTGCAACATACAGCATCAAGACAATCAACATAAAGATAACCAAACAAGATATACAAAAGGGAGACCACAAAAAACTCAATAATCAAAGCAACCAAGTCAATACATCAAAAGTCAAGGATCATAATCCGGGGCACTGAATGAAGGTTAGCCCTCATGGTTCTATAATACACCAAAGAAAAGCAAAAAGAGAAAGAAATGCTATCCATAAAAATCCCTTCTTGCTTCACAATTCTTACCGGAGAGCGATCTATGATGATCTTGCTAGTATTCCTTCGTTTCCGTGACAATCTCTCCACCCAGATCTGGACCTCAATGGTGCCAAGCTCTGCCCTATCCCTTGTCTCCTAAGAAGAGGAAGAAGATCCTTTCAAAACATAACTTTAGGGCTTAAAAACACCTTTTCTGATGCAAGCACGGCTGTGCTCTTAATCATGCTTTCCTTGGGGTGTCTTGGAACTTGTTCTTGGCACAATTATAACCCAACTTGAAAAGTGCACAAGCGTAAGTATGCCCATGCTTCAAGAGCACACGGTGCTAGGAGCCATGGAGTTGTGCTCTTTTGTTTGTGAAAATCCCAGTAAAGTGCACAGGCGTAAGCACGCTTGTGCTTCCTAAATGTGATTTAAGAGCACAATGGTGCTAGGGGTAGTGAAACCATACTCTTCAGGTTGTGCATATTCTAGTGAAGTGCATGGGCATAAGCATGCCATGCTTTTTGACCGTGCTTCTAATCACTGAGTGTGCTTCCTTAGTTGGGCTTAAATTCTCTAAGTCTTGAAAAGTGCACGGTCATAAGCATGGGCATGCTTCTCAACTGTTCTTGTCTTGAAAATTGCATTTCAACTCCAGTTCATGCCAAAATTCATCTCTATTCATTCCTTTCAATCTAAGACCTGATTATCTGCATCATTTAACAAATATACCCAAAGTAGCATCGACTTAGAATGCAAAAAGATAAGCAATTCATGTAATAGCTATATAAAAATGCCTATGTAAAATTCACTCATCAATATGCCTTCCTATACCATTAAATATATTGGGTATCACTTGTATTCTGAATATTTAAAAAAGTGATAATTCTTATATGTTATCAGGAACTCTTTTGACTCACACCTAAGACAAACCCTAGCTACGGTCATTTAAGCTTAGTCTTCTCTCTCACATATTTTGTTCTTTGAATTTATGGCTTCCTCTGACTCATCTAGTCCTTATGTTGGCCAATTGCATTTGCTACTATAGTTTACCTTATTAATTACCATCCAAAATCTACTCTTTCCATGCTTTCCTCTTTTGAGACTCTCTTTCGAATGTCACCTAATTCAGTTAAACTTCACGTCAGTTTTCTTTGCTATCCATGGCTACGCCCTTATTCTTCACATAAACTTGAGTCTCGCTCTCATCCATGTGCCTCTATCGGTTATTCTCTCACACAAAGTGCATATCTTTATTTAGATCTTTTATCCTACGAAATTTTTGTCTCCCAACATGTTGTCTTTATTAAACTCATATTCCCTTTTTTATCTGCCACTTCAGCCAATAATGATGCTCCTGCTTCAATGAGTGAGCTTCCTGTGGCTTCCATTGATGCGATTTTGGAACCACTTGTGACGAGTCTTTCTTCACTACTACAATTGTCCTCGTCTCCGAAACCAATCCTACCACCAACCTTTTTCCAAAAACCTCCTTTGGAAGCTTCCTCATCCACTCCCATATTTATTTCTCCCACCCACCATCCCTCATCTCCCTAGATCCTTCTTCTTCTACACCTTCAACATCCACCTCCCATAGTCCTTCTTCCCACATCCACTACCAACCTCAAATCATCCAATGTCTACTCGCTTAAAAAATAATATCTTTAAACCCAATCTAAAAATATGGGCTTTTACCGCTACCATTTCGAATGATTCTGAGCCTTAGTTTTACACCCTCCATAGGAATAGTACATAGAACTTGGTTCCATCTAATGAGTGTCAAAATCTTGCTGGGTGCAAATGGGTATTTTACATTAAGAGAAAACCTAATGGCTCCCTTGACAGTTATAAAGTTCATCTTTTTGCGAAGGGTTTGACCAACGGCTTGGGATGGACTATCACGATACCTTCAACCCTTTTGATAAGCATACAACTGTAGGGGTTATTCTCTACCTTCTTGTTACTAATGGTTGATCTCTATGGCACTTAGATATCAATAATGTCTTTCTTTCAATGACATCTTGATGAAGATGTCTACATGTCTCAAGCACCAAGTTTTGTTAATCCATTCTGCCCACTTGTGTGTGCAAATATTACAAGGCAATTTATGCTCTCAAACAAGCATCTCAAGCTTGGTATAATGAATTACACTATTTTCTTCTTGGATTTGGCTTTGTTAACTCACAATCTTATGCTTCCTTATATAAGAATTATCACTTCTAATATATACAAAATACAAAGGGTATACAATATATTTAGTGGTATAATAAGGCATACATGTCATGAGAGATATGATATAATCAATAATATTCTATAGATAGCTCACTATCCTATAATGGAAGACTACATGAATAAATTAATCATAGATCAAATCTATTTTAATATGCCCCTTCAAGAACCTCAAGATGGTGCTCTATCAAAGACACCAATCTTGAAGCAAATATCATGGAGACAGTGTTAAGAAAGGGATTTGATAATAGCATCTTTGAATTGATCAACCAAAGAGACATGTGCTACTCAAAGGCGTCCAGTTGTGACTAATTCTCTAACAAAGTGATAATCTAGTGCAATATACTTTATACGAGAATAAAAGATAGGATTGGCACAAAGATAAGTTGGGTTGATGTTGTCATTATAGAATGACGGTGAATTAGATACTGAAACACCAGGCTCATCAAGGAGAGAACGTACCTAGTGAATTATGGCCATGGTAGACGCAATGGCCCGGCATTTAGCCTCTATAAATGAGTGAGTAATAGAACATTTTTTTATTTCTAGAAGATTGGATTTGTACTAAGAAAAATGACATAAGCTCTCGTGGACTTGTTATTTCATGATTACCTGCCCAATCAGCATCTTAAAAGCCCTACAATGAAAAAGAGTAATTAGATAGGAACCAAAGACCATAGAGCAAGTATCATTAAGATACCAACATAGTCACTTAACTGTACTCCAATGTTGTGTAGTCAAAGCATACTGTATTGTGATAATTTATTCATAGTAAAGACAATATCTTAACACTAAAAAGAAGATATTGTAAGCTACCAACAACTTGATAGTATAATGAAACATCCTTTAACAGAGAAACATCACAAAGTTGGAGCATTATGGATGTAGAAAGAGGTTCATATTGGTTTAGAGCCAACCATGTTGTATTGTTCAAGAACATCCATCAAATATTTTTGTTGATTAAGAAAGAGGCCCCCTCAAGTATACTCAATCTTGAGCCCAATAAAATAAGAAAGATCTAAGATCCTTGATAGAAAATAAGTACACAACTGACCGATGAAGTTCTGTATCATCGCAAACATGACTTCTAGTGAGAATAAGATCATCCAATAGACAAGAAGATACATGGTGATATTGCCCTGATGATAAATGAATAAGATATTGGAATAGATTTGATGTATAATTCATTTATTCTCGGTAATCTTCTATAATATGATAGTTAGCTATCCATAGAATATTATTGATTGTATCATATTTCTCATGATTAGTACGGCTTCTTATACCACTAAATATATTGTACATTCCCTTGTATTTTGAATTAATGAAAAAAGTGAAAATTCTTATATGGTATCAAAAGCTCTTTTGGCTCACACCCAAGACAAACCCTAGCTATTGTTGCTTAAGCTTTGATGTCTCTTTCACATATTTTATTCTCTAAATTTATGGCTTCCTTTGACTCATGCAGTCCTTCTACAATGATTGGTCAACTCGATGTCCAACCTGCTGTGTTTTAGGAGATTTCCTTTTCTAACTGGAGATTATCTAATAATTGGAAAAATGCCTTTAAAGAGGATTAACAATCCAAGGAAAGAATAAATCCAGAGATAAATTTCATAATTATCCAAGCCTGAAATCAAAATAAAATGTGAGAAATAAATTAGGGAGGTGTATGACTAGGTAATAAATCATAACAGTTTCTACATAACCAAACATGAATAGGTTTAGGTGTTGAGATGGGCTTGGGTGGGCCCATATCCAATAAAAAACTCTAATGAGAAGTTATTTTTATTTGTGTATAATAAGCAAATTATACTTGCACATATTTATTATTGAAAAAAACATGAATTTTATGTATCTTTTCAAAAATATGTGAAAATATGCATTTTCTTGAATTCAGAAGCATTAAACATAAACAAAATGTAAAAAACACCTTTATTTTTTTTTTCAAAAGTATGGCTTATCACCAATAGGATTTTGGTTTGACATCATTAACTCGACTGCTAAAGATGCTAGTTTGGACATTGTGATGATAACTGGTCTTCAGCTGTGGGTATGCTTGCAACCCAAACGCTATGTTATCTAGCGATAGCGCTCTGTAGGACATTTGATTCCCCTATACACCCCTAGTTGTATATGTGCTTGTTGTATTTGATTAAAAAAAAGTACAGCGCACATTTTAAGTTTTGAGTTAATTGTGTATCTCTTCTCTATGTGAGTGCGATTGGAGTGCATTTGAAGTTGAACAAAGAAAAAAAAGAAAAACAAGTTATCTTTAAATTTTTGAATGAACATTTTAAATTCGAATAAATATCATGAAGTTGGAAAAATTTAATTCTTTGGAAGTAAAAAACTATGTAGCTTATTGATTTAGAGAAACTTGATGGACAACTTAGTTTGAAAGATCCACGAAAAGTAGCTTGGAGAGATGAAAATGATGGTAAAGAAAGGGAATAAATATCACATACAAATAAGAATGTTGCTGATGCTTTTTTATGGTTGGAAAGATAACATTTATTTGTTTTCCATACTATGAATTTAATTGTTTAATATTATATATATATATATGGAATTGTTATTGCTTTTGATATACATATTAGTGATCTAAGCGGTTTAATTTTTTTAGATGTTCATATTTTGATATGTTAATATGGTTTATTTGTAACATGTGCCATATTTTTTCTTAGAATTTATAGATATATTTTTAGGAAATATTGCAAAATTAAATAACACTATCAGAGGCATGCGGAGCAAGAATAAAATTGCAATATGATCTAATCATTTTAATAAACACTCTAATATAATTTAAAAGTTTAGAAAATTACCTCAAGGTCTTCCAAAACTTTTCCTTTAATGTGTCAAATTTGTTTCTCGGATTGTCGTAGATCTTATAGCACTGAACAAAAATTCCACGCCTCTAGATCACACATCAGAATTGAGAAATAGTCTTTCTTCTTCTCCAAATACCGGCTAGGGTTAGAGAGGAAGAGAGAGATTGGGGATTTTCTTAGCAGAGAATCATTGATTCTTTCTAGGGTTAGAGAGGAGTCATATTTATAGAGATTTCATAAAACATGATAAATATTATCATTGAAGTTCTATTAGAAATATGACTCATATTGTAACTAAAACTACTTTTGTCATTAAGCCTTAATAATTTTGATTAATTATCCGAATCCATCAAATAATAATCAAAATTTAAAATTAAGAGCGCTAGACCAATTTTCAATTTCACTCATCCCATGAAGTAAAATTATAAATTGACAATTTTACCCATGCAATCAAAATGAGGCTCATTCTTATTCCCTTTAAGCATGACTCTATAGGTTCATTTTGATTTACAATGAGAGAATACCAAATGATGTGGGTGACAATTAGCCAGTCCTATGGCCCCACATCATAGCCTAATTGAACATGAATGAATAGATCATTATAAATATTTCTGATTATGATTACTATATGTGTATAAATTCTTTGTTCTTATATCACAACTGAGTGAGAGCCATGGTAATTGTTAAAATCACTAAAGTCGATCATATGAAAATAACCATAGTGTAGTAAGATTAGCAAACTATCCTTTGTGTCCCACATAATTAGTTTGACTACCTTAGCCAAGGTTTTCTAATCTCACATACTTATAATCAGATAGAATACTAACTCGTTTACTTCTGAGAGAATGAATTAACTCTTTCTTAGTGATCACTCATGACTATTACTTGCCCGACATAGTCATACTTTGAGGTCGACCTTACCAAAAGGTAAATTGTGCCTAAAGACTCTAGTAACAGACAAGATGTCACAATCACATTGTGATCATGATACCTCAGGTATAAAGTCCACTGATATGATCATAACTAACAATCCCGATAATTGACTGTCAAAGACTAAAACCCATGTGATTGGATTGTTGCGAGTCATTTTTTAATACACTAATCCCAATGATGTATTTATGACATATGCTCCCGCTATATCATAGTGTTCAACTAGCACTCTTTGTCAAAGTATATGCTAGGTAGTCAGAACTGGACCGACCGTAGTGAAATCGGGTCGAATCGGATTTAATGAATAAAAATATAAAATAAAATACATTAACTATTATATTAACTTTTAAATCAAATACACAACATAGCAAACAAAACAAGTCTTGATTCCATATTCAAAACAAGACATTTAACAACATTTAATTAAACTAAATCCATATGAAACACTAAATAAAATGAATCTCATGGAGTTTTTCAAACACTGAAATCAAATCCATAAAATTAAATCCATATGAAATACTAAATAAAATGAACTCATAAACTTTTCAAACATTGAAATCAAACCATTAAAACACACTAAATAGGTAATTCTCAACAAAAGATACATTTTGATAATACTATGCAATGAACTCACTAAGAAAGTTCAAAATGCATAGTTTCATACAAAAAAAGTTTCTTCACATTGAAGTAAAATCCACACAACATATTAAATAGTAAATTTTCACTAAAAAGTTCCTTAAGAAAAATCTACAAATCATGGTTGATGCTATGGTAAACCCTCATTGTCGTCTCTTTTCCCCAAGTTTTCTTGTTGATCAAATGCATCATCATAGCTTGCATTACCAAATAATTTAAAATCCACTTCTTCTTCATTCATATAAGCATCATCTAGTGGCAAATCCAAAAAAATAGAGAAGGTTAATAATGTTAAAAATTGCATCATGTTAAAACAAAATTTTATGTAATTAACTTAAAAGCTTATCATTAACCTTGATTGTGGCTTTCATCCAAAGTTGGAATAGCATCTTATCCATATATTGCTTCTACCGTATCTCCATCAACTAATTCTGCTTCTTCTTCTTCTTAAGCTATCCAAAAGTCTGTTTTATCAATGCAATCATAATCAACCAGATCATAACTTTTTTTTTTTTCATTGGTTCCTACACCAAAGAAAATTATATAAGATGTAAGAACTTAATGCATATTAAAAATATAATCTAAAACCATGCTCTTTATAAAATCTATGTGATACCTGTACTTAAGACGAAAATTATAATTCACAAATACCAAATCACTAAGACTTTGATACTCTAATCTATTTCTGTTTTTGGTGTGATTTCGCTCAAAAACACTCAAGTTATGCTCACATCCTAAAGAAGATCTTCTTTGACTGAGGAGTCGAATAGCAACTTTTTGCAAGAAAGGAGCACTATATCCAAACAACCTCCACCATTTATCTAAAATAAATTTATATAATGAAGTGTTAAACAATATCCACACACAATTAGGAAAAATGAAAGTAGAATATAAATATATATATATATATATATTATTATTACTCACCTGGTTGCACTTTATTAGCATACGAAAAGGCTAATTCATGACTAAAATTTCCCAATAGATCCCGGTAAAATCTGATCTCCCTCATTGCCTTTTCACTATCATTGCATATACTTCACTTTTCAAGTAAATCTAACAAGCCTTGCATCACTACTAGAATCTTAGAAAATGATTCTTTATCATAGAGAAAAATGGGATTAAAACAATAAATAGCTACATGAAGATTTTGACACAAATGCTTATACCATCTATCATCAATAATTTTAATGTAGGAACCATACATTGTAGACATGTTTCTGAAGATGGACATGATTGCTTTTAGAATCCTAATCATGGCTTCATAGACATAACCAAGTGAAGGTTTCTCATCAACATCAGCAATACATAAAAGCCTAATGATGGGAGTTACAATCTTCACTATAAATAAACATTCTTGCCAAAATTTGCCATCCAAGATAATAGAAGTAACTGTTTTACCTACTAGACTTTTTGATAACATATGGCTTGTGTAATACTTATTTGTCACCAATTCTTACAAGTCATGTTTATGATCATAAATACTTATCAATGCAATGAATGTAATAGCAAAACGGGTTGCTCTTAGATGCACAATCTCTTTCCATCTAGATCTTTTTCTCAACCAAGATAGTATGTATATATGATTGTAGAAAAAAATAGTCACCTTGGAAGCACGTGATACAAGCTCCAATACATGATCTCTTTTGCCAATATCTTTTAGAATCAAATTCAAACAATGTGAAGCACAAGGATACCAACAGATATGATCGTATTTTTCATATACTAACCTTCCCGCAGCAACATAATTGCTTGCATTATCATTCACCAAATGAACCACATTATCCGATCCCACCCATTTAATAATCTCCATGAATAAATTACATAAATTAGTGCCATATTTTAAAATATCTAAGGCATCAATAGATTTCACAAATGATATTCCTGTATGACAGTCACCAAAAGGTTAATAAAAGTTCTTTGCCTTTAATTAGTCCAGCCATCATCCATAATTGTGCATGTACAGTTAGCCCACTAGCTTCTGTAGCTATCAATAAGAAACTGACATTCTTTCTTGCAATCCCACAATAAATTAACTCACATCTCATTATAAGAAGTTGCTTTATATTCAACACCAATACTTCCAATGGCATCCAACATTGGTTAAAAATAAGGTGACCTTATAGCATTAAAAGAAATGTAAGCATCAAAACACCATCTAGAAAATGCCATATTTGCCTTATGGATTGCTTGCTTGCTTGTTATTGAACTCTTGATTTCTGGTTGAGATAGTTGAGTCAGCTTTGATGTTATAAAATTTTCTAAAGAACCTATTGATTTCCTTTTTCCAAATTTCATGGTAGGATTTATCTCTTGTTCTTCAACCTCTTATACTTCTTCATATGCTTCTTTAACTAGTTCCTGCTCTTTTGATTTAGAAGATGCAGAGTTAGAGATATATTCTTTGATGCATGCCTGAAACATTAGGAGGGACTTTCTCACAAGGAAGTATGTTGCCACTTTTCCTGGCTAAATGTTCCTTCATTCTATAAATTCCCCCTCCTTGATATTTTTTCCCACAATAAAGGCAATGGTAAACCTTTGTTCCTTTATTATTAATAGATAAAGTGAAGTGCTCCTATGCCAGATTGCTCTTAGAACGAACATTGACAATTGAGGTTGATGATTGCACATTATTTGTCTCCATTGACTACAAAAAAGAAACATTAATTAATTTCTCAATATAAGAAACAATAGTTCTACTACTAATTTGGTAAGGAATGATCTAAAGAAAAAAAAATCTAATGATTCCAAACCACTTATCATTTTTTAAATTTATAATGCCATTCATTAATCAAAAAATCTATTGAACCTTAATGATTATAAATTATTGTATTAAATGAATATCTATTTTGATAGGAAATAAAGAAGAGATTCATTGTATTAAATTCATTTGCAATTTCAATTCATTAATAAAAAAATCTAATGAACATTATAATTCATTTATAGTGTTTGTGTAACCAAAAACAAATATTAATTAAGGAAGATGAATCATCCTGCCCACTACCACGAGAAGCAAAACATTTATTATAATTAAATATGAAAACATAAAGAGTTAACATGCACTATAAGTACAAGACAATATTAATGTTATAATTCATGAATAAATACTGAAACATAAAGAGTAGGAACCTCTATTGTCAGTTAATACTTGACATGGGAAAGGAGCAGAAGAGGTTGAGTTGACAAGGAGGCGGGCATGCTTGACGCGGAGGATCGGAGAGATGTTTGAAGGGAGGGAGAGGATAGGGGTGCACCGATCATGCCGCAAGAGGAACTGGCAAAGAAGTAGAAGCCCTCACTTTGAGGGGAAGGAGAGGATGGGGGTGATAGGTCGTGGGAGAAGAAGAAGCCCTTGCTTTGATAATTGATATCAGGATTTATTTATTTCTTTTTTATACTAATCGTTGACACTGTGTGAGTCGGCCAGGTTCATCAGGCTGGTTCATCCGGTTTAAGACTGGTTTTTTATTCAGCCGGTTTGTGGATTGAACCGAACCAGCCTAGTTCTATCCCTCGTCAGGTCCAACCTGGTTTTGACTACCTAGAGTATATGTCATACAATTCCTTACGAATCTTCAACGCCCAATTAAAGATTTTATGATTTGAGAACTATTTTAGTGTATAAGTACTTAACCCTTTTAGTGCTCTCCTTCTTATCCGATAAAGATAGGAAGGTTTAACTTAATACACATAGACTATGATGTTCAAAACTAATTTAAAATGCAATCACAAGATATATTTTAACATCAAAATAAATATCTATTTATAACAATAAAAATGTATAATACAAATGAATTTCCATAATACAAGTATCCTCGTTGGCATTCGAGAGCATAATCCTAACAGTATTTTCATGACATTTTTTTATATAAAACATAGAAAGCTCATAAAAGTAACCACCTGTACTATAAAATGTTATGTTTTATTTATTGTATTTTTATTTGAACTTTTAATTAAACTACATATAGTATTTGAATGGTTCATGCATCATAAGTTTGTCATGCCATAGTAAACTACCTATGCTCTAATGTGGAAACTCTAATTGAACAAGGATAAATTCTAATATTCTAATGTGGTGCCACTGTTTTCTATTATCCTCTCCCATATTTACAAAAGAGTGCTTTGGAAAAAATAAAATAAAATAATTATTTAAATTTAGACAAGGATTACTATTTTTTAAAAAAATTACTTAGTTATTTTTAAATAAATTTGAAATTTTTGTTGAGCATGATGAAAGCACATCTAAATTAAATTTTATTACTCTATTACTCTTTGTTATGATTTAAATAATCCATATACATATATATACATAAAATAAGTTTTTTAAGTATGTCTTTCACTTTTTTAAAACTAGGGACGTTTGATGATAATTATTGGATCATTATGTAATGGTTGTTATTTATAGAGGTGGTGTGAGGAGTTACTTTTAATTATTACGCTTCAATATTGTTAGCTAAGGTTAAGTACTTTTAAATACAATAGCCTTTAGAAATTAATCTAAGGGGCATGGTAATAAGTCCCTTGTTTCATATCCAGGGGTGCTGTAGAAAATGCATCCCCATACATATTCTATCCTATAGAGTTTGATATTTTCATATAGAGCCCGGTATATCATATGCACATGCGCACACACACAACAAATGTGCGCTCAATCCTATGAAAGTTACGTATGTGTAGTTATGTATTCACACATATCATCTAAAAATAATACTTGCATCTAAACTTTTATGGAAGTCTCTCATAACTCACATATATAGATAATCTTTTGAAAAATGCATATTTACATCCCTAACCTCTATAAATATTATATTTAGAGGTATATATATGCTCTACAAGAATAAGATTTATGTGTTTGTACATATATATTGTTCATAGTTATTAGACCTAGTCCAGACATTGAATTGTTCTAAGCTCTGAGTTTCGGGTAAACTGGTTGAGCCATCAGTCATTTAGGTTAATGATGGGTTTATAGAAATAGTTTTTGACTATTATTTTTAAAATTACAAATTGATTTTTAATTGTATAAAATATATTATTCATTATCATTTATTAGTTATAACTAATAAATAACTTGAAAGAAATAAAAAATGTTAATCACTTTATTGAAAATATATTACCGAAAAAATAGACCAAACTTCACATAATATAAAAGTAATACATAGTAAAAGTTAAAATTTAAAACATTAAATTAAACTAAATACAATACACAACAAAACCTCAAACTAAATATCAAACCAATCTGCATCAAAGTTTAAATTTAATATCAAACCAAACCTTATACAATATATAACATAACTTCAAACTAAACATCAAACTGAAGTTAACTTTATGTCAAACTAGTCTATAGTAAAATATCAAACTTAACATCAAATCAAATTAGATTTAGGAATTGATTTAAGAATTGGTTTTTATTTTTTATTTTAATAAAATTACATATTTACCATTTAACATAAAAAAGAAAACTATAAACTCAAGATATGAAAGTCATTCAAAGAACATTAACCCACTCAGATTATAAAAACCAAGTTAGTTCACTAGGTTTGTCTGATTAAAAGCAGGTCAAGCAAGTTTAAAAGGGGTTGATTGTATAAATACTCTAAATAGAGACCCAGACTGGTTTAACTACAATGTCGACTACTTAGACTGGTGGGCGGGTCCAGATTTAATAACAATGATAATATTTGTATCTGTTAGTGCAACCGCACTATAATTGGCATGATTTGACACATAGTCAAGATGACATGGCATAATCGATGACATGGAAAGCATGGTGACATAGCAAGGAGACTTGTCTTGCAAGGCAAAACATCTTGAAGATCTTGGTGGAGCTATTTTTAGTATATCTATAACTTGGAGGAAAAATATCTTGAATATCTAGGAGTTATTCTTGGTAATATATTACAACTTGAAGACAAGATCATATCAAGACCATATTTATGAGATGTGATTGAAGCCTAAATATGGATGGAGCTTAATTGAAGAAATATCTATCAATGGTATGAATGAAGGCTAATTGAAGATATGATTTAAAGAATCCTTGATGAGAATAATTGAATATCATTATCGGCAAGATTTGAAGACCAAACTTGGGTGAATATTTGGGACGTTGAGACGTCTATATAAGCTACCTTGTTCGTAGATTGTAAGTGGGACCGGAGCTAAAGAGAATGGGTGCACAAGACAATCTAGAGAGGGTAGTGATCTTTATTGTTTTAAGAGTGTGAGCGACAAGTGTTTGTACTCATGTATTTTTACCTCTTTTAGTTGATTGTTTATCTCCGGGCTTGGCCCCCGAGACGTAGACAAGTGGACGCCGAACTGGGTTACCAACGTTGTGTGTCTTTTTCTTTGTTGGTTTGTGTGAGATTTCTATAAGTGTTTGAGTGTTGCCTAAAACCCACAAACCACACCGGTGGAACTAACAAGTGGTATCAGAGAATTGATCACCGTGTTCGCTTTGGTTTCAAAGTCGGCGAGATCCTAACAAGTTCCATTGATGGCCGGAAAGGAAGGAGCTTCCGTCACACGACCACCGTTGCTAAATGGATCCAATTACCCATATTGGAAGGCACGCATGAAGGCGTTTATCAAATCCGTTGATGAGAGTGCATGGATTGCCGAAGAAGAAGGATGGTCCCTCCTACTCTAGTTGATGAAGACAAGAACGAGATCATAAAGAAGAAAAGTAGTTGGAGTATCAAAGACATGCGTAAAGCTAATGCCAATGGGAAAGATCTAAACGCAATCATTGGAGGAGTTGATGAGAACCAATTTCAAGTATATTGCAATATGCGAGTGCGCCGAGAAAGCTTGGGGGGTTCTTCAAACCATTCATGAAGGCACCAACTTGGTAAGAGAATCTAAACTTCAAATGTTGACAACAATGTTCAAAAATCTCAGGATGGGAGAAGATGAGACCATAGCCATGTTCAATACCAAATTGATGGACATTGCAAATCAAGCCTACCAGCTCGGCAAGGAGTACTCGGATAAAAAGCTAGTCCGGAAGACTCTTAGATCACTTCCAAGAAGATTTGATGCAAAAATCCTCGGCAATAGAAGAAGCGAGAGACATATCAACTATGAAACTAGACGAGCTAATGGGGTCCCTGCAAGCATACGAGATGAATCTCAATCCTAAAAGAAGAGTAGAAGATATAGCCTTGAAGGTTGAAGCAACAAAGCAGAAGGAGTTATAACAAGCTGTTGTAACAGAAGATGAAGATGAAGATGAAGAGGATAGAGAATTTGTTTTCTTATCAAGAAAGATGCATGACATGCTCAGAAAATACAAGACACAAGGCAAGAAATTCCAAAGAAGAGATGGTCTAAATAAAGAAAAGGAAGAAGTTGAAGATCATCACAGAAAGGAAGAAGTCGAAGATCATCGCATGAAGATCAAGTGTAGAGAATGTGGTGGCTTTGGGCACTATCAATCCGAATGTGCTAACACACTCAGGAAGAAAGGAAAATCACTGAATGCTAGATGGAGTGATGATTCAAACGGCAGCTTGGAGGAAGAAGATGAAGGAAGTCTAAGTAACCATCATACATCTTTTCCTGCTATGATGAATGGATCCACGCTTGTTGCAGAATATGTTACAACATCAGCTACAACATCCACTGAAACTGATAGTGAGTACAATGAGATAACAGAAAATGATCTTCTCACAGGTTATAAACTCATGATGAATAGATTCAATGAAATGATGCTGCAAAACCAATGCTTGGAGGAAGAGTTGAGTATATGCAAAGAAAAGTTGTACAATGCTGAGAAGACCTTGGACTCCATGAACAAGGGTACTGCCAAGCTTAACGAGATTCTATCAGTTGGAAGAACTAGTAAAGCCCGACATGGTATTGGGTATATTGGAGAAAGAAGACAAAAGGTTCAGGAGTTGTGTTTGTTAAGTCAACTGCCCAACAAAACATTAAAGAAAAGCAAGTCAAAGCAAGGGAAGAACCAAAAAGTGAAGTGCCTGCATGCTTTCATTATGGAGAGATTGGCCACATAAGACCCAAGTGCAACATATTAAAATAAGACTTGAAAATTGGAAGAATAGTTGGACATGCGCAGGCAATCATTAAAAGGAAAAGTCAGAGGGAAGACTATTGTAATCAAGAAATTGTGGATTCGAAAAGGTAAAGTGCCAAGAGAAGAAGAAGAGTCCTCTAGTTCATATCTGAACATGGTGATAAATCAGACAGGTACAACATTATGGTACAACAAGCAATATATTGACCAAGGACCTATAAAGTCAACAAGAAAAACTCCCCAACGAGTGAAAATCTCTTGATGTCTCTAAAAGATTAAAAAAAAATAAAAAAAGGAAATAAAAAAAAGAGGGAGGGAAGGAATTAAAAAAATATATATTCAAAAGAAGGAGGGATTATTTTTTTGAAAAGAGATATTTTTTTGAAATATGAAAGGATGCCTTGGAAGTTATAACTAATTCAAGGGGCATAAAAACCCTAATTTCCCAAATTGTTTCCAAAAGATATTTTTGAAATCAGGAGAAAAGAAGAAGAAGATGAAGACAGTGTGCGAGAAAAGATGAGGACGAAGAGGATGGCCCATCGTGCTCCTGCGACCCCACAAGAAATTGTTGCCCGAATTGAGGAAGTAAGGATGAGAGGGACCAATTCTGGAGGGAGTCCATCAAGAGAAGAAGAACCCGAAGATTTGATGAAAGTGATTGTCCCTTATGTTTCTTCTCAGGATACTGAAGTATTAGAACCAAGAACATCATCACAGGATGTGCCTACAGGTGTTAAAGATAGAAATGATCTCTTGCAATGGTGCGTGTGTCTTTTCTAGGACATATATCCAAAGAAATGAAAAAGATGAACAGGATAACTCCACTACAGTTCCAGAAGTAGAAGGTTCAGAAGAACAACAGGCTAGGGTTGAAGAAGCTGAAGAAGAAGATGTACCCCTGGAACAAGCAGAAGAGACTGTTGGAGAACAAAGTATGGATGCTCCCACTAGTACTGAAGAAGAGGCTGCTGCTATACTAAGTGAAGTCCTGAGTAACATTCACCAACATACTGATGTACCAACAGATACTGAACATGTTGCTACACAAGTTAGAACATCTCCTGCAACATCAGATAGTTCACACAGTTCTGATGAGGTCCCACTCAAAGATCGTGTTACCCAGATTGCTAAAGGGAAGAAAGTAGTGTCTGAAAAGAAGGCCCTATTAAGGAAGAAATCCCATAAGAAGGAGAAGGTTAGCAAGTCCAAGAAAAAGTCTTTCTCAGATCCTGAAGTAGAAGCCTCTCCAAGGCCCAAAAGGAAATACACTGAATTTGCAAAACAGGGGGAGAAACCATCATCAAGCTCTAAGAGAGAAAAGAAGAAGAAGGCAACCCAACAGGCTAAAGACAGTGATGAAGATAGATTCCTTGATAAAGCATCTAAGAAGAAGTTTGAGTCTGTTGAAGAGAGAGGTATTGTGGTTGAAAGAATGATAGATGAGGTGGAATTTGAGAAGTTTGGGCTGACCAAGTTATTTCAAGAAAGGAGTCTGTACAAGTCTGCAACATTTCCAGGTAGTTACAGTTTATCTTTAGTTCAGGAATTGTACAGTAATCTACTACTATCTGACAAAGGCATCACTAGAGTTTATGTTCGGGGAAAGTGGATTCCTTTTACCCCAACTCATTTGAACAGATTTTTTGAGTTTAAACCTGAAGTGAAAGGCAACTATGAAAAAAGGCTAGAACTGAATGAGGAGGTTCTAAAAGAAATAACTGGACGAAGGACAGAGTGATAGGGAGAAGAGACAAGGCTACCGGCTTTCACCCTCACAGCCAAGTACAATGTTCTCTTTAGACTGGGTATTCAGAATTGGTTACCTGCCCCACACAATTCTAGCATAGTGAAGGAGCTCACGCTTTTATTGTTTGCTGTTAGCACTGGCAAGAAGTTCAACTTGGGAAGACTGATCTTCCAGAATATTGTGAGAGAAGCTGGTTGTCCAAGCTCCTCAACATCACTTGGGTATCCTGCACTGCTGTCGCATTATTTGTTACAACATGGAGTACAACTCATGAAGGGAGAAGCAGTCACAGTAGTGAAGAAGCTGAAGATTTTTCAGAAGCTGTTCAGCCCAGGTAAGAAGATTGATTTACCTATAGGATGCGTGTCTCCACCACAAATGCCAGAAGATGCAGAAGAGGCGAACATGTTGGTTGAAGAAGAATATGAGAAGATGTTGAAGGAACAGCTAGAAGACATGGAGAGAAGGCAAAGGTTACTGTCTGCAGAGTTATTCATCATTGCCCAACAGAAGCAGAAAATTCTATCTCGCCTTGAAATCCATGAGAAGAAGAAGAAGAGAGGCACTGATAGCCCAGAATCAGTGGGAGATGATGAGCAAGAGGCCAGAAGAAAGGAGGAGCTGCCGGAGAAGGTGTAACAAGTCTTGTAACAATTCATGAAGACTTCAGCATCAATTGTGTCACAAAGGGGGAGACGTTTGCTAACACCAGACTGACTTGTTTTTCATTTCTTGAACATTTGAACATTTTGGTCTTATTGTTTCGGAACACTTTTATGCTTGTCAGTACTTTATGTTAATTGTATTTTGTCTCACTAGTTGCAGTTTGTAATATTCCCTCAGTACTTTGTAAGCAACTAGATGAAATCTTGTGTTAGTCCTAGTTTCTATTCTCCAGTTGATGTTGTAACTAGAAGTTGTAACAGTGTCAGTCTAGTATGTGTCCCAGTCAGTGTCGTAACAGAATGTTATAACAGGAGTCAGTCTAGGTGCAGAAGCAGTTGTGTCAAATTATGCCAAAAGGGGGAGATTGTTAGTGCAACCGCACTATAATTGGCATGATTTGACACATAGTCAAGATGACATGGCATAATTAATGACATGGAAAGCATGGTGACATGGCAAGGAGACTTGGCTTGCAAGGCAAAACATCTTGAAGATCTCAGTGTAGCTATTTTTAGTATGCTATAACTTGGAGGAAAAGTATCTTGAATATCTTGGTGGAGTTATTCTTATTGATATATTACAACTTGAAGACAAGATCATATCAAGACCATATTTATAAGATGTGATTGAAGACTAAATATGGATGGAGCTTAATTGAAGAAATATCTATCAATGGTATGAATGAAGGCTAATTGAAGATATGATTTGAAGAATCCTTGATGAGAATGATTGAAGATCATTATCGGCAAAATTTGAAAACCAAACTTGGGTGAATTGAAGATCCAGTTTGGAGAATCTTTGAAGACCAAACTTGGAAGGTTGGAGATCATGTTTGGCAAGTTTCATGGAAGACGCACAAGGACGTGTGCCCCTTACGAGGGGACTGGGTGATGAGGAACTAAGGAGGTAGGCTAGTTGCGGCAGTCGGGATCGGGAGATTTGGCTACATCGACTCGGACTAAGCATGACCGGGGGGTTGATGGGTCTTGAGGTCGTCCGCAACATAACCAGAACTCAGTCAAGTCAGCAGTCAGGGCCATGTTGCAACTTATGTTACAACAAAGGTTGCAATAGCTAATTTCAGAAGGTTTTTTAAATTAGTAGCTGCGGAGATTCTAAAAGAGGTATGTGCTATATTTGGGACGTTGAGACGTCTATATAAGCTACCTTGTTCGTAGATTGTAAGTGGGACCGGAGCTAAAGAGAGTGGGTGCACAAGACAATCTAGAGAGGGTAGTGATCTTTATTGTTTTAAGAGTGTGAGTGACAAGTGTTTGTACTCATGTATTTTTACCTCTTTTAGTTGATTGTTTATCTCCGGGCTTGGCCCCCGAGACGTAGATGAGTGGACGCCGAACTGTGTTACCAACGTCGTGTATCTTTTTCTTTGTTGGTTTGTGTGAGATTTCTATAAGTGTTTGAGTGTTCCCTAAAACCCACAAACCACACCGACAGAACTAACAATATCAATCTTTTATCATGGTGAATATGAAAGTGAAATTTTGTAAGGATGTATAAGTATAATATTAATATTAGATTTTGCAATGGTATATATATACAAATTCCTATAATTGAATTATTATAGATATATACCGATTAAGTCTTCTATATTTCTTAACTGATTAAAGGATATTAAGCCAGTTCAGGAAAGAAAATTACTTAGTAAAATACCAAGTTTAAATCTTAGAAATTATTTTCTCAAATATTTTTATAAGGTCAAAATGAAAAAAAATTAAAACAAACACTTATGAACTAATTAAAAATAGATTTAAAAAATCAAAAGTTGGGTCTAAGATTGGCGAATAGGTGAATGAACAGGTCCACCTATTTAACCATGTTTAAATCTAACCCTATCTGCTCCAACATGGGTCTGGTTGGTGGGTTGGGTCTAAGATTGCCACTATTTAAATTAATAGTGGGTTGGGATTGAGGATTCAAGAAGGAAAAAGACAAACAAAGGTTTAAAGATGATCAAATTATTGAACCCTTCTCTTGTTTAAATAATTTTTTTTATTTAATTAAGAGAAACAAGGATCAAGTTTGACTCTCTAAAACCGCATTTTTTTCTCACCTCCCAATTTAGGATAGAGAGAACTTCCAAAATTTTAAAACTTTTAAAAAATATAATGCCCTTAATTTTTTAATTATGGAACCTCACTTAATAATAGTTAATGTTATAATTATCAAACCCTACTATTATTATTATTTATTCTTTACTTTTCTTTCACTTCTTTGATCAAATAAAGTTTATAAAACAATTCCTTTTTTTTCTTTTACTTGACCCTATTTTCTTTTTCTATTCCTTTCTTTCTTTCGCTTATTTTGTTTCTTTTACTTTTGAATCCAAATACTATATAAGAGTTACATACCAATGCTTGAGGGAACCATCCTTTGTAAGTATGACCATACTCAGAGAGCTATGAGAGAAATAAAGGCTACAAATTAATTGTGAGGTATGATTTATTATCGTCATCATCATATTCGACTCTACTCGGCCTTCCTAACTCTATACTTGACTTTCCTTTTGCTCGTGTTTGATTAGATAGTTCGAGTTGAACACTATGCATATTTTTGAAAAAGTTACTCTTTGGTGATTAGGTCAACATAAACTTGGTCTTGATGATCTTCAGCTCAAAACTAATATGGCCTACAAAACCAATTCTAGTTATTATTTAATAATAAAATAGTTTTATTTTATTGAATGCATAATTATGGGTATTGTATTATTCATGTTTAATGATATATTTTATTCTGTGTTAAATTGTATAGAAATCAAATTAATGATAGAGATCATTTAAGTAAGACATGATTATTTATGTTCCTTCCAATATAAAATAGTTTACAACCTACGAGATAAAATATACTAGACAATGGGTGTACACTTGACCAATAAGAAATGTTGACTAGAAATAAGTGGATGATGTGTTCTATCGTAGCTAAATAATAGCAATCTTATAAATAATATGAGACAGATATGTAGTATTTACTTCACAAAGGAATATGTTTTGTAATTGAGTGGAGTTCTTGTTTCTCACTAAAATCACATTTGAAATGTATGTCAAACTATTAAATTATTTTAACGAGATTTACCATTTTATTAAAAACCCCAATTTAATGGTAGATGCATGTGACATTTTGTATTACGCTTCATTTGTAGAAGTGGTATACTATTAAGTTTCATATGTGATGTAACACTATGGCGCATAATGGATGTTGATCTCTCCAAAAAAGATGTCTTGTTAAATTTATCTTAATTGTTGGTTATTATATTATTTATAGACAACGTGGACAACTACAACCCACTTGTGAAACTTTTAGATGATAATTGTCTCAAAGGTCCTAATTACAATGACTAGAAAATAAATTTGAATATTGGTCTTATTGCCAAAAAAGTTGATTCATGTTTTAGATGAGAACCTACCGGGGATACCTGCATCTGTTGTAGAACAAGTTGTTATTGATGCTTACTCTTTTTGGCTTGAGCATGATACTTTGGCATAATGTTACATACTAGCATCTCTTGAAAGTGGTCTTCAAAAGTAGCATGAGAAAATGACAACTTTAAAAGAAATAATGGAAAGCCTAAAAGAAATATTTGGACAACATAATCTTTCTACTAGGCAAGGTGCTATAAAAGGGCTTATATCCACTAAGATGGCTAAAGGGACATCAGTTCATGACCGTGCATCAAAGATGACAGGTTTTATAAATGAATTGTAATCTCTTGGATCTGAAATGGACAATGAGACAAACGATAGATGAGATCTTATCGTTGTTGCTAGAGTCATACAATTAGTTTGTTTTAAATTTCAATATGAATAACTTGCCATTGACTCTTCCGGAACTTCGCAATATATTGTTAAGAGATGAAGATTTGATAAAAAAATGAAGGCCTATTGTCATAGTAGCTAAGAAAAAGAAACCTTTCAAATCTAGAAACAAAATCAAGAAAAGAATTTTGTCAAACAATAAAGTCCAAGAGGGCAATTCAAAAAGGGTAATGAAAGACAAATCAAAGGATGTGTGTCATTATTGTAAAAACGAAAGGTCAATGGAAAGAAGCAGTTTGAATAAAAAGTTCATTCAAGAGTTGGGTGTTGTTCCTATGATACAGTCTCCTATCACTTTGTTTTGTGATAATAACACAACAATTGCACAAGCTAAGGAACCAAGGGCTCATCAAAATACAAAGCACATAGAAAGAAAGTTTCACTGTTTGATGATATGTTTAATTATAGGGTTGTATTGTATAGAAATCAAACTAAGGATAGAGATCATTAAAGTGAGGCATGATTATCTATGTTCCTTACAATCCAAAATAATTCACAACCTATGAGATAAAATATAATTTTGTATTAATTAAATAACAGTTATCACAAGTTGTACTATTATTACGATAGAATGGTATGTCTCAACCACTAGAGTGAAGACTCTAAGTAACATTGTGGGTATTTGTAGTAAAAGATATTAGACTAGACCACTACATAACTCTTAGACCAAACATTATTATAAGGAAAATGAGTTATTTTGTTACAGAAAGTTCTTATTACCTAAGGGTGCTATTAAATCTTATGGATAAAATATATTACTTTAACGGTGTCAACTGGTGATGCTTAATTAGGTCCTTAATAAATACTTGAAGATTTACAGTCATCCAAGAAGGGATCTATCACTCCTATTATATGAGAGAATATCTTAGATTGCGTTTGTCATCTGTTGGATAAAAGTCCATGTAATTAATTTTTGAAAGTATTTTATTATGCAAAAATATATATTATTATACATGTCTTTAAAATTGTTTTATGCCCAACAGCATAACAAAACACATATATAAGTTTTGACAAACAATGCCATGTTGTTCTAATTATACCCACTTATTTGTAATATTTATTGATACAATGACTAATATGTAAAATATTATAATGTGGTCTCATATATGATCATCTTTAATCTTTGGATTAAATTGCAATTTGTCGATTGGCATGATTTTGATTATCAAAATTAGTATGGTCTAATTTGCTAAAGATGTAGAGATCCTAAATAGGTCCCATGCTACATGCTTTAACATTATCCGATTACTATATGTATGTGTGTGTGTGTGTGTGTGTGTGTGTGTGTGTGTGTGTTATGAGATTAGGGTTTTAGCTAACAATTATTGCTATCGATAGATGGTTATAAACCTAATATTCACATTAGTTTCTTGAAGAAAAAGAAGCCATCATTTCTTTCAGATCAGGTGTGAAAAATTCAAGAGCATCATGTGTGTGTTTTCGATGATTTTGTGCTTGTGAAATCTCTATGAGGTAGCCATGATCTATAACATATATTCATATGCTCATGTGATGGATCCTCAATGATTAATCAATTGTTGATTAAATATCAATTAATGGTTGATAACCCTAATTTGATTATAATGATTTTTCTAACATAACTCTGGTGTAGTGTGCATGTTCGCACATGTACATGTATGTTGTGTAGTGTTAATCTACTCTCTTACCCTACAGATCTCCACTAGGTAAGTGAACACATCACATCCTCAGTTTAGGGTTTAAGAGTACCAAGTGTCAATCGTACAAGATTATGATTAATAATAATAACTTTTCTTCTGTTATCTAAGTTCAATTTTTTTATGCAGAGTTATATTAATCAAAAAAATAAAATAAACTAAATTCATGTACTTAATTTGCTTGAGTGAAGAATGAATCAAGAAATAACTAATAATACAAGTATTGATCCTTGGATAATGAATCCCTTAGCACTTCTCATGCAAATATACCTCTAATTATCAATTTTTTCTAAATGCTATTAGACTGTGGGAATTCATCAAATATGTTAATATCTCATGGAAGATTATCAAAAGCTATCAAAGGTTAATTAATCAAAATCTCTTTCTAATTAAAACTCCCGAGAATTACACTAATCTATTATGTATGCTCTTTTGTTCTTGAATTGACTTGTACCAACATGTTGACTCAGCTTTAATTTAATCTAATTGAGATTGAGAAATCCTTTGTATAAATAGATATGAAATAATTGAAAAGAGTTGCATGCAATCCTAGAGATTGGATGACATGAATATTCCAAATTAGAGTAGAATCTAATAGAGAATGTCATAGATTGATTAACCATGGCTATTATTGACTATGACAATTGACCATGACTTTAAACTTCTATGGATTAGGCTTGGATAATTTTAACAGCTTCTTTTGCTTGAAACAACTCTAATTCACCTCGAATTATCTTCTTTTACTACAGATACACTGATTGTACTCTAAATCTAAAATAATAATGAATAAAGTACCAGATCAACTCAAAATTATTAGTTATATATCCAAAGTCCTAGAAATAATCATATAAACCTATGAATAAACAAAGTAGTTAGAACTTGGTCATCTTGATTTTGCTTTAGTATCAAAAGTAGGTTGCATCCAAGAAGTTTTGTTGTAGATGAGTGATAGAAAATATGATTTACTTACTTGTCCACCCTTGCTTAATTAATCAAATTACCTCTATTAAAAGGCACAAATGATAGCTTCCATCAAATTTTTTGATAAGCGCATTCAGGGAGTAGTTGAGGAAACAAATGATAGCTTCCATCAAATTTTTTGATAAGCGCATTCAGGGAGTAGTTGAGGAAACAAATGCTAGCTTTTCATCAAATCTTTTTGCAAACTATTTCAGATACTAAATGAAAGGAAATTTTAAAGAATTCCAAATTATTTACTATTGATGAATAACAAGTGCTTACTTATAGTCATTTACTTATTTAGGTTACTTTTTTGTGCTCTTTTACTTGCTTTTATGGTCAATTTTAATGTTTATAGTATTTATTTTGTTTTTGTATCATTATTTTAGGTCATAATTTGCTTACTCAAAGCTAAAAGACTTGATTCGGTCAAGATGGATCAATTTAGAGCTATTGTAATCAAGTTATTAATTTGTGGGCTTGAACAAGTTAGAAACATAACTATGCTCATGGTTTCTATTGATTTTTGCTTCTCAGATTTCAACTTACATGCGTTTTTTCACATTTCAACACTACAAGTGACAACTTTTATATGTTACCCTGTTATTTTACCACAAATATTAAGATCTTTGTGTAAAAAAAATTGACACTATATTTAAATTAACTGTGACAACTTATGTTTTTATCAATATTATAATAATAATTGTTATAATTTAACATATGTCACAATTAAATTGTCACTATTAATATATTAATAGTTGCAAAATTTCTTTTGTGTTCATTGTTCTTCACTAAAACAATATAAAATTTGGTGTTAAAAATTTCTTGATGAGAATGATGTTAATTGTGCCAAGAAATATCGTCATCACTATAATTTTTCATTTATTATGACGAGCGTGTTCCCTATCACTTAGCATATTTTTTTTTAACAATTTCGTCACAAAAAATTCAACCATTTAGTGCCTACTAAATAATTCCACAAAAATTAAATTTCTTAAACATGTTATTGGGGTTTTTATGTTAAAAAAGATAATTTACACTATAGTTTGAATAAGTTGTGATGTTTAATTATTTTGTCACTATTATAATTTCAATTTTGACAAGTTAGTATCTATCACAATTATGCATCCTACAAAGGTTACATATAGATTTTTTTTAAAACCTTATTAGATGCTTTAAGTAATTATAGATAAAATTTAAAATATTTTTAAAAGTAAAATTTAACAAAATTTTATCAAACAAAATTATTATTTATAAATACATCAAAATAACCTATTAGATAATAAATTTTTTTGTTCTATTAAGCCAAAATATTAACTTATTCAAACATTTAAAAGTAACTATGCCCAAATACTAAATCATCATCATCACATTAGTGTAGCCCCCCATATCTACATTGCGAAGAAGAATATTCCAAATATAAATATATATATATGTATATAATATTCCAAATATATATAATACTCAATCATTTACCAAATAAACAACTATTTTTCGCATCAAACTAGCAAAAATATTAAAAAAATAAAAAAAAAATATAGGCCTTGGCTTCTCCAATTTAGTTTTAACAAACGAAATAGATTATGCTTGTACTACATGAATTAAGACATTTAGTAACCATTTTTTCTGCAACTATCTGTCATTTTGTCACAAATATGAATTTTTTTGTGATAACAAAAATTAATTAACATTATTGTTTAAGTTAATTGGAGTAAATTTTTTTGGAGGTTACCAAACTTTGACTTTTTTTTTGTTTTCGTTTTTTGGTATCCCAACTTTGATTAAAATCAAAAAGGTTACCTAGCTTTCATTCTCTTTCATTGGCAGGTCACCCAAACAAATCCGACCCATATGTGCTAACGTGGAAGCTGGCTTTTACATAGTCAGCCTTTGATTGCCAAGTGTGTATGTCAAGTGTATGAAGCATGCCATGATAGAGCCCGCTTTTCCATGTCAGCCATAGAGCCACATGTCAAACAATGCTTACCACGAGTCAATGAAGCCCCTTCGTTTCGAGAAAGAAAGACTAAGACAATTCCTTAGTCTGAAAAAGAGACAGAGAGGGACAAAGAAGAGTGTGATGGTCTTGGGCTTAGTCGGAGTATGTAACAGGGAAGAGAAGCTTGTGGTCACTGGCAAGATTGAACTAAAGGAGAGCTCACTAGTGAAGATGGTGGTTATCTGGGAGGTAAGGTCTGAACGGGAAGAAGCCCAGCTTACTGTAAGTGCTCTTCTTTGAAACCAAAATCATTCTGCTATTGTTTCGGTGTTTGAAGTTTGAAATGGAAGATAAACATGAAGACGGAGTTTGCAGGGTTTGCAGGTACTATAACAAATTGTATTTGTAGTGATAACAAAAGTTATTACTAAGAGTAGTAATTTTAGTCACAATAAGTAATAATAGCAAATTTTAGAATTCATCACCTCCCGTCACAAATACCTCCGATGGTAATACAAGAGTGATCATTTTAAACAAATGTTCACAATTACACCATAATTTTGTGACCAATTTCATGACACTAATAAATTTAATATTTGTGCTAAAGCGAAGTGACTATAATAACTTTATTTATTAATGTCAATTTCATTGACACAAAAAAATTTTAATTGTGACGAATAAAATGCTCACAATTATTTTTTCTGTTGTGTTAATTTTGTTGACACAAAAAAAATTCTAAATAGTGACGAATAAGCCAACGCAAATAATCCATTTAATTGTGACAATATTGTTGACACAAAAAAATACAATAGTGACAAAACGTTTTTCTCAATAGTAATAACCAATACTTCATCATTGATGTTATTTTGAAATATTATCATGTGTTTATTATTGTCACAAATAAAATTATTAGTTTAACAATAATGTTGTCCCTAAAATAAAAAGTAAGTTACACTAATTTTGTCACTCATATAATAAATTATTTGTGACAAATATGAAGTTATATTTTATACACTTTTGTCAAGAAAAATTTTTAGTAGCAAAAATATTGTCACACAAGCAAATAACATATTTAATATTATACGAAAATGATTTAAATAAATATCACCAAAATATACAAATTTCAAGTTTTGAATATATAAAATTGAAAATTTCAATATCCAAAATACAAATGATCCTTTAAAAAAATATTATAAAACTATCCTAAATTTAGGGACGAAGTAACTCCGCTATACATTTGAATTTTATTTTTTGCATTTCAGCCTCAACTTCTGCTAGAATTTGACTCTTTTGTTGGGACTTAAATGTTATTCCCTTTTCTTGATGTTTATTATGCATATATTTAGAAAAAAAAATATAATCTAATGAAATAATTAAAAAATTCTAATTTAATTGCAATTTCAAGCCATTATTTCTTCTCAATTGAGACAAATTCCATGTTGCATTTGACTTTTATTGTTTTCAATAGATGAAAAATCTTAAAAAAAAAAGGAAGGAAAATCACATAATCAAAATCAAAACAACATATTCATATGATTAATCTAAGCAAGCTTTTAATTTAGATCACACCCAAGATTTATAATATTAGAGAAAATTTAAAAATATAAAATTAAATTAAAATTAAATAGAGATTTACTAAATCTCACAAAAAAATAATATAGATAATATAGATTTCTTAAAAAAAATAAATTTTAAAAAGATATATACATCATCAATAAACTTAGTATATAAAAAGAATAAACGAAGATGGTGAATCCTCGAGTAATTATGTGCTTATGGAGATCGGTGACAATTGTTTGGCTTCATTTGATACTAAGAACCAAAATGACTCAACTAGCTCTAGATATAGAGATACATGTTATTGATGGTCACAAGATTAGCTTTATTTTCCTTTTTTTAAAATTCTTTTGCTTAATTTATGCGATGGATAAAAGATAATTATTGTTTTAATTAATTTTTTTAATCTTCAAAATTGGGTTTATTGAATTTTTTCAACCATGATTGTTTGTTGGTGTTTTCATTTTCGACACTTTGAATCTTAGGTTCATAGTAGGAATATATTATTTAGATTTTGATTATGTGATTTTTCTTTTTTGGATGATTTTTTATCTAGTGAAAACAACAAAAGCCAAATACAACATGGAACTTGTCTATTCTCATTTGAGAAGACATAATGCTATAAAAGTGGTAATTAAATTAAAAAATTTTATTTTAAAAAATTATTTCATTAGATTATTATTATTATTCTCTAAAATGCAGAATAAACGTTAAAAAGAGGGAACAAAAATTAATCCCAACAAAAAGGTCAAATTCTAGTAGAAGTTGAGGCTAAAAAGCAAAAAGAAAATTCGAATGTAAAACAGAGTGCTTCATCTCTAAAATTAGGATAATTTTATTATCATTTTTTTCTTTAAAAGGATAATTTTATAATTGCATTTTGGATATTAAAATTTCCAACTTTTATATAATACGAATTTTGTATATTTTGGTGATATTTATTTATTTTTATATAATATTAAATGCTTTTATTTGCTTGTTTGGCAAAATTTTTGCTACTAAAAATTTGTCTTTTGTGGCAAAACTATCTAAGATATAACTTTATATTTATCACAAATAATTTATTATGTTAGTGGCAAAATTAGCACAATATATAAATTTTATTTAGTGACAACATTATTGTTAAATCAATAATCTTATTTGTGGCGATAATAAAACATGATAACATCTCTAAGCAACATTAGTGACGAAGTATTGGTCACTAATAAAAATATTACTATTGGAAAAAAAGTTTTGTTACTATTTTCACTAATTTTAGTGCTAACAGTGTTCTCACAATAAAATAGACTACCACTTATTCGTCACTATTGTGTATTTTTTTGTTTCAATAGTACTGTCACACTAAAATAGATCATTGTAACAACTTATTTGTCACTATTTAGCATTTTTCTTGTATCACCAAAGTCATTATAAGTGGAAATACCCTAAAAATCCCTCTAACTTTCACTTATTCACAAATTGTCCCTCCAAATTTGGGTATTCCCAAGAAATCCTTCCTTTCTCTGATAGCGTACTTTCTGTCTTTTTCTCATAAAAGTAACTGACGTTGATGGAAATGCCTCTCTGCTTTTTAAATGGGAACACATAATATTAAACAAAAAAATTAGATATTAAGCGAAAATGTCAAATATTAAATGAAAAGGTACTATATATATTAAGTGAAAACTTCTGTGGTTATACAAAAACACACAATGTTAAACGAAAATTATACATTTAAAGTGAAAAGTACATGTTGTAAGATAGAATAAACTGACGAAGTATGCTACATTAACTAAAAAATAAGCTGTCAAAAAAAGGAGACTGTCTAGCAAATTCAAATATCAAAGAGTCTGTTTAGTATGTTTTGAAACATTCAGGGACTTATAATTTTTTTCCTTATTATAATAAAATGGACAATTGCAACTACAAATTCACAACTATTTCTTATTTTTTATGTCAACAAAATTGACACAATAGAATAACTTATTGTGAGCACTTTGTTTGTCACTATTACAAATTTTTTGTGTCAATAAAATTGACATAAATAAATATGGTTATTGCAGCCATAGTGCTTTGTCATAAATACTAAAATTGTTAGTGTCATGACATTAGTCACAAAATTATGGAGTAATTGTGGCCATTTGTCTGGTCATTCATATATTAGCATTGGAGGTATTTGTGACGGGAGATGATGAGTTCTAAAATTTGCTACTATTATAAATTGCAACTAAAATTACTACTTTTAGTGATACCTTTTGTTTATCACTAAAAATACAATTTATTGTAGTGTAATAACCTACTGAACCATTAACAAGCTTGGATCGATATGATGGCAAGGCAGTTAATGAAATAGGGAGGATAACCATAATTTGGAGGTAATCCATGCAAACTCCCAAATGCATTATATAATCGCAACACTCATTATCATATGCTTATATCAATAGTTACTATCACTAATTTCAAAAGCATAGTTTCTCTAATGAGCCTTCCGGTCCATTAAAGTCAAGTGAAGGAGAAGTGTGAACAATATATATTTATATATATATATATATATATATTGTCTTTTTGTGAAAAGAAAATAAAATGAAGATTTTTTAAAATAATTGATTTTTCATAAAAAATATATTTATTCAAATTTTATGAAAAATTAATTGAATATTTTCTTCGTAAATTTAAAATTGTGTTGAACATTATGAAAAGAAATTTATATACCAATGATCTTTTGATTTATTGGTACTGAATCCCTATTGTAAGGTGCTTATTTCAGAGAAGACGAGAGGTCGAACCCTAAAGCCCGCATAAGGTGAGGGCACATATGTTTTAAGGTATTAACTCCACACATGTGCATGTCCCTAACTTCCCTTAAGTGGCAGTGTTTGTCACCTATTTGTCCAAAAAATATTCTAAATTAATTTTTATCAGTATATTGTTAATGTATTATTATAAGGTTCAAACATATTTTTATAAATAATACCACATAATATGGTACTACATAATTATAACTAGATAAAGTAAATGGAATATTACTTTTAGGGGTCGTTTTGTTGAGGGTAATATCATATTACCCTGAAATATGCACCATGTAAATGTAATCTTATATTACCTGATTTTGTTGTATAGAATAAGAATATCATATCCCCAAAATTTGATAACTTGGCCAATATTACCGGAAATGTATGTGATTGCCAACTCAATAGGTGGTAATCTCACATTCACTAAAGGAATGTGAATTTTTTTCCCCAATATACCCTTCAAATTCAATAAAATCTCAAAATATTCTAAAAATAAGAAAATAAGTAACTATGTTACTTATTTTCTTATTATTTATTTAAAATAGGTAAGTTTTAATTCATTAATATTAATAAAAATTAACTAATGTTAAAATTAAATTTAAATTTTTAATAATAAAAAATATTTATTACTAAACAATTTTAATATTACTTCAAAATAGTGGCGAAAACAGAATTAAAATTAAGGGGTGCTGAATTTAAATTTTAAAAATTTTTAAATATTAAATAATTTATTAATTCAAACTTGAGATTATAATAATCAATATTTTAAAAATATAAAATATATATCCATTTAAAAAAATTGGTTTATGTGTAAAATCGCTATCATATCTACATAATTAGCGATTAACTCAACTAGTTAAATACTAAATTAACAAATACTGCAACTAAAAAACAACTTTAAAGAAATCCATATATTAGTTAATTATTCAACAAATAATCTAACAAATAATTAAAATTTTCATAACAATTAATCACAAGCATATAACATTTTTTCACAACAATTTTTATATATTGAAACAAATATTTAACAAATATTTAACAATCATTCAACAAATATAAATACTTTTACACAACAAATAATCACAAAAAAATTTAAAAAATTAAATTAGATATAAAAAAAAACAGGAAAAAAAGAATAAATCCCTATAATGAAAATAAAACATAAACTTAGAGATAATTGATCAAAGAGAAAAAAAAACTCACCAATTCATGAGATTTGCAATGCTTTTTGTTTTAGAGATTTTGTGATAGCAATTGCATTTTTTAGGATTTTATTTTTATTTTTATTTTTTATTAATATCCTAAATATTGATAATTATGTATTGATAAGTTCAATAAAAAAACTATATATAAAGTTTAAAAACAAAAATATTTGAGGGTTTATGTTTGACTAGCCATATTATTTATTATCACTCAACATCAAATTTATTTAATTTATTTTAAATAATATGAGGGAGAATTTTTAAAAAAATAAAAGTAGCATTTTTCATATGAATTATAATGATTAATATTTTAATTATATATATGTAATATATAATTATGAATATATATATATATATATGACCCTCTCCCAAATCCATGCTTTATTACTTTGGTATATTCAGTAGTTTTTAGACAAAAGGTATCAAAATAAAAAGATAATTTGTAATAAAAGATTCTCAACTAATCAAAATACTGTAATGTTACATACTGGTCACATTACTGTCTTCTTAACCAAACAAAAAATGCATATATTCCCGTCAATATGGCTTAGGAGTTATATTTTTAGTAATTTTATTCCTACGACAATGTATGATTTTATGAATCAAACGACTTCTTAGTGATTTTAATAATATATTTTATTTAACTATGCTAGTTCTACTTGGAATGAACTTTACACACCCGTAAAATAACATAAGCATGCAAGTCCCCACTAAAATTTTTTTTTTTTGGTTAATGCACACCCTGATACCTCACTCTTATCATTGGACCGGGCCGGCCCAGCCCAAAAAATTCAGGCTTTAGCCCAACCCAAGCCACGACAACCTTGTGAATAGTTTGGGCAGGGCCGAGCCGGCCCAAATCTTAAATATAATTCCATGGCTCAGCTCATGGGTTTGGTTTTTGGATCAATTATTGGATCGGGCTAGGATCGGCCAGTTAGATTCTGCTTGAATTAGCCTGTTATTATTTTTCTTTCTTAATATTATTTAATTATTCTTCGTGATGATTTAAACATAAAAAAATAAAATAAAATAAAAATAATTAATTTTATTAAGTGATTAGTATTATTAAATTTTCACTTGAGAAACATATTACATAACTAAAATATGGGTATATCCCAACTAGGTTGACACCTACTCATTCTATCATTGTATATTCTTTGTGATATTTTTTAAAAAAATTATATTATTAATATTTAATAATAAATCCAATGAGTTAGCTCATGGGCCAGCCCGTTGGATCAACCAAAAAAAAGTTCAAAAGGGCCAGCCCGAGATTTAAAAATAATATCCGTATCCAATAAGGGGTTTGTTTTGGTCGGACTTGGACTGACGCATCAAACATTAACTTTGGATTGGGTTTGGATCCGGCTTAAGCTGGCCTTGGACCATGGGCCTTGGGCCAAATGATAAGAGTAACTTATGCCATACCCACACAAAATATATGAATGCTAAATCTCATAAAAGTGCATGGTTGTGTTTATATACCCATAAACATCATATATATTTGCTTATAGATCTTTATATAGTTGCATATTTACACTTGTATCTTATAAGAATCGTATTTTGCTACATAAAAATTATATTTTGTGGATAAACTGTTGTACAACCTAAAATTAATTGGGAGTTTGTAAATACAGTTCTGTAGATGTATAGACAAAAATGATTTTTGAGTTATATATACTTACATCTTCATGATAAGCCATGGATGGCATGTATGCAAATATGCATTTTGTATAAGTATCAGGTACTATATATGATTTTTTATAGATGAAGACTGATGAGCCAAATAAGTATTTTACGAGTGTTGTATTAATCAATTTGATTTTCTTGAGGTATCTATACAAAAATATGCATTGTTACGGGAGTCCACAATTAAGTAAATGTGATCTCTATATACGTATATGGGCAAGACATTAGCATACATGAATAAATTCATGCAGTTTTCTTGAGATACTTGTATCAAAATCCATCACGTCTAAGAGAACAATGTTTGTAAAATTGTTTACATGTAGGATGATCATCATCATCAATGTTTAGAACAAGAGGACCATCATCAATCATCATCTTCATCATCACTTCACTTACTATAACAATAGGATTCATCATCATCATCATCAGCATCAGAATGAGTGGCAACATGAGCATGATCCTCGCTAATTACAGTAGTAAGATGATCTTGAACATGATCATCATCATCATCGCTCACCACTACAATATCAACCTGTGGAGAAGATTCCATATAACTCCGGTTGCAGTTGTTTGTTAACAATTTCATACATTTCTTGGAAGGTTATTTCTGCTCTCGCCATCGCCTGGGTGAGAAACGCCACGCTATTTGAATTATCCCAGCTCATCTTTGAGATGGTCATTGCAGCTTCAGTAATCTTCTCCTTGCCAACCATGAAAAAATTCTTGAGTTCTTCACTTGGTTCAATACTCAACTGCCAAAGATAATTGTCGTCAAGAAACTCAGGTGAAACATATTCTTGACCAAAGACAAAGGGAACAAGAATGGTGGGAAGTTCATGTGAGGTGGAGGAGGAGGAGTTGGGAGATGATGAGCGTTCATCAGCACATCGATCAGTGATGAATTTGAGAGAGTTATGAACTCGGTGCGCATAGAAAGAGAATGGGAATTCGGAGAAATGATCAGCCTCATAGATGAATGTGTTGATGCCGTTCAAAAGATCATTAATGGAAGAACCATGGTATTGTTGAAAATAGTCAATCAAGAGGAGGGGGCCAATGAAGTCTTCTTGGGTGGCTTGTTGGTGTTGTGGTTTGGGACATCGGCGAAATATGAATGATTAGCGAGGGTCGGAGGAGGAGGCGGAGGAGGAGGTCGCCATGGACGTAGCTCTGCTTGGTTGTCAAATGTGAGCTTCTCTATGTTGAAACTTTAATTACGTGCCCATTTTATACTAGGGGGAAAAAAATCATATTCCAACCCGTCTTTTATAAATATTCTCATTTGGTAGTTTCAATAAAAATCTTGAATTGTTAAAAATTGCATTTAATATCATAATGATTTATTTATTTATTTATTTTTTCTTGCCTTGTATTTACTTTTTGAAGCCCATGGCTGCAAAAGTGGACTTAGGAACTATTTTTAGAATTTTAAATATTTTCAAAACGCTATAAATATTATAATATTAAAGATTTACGGAAGTATATTAGCAAATATACTTATTAAGATATATATCTGAAATTTAATTTTTTTCTTTTTTTAGGTTTTCATGATATTTATAGAGAAGTTCATTTACTATTTGTATGAGAAATATTAACAATATGTAAGTTTTTATTATTTATATTTAGATATTTTTTTCCCTGGTTGGTATGAAACAAGATTTTCATTATTATGTCTTGAATATGTGGAGTATTATTTTAAAGTTGTCGATAGGGTGATTGTGGTCTATATATATATATATGTATATTGTTCTGGGAAAGGATTGTATGAAATAATACCATCTCAAATTTTATAGTCATCCATTTAAAGATCGCCATATCAAAAGTTTTACATAGAATAAGTTTCTCACATGAGGTGGATGCCAACTTGGCATCCAGGTTATCACCTATATAATTCTTTTTTTTGTAAACTTCAAATATAAATGTTATAAATCCCTAAATTCTAAAAATTATAAGACATTATAAAACAATAAAATCTTAAACCCTTAACATTAAATAGTGTTGCAATTTAAAGTTTAAAAAAGGGTTTTGATTTACTATTTACGGGTTTAAATTTAGGTTTAGATGATAAATGAAAAATAAATATTTTTTTTAAGGAGAAAAAGATTTTGGTGTGACAACTTCTGATTTGTGGAGATAAAATCAGACATGGTGTCCTCTTTCATTTTTTTTAAGAAAAATTACTCTGCAGTCCATGGAACTTTTTATTCTTTCCAATGGGCCTTGTGATAAAATATTATTCTCTACAGTCCCTCCTTTTTACAAACAGTTATATTTCATCCTCCCGTCATTTTTGGAAATTCAAATTCTGTTCGATAACAAACAAATTTGAATAGATTGGTCAAATAGCAAGCCAATACACAAAAAACTAAAGAGCAAAACTAAAAACTGAAGGTGATGTAAGAATAATAAATACGAAATATCAAAACTAAAGAGCAAAACTAAAATTTGAACGTAATGTAAGACTACTAAATCTAAGGTTATCTAGTCATTGGACTTAAAAGTAATTTTGAAAAAAAAAGAGGGACTTCCAAGAGATTTGAAAAAATCAAAGGGTTTTTTTGACCCAATGGTAAAGTTGCTTGGACCTTTTAAGCAATTCCTCTTTTTTTTTAATGGGCGTCAAACACCTGCTTTTATGGCGCGTGAGTGTGGGCTGGAACTCACTTGTGATTTAATTCTTCTAACGAGAATTCGAACTCTCACTACCCTCATCACATGTAAGTATGTACTCTTTCATTGAATTCGTGTTCTATTGTTTTTATTCTTTTCAAATATTCAAAATATTCCATGCTTTGCATGACTTTTAAGAACAGTACTATACATTGATTATTTCATCAAAGTTCCTCATCCAAATATAGTCCTTTAGCTTTGTGTGCAACTTGGGGCCAAGGACCGATTTACCATCGTACTCAGAATTGGGAAAATTCATTATACCCATATGATTATAAGGTTGGGCTATTATTAGATAAAAAATTTTAACTTTTTATAATTTGATTTACTAAATTAAAAAATAAATAAATGTAAATATATCACACATTTTGATAAACATGAAATAGAATACAAATTAGAAAATTTTAATTTCAAGCAATTTCCCCATTGAAGTTAAAAAAAAAATATATACATATATATATATATGTAATTAGGGAATTTTTTTAAGGGTGTACATGAAAAAACATTATTTTGCAAAGCTTAATTTTATAAAACTTGATAAACGTATTATTAAATAGAGCAAATTTTTTTTTTATAAATAACTATTTTATCAAAAAATGATTCGCTCTTGCCCTTCCTGCGCTAATCACCAGACGCCAACCCCATCCCCTTTAACTTCCACCAATCTTGGTTGTTAGATCGAACTAGCTAGTGGACTACCATTGCCCTTGGTCTTCCTTGTGGTCATCTTTGTCGTTGTGATCGCATCATCGCTGAGAGAGAACTCCGACTTAATTCTTTGTTGTCATTTTATGATTTTTTTTTGCATGAATCCTAGTTATAGGGGAATTAAAACTAACATGATGACCATTCAACCAGAGGATAGATCCATAAAATATATATACTAGATAAATATTTTACTTGTTGCTTAACACTATAATTTTTAAAATTTAATCTTAACATAACCTCTTAGATAGCAAAGTAGTTATGAGTTTTATAATTATCGTGCCAAATACCATGACAAAAATACAAACATAATAATTTATTAATACCGTACTAAAAATGTAAATATAATAATTATTAATATCGTGTCAAATGCTATGCCAAAAAATCGTAAATATAACAATATATTAATGTCATGCCAAATGTCTGCCAAAAATACAAATATAATAATTTATTTATACTGTGTCAAATGCTATGTCAAAAATTTTAAAAAAAAACTGACGTAGTAAATTACTTTATGCAGTTTTTTTTCATTTTCTGTAAGAAAAAAATTTTAAATTATAATATTATTTTTTTGGGGTCTGGGTTTTTATTATTTTTATTTTATTTATTTATTTATTATTCATTGGGACCTTGGGTTTTGATAAGATGATTGGCTAGGAAAAAATTTGTTGGAGTATTTTTTATTTTATTTTTTTAAGAAGCAAATTAGTAAACATAGAAAATATTAAATATTAAATATTTGATAAATCAATTTAATAAATCGATTTTTATTAGGATTTTTCTAATAATTTTATGAATTTATTAATTAGTTTATTGTTTTTAACATTATTACACCTCAATCTACTTCCGTCTCACCATTAATACTTAACTAGTGATAGTAGAAAGAGTATTCATATATGCCACTGACTAGTGTTGATCTTTTAATGTTCATCATTACATAATATTCTCACATTTTATATGTGTATATATATTTATGAGTTTAATTTGATTGTTGGATAAAAAAATAAATAAATAAATAAAGAAAAAGAGAGAGAGAGGATCACAGTTCACGGCTTCACACGGTCAGAAGGAGTCACATAAACCCATACAGGAACGAGCAAATCTTATTAACCCATATATTGCTTTGTTTCTCAAAACCCCATCTCTCTTGCTCATAAATCCCCAACCCCTCCATCCTCCTCCACAACGTCTCCTTCACCACCAACACTTCCCAACTCCTTGCCATCTTCATCCTTAGTGGCGCCCGCAAGTCCACTCTCCTCGACATCCTCTCCGCCCGCACCTACCCCACATCCGGCCATCTCTTTCTCAACTCCACCCCAGTACTCTGTCCTTCCCTCTTCCCCCCTCTCCTCACTATCTCCAAAACCTTCACCTTCACCTTCACCGCCTCTCTTCTCCTCCCCTCCTCCTCCACCATGTCCTCTCTCCACCTCTCACACTCCCTTCTCTCCTCCTCCATGTTCGCCGCTGCATCCACATTGGTGTCAGCCTCCTCTCCAACCCTTCCATTCTTCTTCTCCTTGAACCCACCTCCACCTCGACAGCTCCACCTCCGTCTCTCTCCTCGTCACTCTCCGCTCCCTCTTCTTCTCCACAACCCCCATTGAAGCATGGATTGAGTTGCATCGTTGCTAGAAATCCAAGATTGCATTGGACATAAGCGTAGTGAGATCGCCGGTGACCCGGGTCAGTAGGCCGCCTCTCCTTCCTATGAAGGTGAGCCCCTTGTGCTCTCTTTGGGCTTTTAATCTCTTGTTTCTAGTCGCTTGTTGAATTGTTCTTGTATGATTCGTTTGCTATTTGGTTGATTAGGGATTGCGGTTTTTTATTTTTTTATTTTTTAAATCTGATTGCTTGGTTTTGGAATTGTGGATCTGTTAGAGAATACTCAGAGGTTTTTAATCAGGAGTCTCGAGTAGAAGATAGCTTAGGAGTCTCAAGCTTTTGGCTCAGGTAAAAAAAAAAAAGTTGTTCACGTGCATGGAGAAGTGTGAAATTGTGTGCTCTGATTGGACCTGTGAAGCTAGTTGTTTCTTAGGGGCCGTTTGGTTGCAAGGAGTGGAATGGAAATGAGTGAAAGAGTAATGAGAATGAGGGAGATTGGAAAAGGAATGAAAATGAAAACTATATTTGGTTGGAAGGATTGAAGAGGTAGCTTATTGGGAATGAGAAAAGTAAAAAAGGGAAATATGATAAAATGACTATTATGCCCTATATACAAATGAGTTGTGAGGATTATGTTTTTAAAAAATATTTAAATATTAAAGTAAATTAATTATTATAAATAAATATTTAATTTTAATAAGTCACCAAATCTCAAATTTTTTTTGTTAACATCAATAATTAGCAAATAATTAACTATAATAATTAATTAATTACCAATTTTAATATACTTTTAAATAAATATATTATGAATAATAATAATTATTTTTTTAGCCGTTAATATTGATTAATTTCCACATTTATTATTAATATTATAATAAATAATTAATTAGCTAATCTATATAACCAATTATAAATTGGAGATAGGTATTTACACAAGGGCAATATAGTCATTTCATGAGTAAGGAATTAAGAATCCCCCCATTTTTCTCATGATTGTGAATACCCCTCCACAACCCCTTCACTCCTTCCTCAATCCTCTCCCACTCCCATTACTCCACATCCAAACAAATGCTTACCCAATGTAAAGAGTCGTTCCCACTCCACTACTCCAAACCAAACACCCCCTTAGTTCATTATGTTATCCTAGCTGGCATTTGCTTTTTACTTTTTGGTTGTATGCGTTGTCGTCTTTTGGTTGGAGTATGTTACTTTGCTTTTGCTTTTTCTCTTCTTATATGTAATGCTAGTGAAGTAAGAAAAGTCAATAAAGTTATTTGCTTTGTTGAGGTTTATTTCCTGGTTATCATGTTCTGGGAGCTGTGAGTGTAAACAAGTGTGAGGTTTGAGTGTTTGAATCTTTTCAGTAGTATATGGGATGGCCGACTATAGCTCATCTTCTCACAACTCACAAGCCAACGTTCCTATTTTCAAAGGTGACAACTATAACTTGTGGAGTCTCATGATGAAGACCATGTTCAGATCACTAAAGCTTTGAAATGTTGTGGAGAACGGACTCAAAAAGGAGGAAGAGGAGAATAGGAACAATGGCAGCATTGACAAGGATGCCAAAGCTCTATTCTTGATTCAGCAAGCCCTTGATGTGAGGATTCTCATCCAAATCTCCTCAGCTTCAACAACAAAAGAGGCTTGGGAGATATTGAAGACAGAGTTTCAAGGAAACTGTGATGTTATCTCAGTGAAGGTATATGCATTACAACAGGAATTTGCAGAAATGAAGATGAAGCATGCTGAAAATGTGTAAGACTACATCACCCGAGTCTTGGACATTGTCTACCGTATTAGATTGCTTGAAGAGGAGTTACCTGAGAAGGTTGTTGTCTCCAAGATCCTAAGAAGCCTTGCACCAAGGTTTAAGCATGTGGTCTCCTCTATTATTAAAGCAAAGGATCTTAAAACTCTATCTGTAGAAGTGTTGAGTGGTTCTCTCAAGACACATGAGTCCATGTTAGCTTTGATTCTGGATGATGGAGAGGAAAAAGCATTTCATGCTGGTTACAGTGAGGTGAACTCATTCAAAGGAGGACGAGGACGCGGGAGAAGCTCCTTCAGAGGGTGTTTTCGAGGATGAGAAAGTACTGGAGGATGGCATGGAAGCTCAAGTGAAAGCTCAAATCAAGCACTTGATGACACTAAAAGCTATAAGCAAGGAGTGCAATGCCACATATGTAAAAAGTATGAGCACATGAAGACACAATGTTGGTTTAGAAAAAAAAGGGGTGAATGTTGCAAATGAAGAGGTAAAGACACCAGAAGAAGGCTCACTCTTTGTGATGAGTGGCGGGCTTGGATGTGAAGAACAAACGGCGGCAACTGTCTGCTTCTTGATAGAGGCTGTTCAAATCACATGACCGGAGATCGAGACCTCTTCAAACAATGTGATGATACACCCAAGCAGAAGGTTCGACTTGGAGATGGGAAGACTCTTGAAGTTGAGGGAATAGGTACTGTCTCTCTTCATGCAAGCTGTGGGAGAAAGAATGACATCAAATGAGTGCAGTTTGTGCCTCAGTTGGCACACAACCTTCTTAGCGTAGGACAACTGATGTCCTCTAGATATTCTGTGTTGTTTGAAGATGAAGAATGCATCATTAGAGACAAGAAGACCACCAAGGAGATTACAAGGGTAAAAATGACTGCTGGGAGGCTCTTTCCATTTGATATGGAGAATGTTGGTGCAGCTCAAGTGACTTAAGGGGTGATAGAGAAGTCCAGGCTATGGCACAAGCGGTGTGGGTATATAAACTCAAATAGTCTCAAACAAATGGCTCAGTAAGCACTTGTTGAAGACCTTCCTAATATCTCGCATGTTGAGACATTTGAAGCTTGTGCACTAGGAAAGCAACACCAAACTACATATCCAAAACATGAGGCCAAGAGAGCACAACTACCACTTGAACTCGTGCATGGAGATCTCATTGGACCCATGCATGCACCTGCACTTGGGGGTAATGTATATTTCTTCTTACTAATTGATGACAATACTCGTTTCAGTTGGGTATATTTTATGCAAAACAAATCAGAAGCCTTGGAGCACTTCAAAGGATTCAAGCAACATCTCTAGAAGCAGCTTAGACTTCTACTCAAGGCCTTTCAGAGCGACAGAGGTGGAGAGTTCATGTCTCGAGAGTTTGATGGCTTTTGTAATGATCACAGGATCATGCGACATTTAATTGCTCCATACACATCTCAGCAGAATGGTGTTGCCGAGAGAAAAAACCGAACTGTTACAGAGATGGCAAGGACCATGCTCATGGAGAAAAAGCTGCCGGTTGCTTTATGGGGAGAAGCAATAGCCACTGCTGTTCACATTCTCAACCGAGCTCCCATTACTGCACTAGAAAACCAAACACCATATGAAGCATTGTTTGGGAAGAAGCCAACCGTGAAACACTATCGGGTGTTCGGTTGTGTTGGGTTTGTGTTAACACTCACTCACTCTCATAGGAAGTTTGACCCGAAATCAACCAAGTGCATTTTCATTGGCTACTCGGAGGAGTCAAAAACCTATAGAATGTTGGATCCTACCACTTGGAAAGTCTTCATAAGCCGTGATGTCTCATTCCATAAAGAAGCCATGTATGATTGGCCAGATGTTAACGCATCCACTCAAAAGTTAGTGTTCCTTGATAATGAGACTGATGACTTGACTTTTCTACATCCATCCAACCACTCAAGTGACTCAACTTCTAGTTCATCGGAGTTATCATTCAATCAAAGCTCAGATGAGGCAACACCGGTGAGGTATAGATCCTTGGATGATATTTATACTTCATGCTCTTTTGCTCTCTGTGTCACAGATCCATACACATACGATGAAGCCAGGAAAAGCCAAGAATGGAGTGATGCCATAAGTGAAGAAATCAGCTCAATTCTAAAGAGCAACACTTGGGAATTTGTTGCACCACCGGAGGGAGTCAAGCTAGTGGGTTTAAAGTGGATTTTCAAATCCAAATATAACCTAGATGGATCACTTGACAAGAGGAAGGCTAGAATAGTTGCCAAAGGTTACTCTTAATTGGAAGGAGTTGATTTCACCGAAGTGTTCTCACCAGTCGCTCGCATGGAGACAATCCGATTGTTCCTTTCCGTTGGAGCTCAACAAAGGTGGCTTGTGTATCAACTAGATATCAAATCGGCATTGCTAAATGGTGAGCTAAAGGAGGAGGTCTTTGTGACTCAACCTGAAGGATATGAAGTTGAAGGAAAGAAAAACTATGTTTATCGTTTGAGGAAGGCTCTTTATGGGCTTCACCAAGTTTCGAGAGCCTGGTACTCCAAAATAGATGAGTTCTTCTTGCAGTTGGGCTTTGTGCGCAGTGAGAACGAACCAACTCTCTATAAATAAAATGAAAGGAACTAGTGATGTTCTACTCCTGTGTATGTACATAGACGACATTGTCTACATGAATTCTTCAGGTGAGATGTTAGCTGAATTCAAAAGTGCAATGCTGAGCACATTTGAAATGTCAGACCTTGGGTTACTTAGTTATTTCCTTAGCTTAGAAGTCAAACAGGAAAAAGGGTCCATTTTCATCTCACAGAGAAGATATGTTGAAGGGTTGTTGAAGAAATATGGAATGCTTCATTGCAAGTCCATCTCCAACCCCATGAACACTAACGAGAAGTTGCGTCGAGATGATGGCTTAGGTATTGCAAATGCTCAACGTTATAGAAGTATGGTTGGAGGTCTTCTATATTTGTCGCACACCCGACCTGACCTCACATATGCTGTAGGAGTTGTGTCTAGGTTTATGCAAAGCCCAACTATGCACCATCTAGGAGCGGTGAAGCGTATATTTCACTACGTCTCTGGAACAATGGGACTTGGTCTGCGATATGAGTGTGTGAGTGAGCCCAAGCTCACTGGCTTTACAGATAGTGATTGGAGTGGTTCGTCAGATGATCGAAAAAGCATGACTGGATGGGTATTTACTATAGGTTCAGCAGTTGTTGCCTGGTGCTCAAAGAAGCAAGACATCATAGCATTGTCAAGCACCGAAGCCGAGTACGTCTCAGCCACCTCCGCAGCTTGTCAGGGAGTATGGATGCGCAGGGTTCTCGGAGATATGAATCAAGCTCAAATAAGTCCAACCGTGACATATTGTGATAACCGTTCTACCATTTCCATTGCTAAAAATCCAATCTTGCATGGAAGGACCAAACACATTGAAACAAGGTTCCATTTCATCCGTGGACTTGTGAACGACAGTTTAATTGAGTTAATCCATTATCAAACAGAAGAACAGGCAGATGATGTGTTTACAAAACCACTGTCAACCCAAAAGCATGAGTACTTCAGGGGAGTACTTGGTGTGAGGAGTTTCTGAGTATAGGGGGCATGTTAGAGAATACTCAGAGGTTTTTAATCAGGAGTCTCGAGGAGAAGATAGCTCAGGAGTCTCAAGGTTTTGGCTCAGATGTTGACCTTTGGTGCAAGCTGTTCACGTGCATGGAGAAGTATGAAATTGTGTGCTCTGATTGGACCTGGGAAGCTAGTTGTTTCTTAGTTCATTATGTTATCCTAGCTGGCGTTTGCTTTTTACTTTTTGGTTGTATGCATTGTCGTCTTTTGGTTGGAGTATGTTCCTTTGCATTTGCTTTTTCTCTTCTTATATGTAATGCTAGTGAAGTTAGAAAAGTCAATAGAGTTATTTGCTTTGTTGAGGTTTTATTTCCTGGTTATCATGTTCTGGGAGTTGTGAGTGTAAACAAGTGTGAGGTTTGAGTGTTTGAATCTTATTAGGATCTATTGTTAGTTATTTTTTTTTCTTTCTTGTATGCTTGGGGGTTTTAAACTTTTTATTTCTAGCTTTTGAATTGTCTAGAGGAACTGCTTCCTTTTTAATGAACTTTGAAGTCCCATTAGAATTCATTGTAACAATTCGGTGCTTCATCAACCTTCATTATTATTATTATTATTATTTGACTTAGTTATCCTATTATTTAAAGGTTTGTAATTTTGTTTTTAATAATGATGTTAGTTTTTAAGAATTTTGTACATTTGGTGCGCAAAGAGGAATACGGCTTTTTATGCGATGAGAAAGTGGAAAGATGGATAAGGATTAGTTGAAGTTTGTTTTGAAAATATATATATATATATAAAAAAATAGAATCCTGACTGTTCTTTTGGAAATTTTAACCTCCCCTCACACACTTTGTTTTTTCTTTTGAACCTAATAAAGTCCTCACTTTATTTTTATAAATATAAAATAAACGTTGTTGGAAATATAATAGCACATCGGTTGTGTGATAGAAGTGTAATAGGTTTATATATAGGTGTAGGGGTTGTTGAGCCACTAAGTCTTGAGACTTTTTGGTGTAAGACCCCTAAGCCCATATAGAGCCCGTATAGGGCCCACTAGTACCAAAATATAAAATCTAACATGGTATCAGAGCAATATAGTCGAGCCACTGATGTGGTACAAGTCCATGTGTGTATGACCTCCATGTGTGTAGGACCTCTGAGACACAAGTAGTGTACAAGTCCATGTAAACAGACCTCTGGTGTACAAGTCTGTGCAAGTTCGACCGAGTTGAACTTGAGGGAGGGTGTTGGAAATATAGTACCACATCGGTTGTGTGATAGAAGTGTAATGGGTTTATATATAGGTGTAGGGGTTGAGCCACTAAGTCTTGAGACTTTTTGGTGTAAAACCCCTAAGCCCATATAGAGCCCGTATAGGGCCCACTAGTACCAAAATATAAAATCTAACAAACGTAAATATACATCACTTTCCCAAAGTTTAATCCACCAAAGCCATAAGGTTTCTGTCACTAAATAACATGAAACATTTGCTTATAAAGTTATAATAATAAAAGCTAATTCATTTTGGTTAAATACCAGAGTCCAAGCACCGCCAAAGCTCTTTTTGCCAAATTTCCAAGAAGCATGATAATTTCACATTAAGAGATGGCAATCTATTTTATGAACAATTCAATGAGTTGTCTTTTGATGTGCTTTTCCCCACTATCTTATAATATATCAGTTATTATTGGTGTCATTACCTGAATTTCATGTTCTTATTATTCCTTTCCAATGATGATGGCCATCATTTTTTTTGCACAATAAATAATTTATCATTTTCCACTAAAGTAGAATTCAGTATCTGTTGTGCATATGTAATCTATATTTATGTTTCTAATAATTGAGGTTGTAGGGCTGAGCAAGCGCACTACTTCTGAGGGTCTTAGAGAAGCCTTTGCAAAATTTGGTGAAATTATTTCAAGTCTTACTCTGTGACATCTCCTTATCAGATCTTCCGTGATTGCTTATTGAATGAGTGCATGTGGATTGTCTTCTTGCCAAGGCACCTACATGATATGCTAATCGTATGTTTTTGTGTTTCACAGCGAGGGATGTGATTGATAGAGTTTCACAAGTTCAAACCTTAAGTTTTGAACTTGTGGTTTTCTTTCAGCACACAGGTAAGTCATTTGCAAGAGTTTCTTGTTGATCCTTTCCTTCCATGTGAAACCTTTTTAAGTTGTTAATCTAATACCTCTGTGATAATTGTTATCTAGCTGATGTATCCATAGGGCCAGAGAACTTTTAGCTTGATTTTGGTATTTTAGAAATTTCAATATTTTGCCTTCTATATCTATATTACATTAGGAAATTATTTAGAATAGCCATTGCTTCATTTATATATGCTTGTATTGCAACATAAGATGTGTGCCACTCTTGTAACATCCAAATATTTCTTAGTTCACTACTCTGAGTAATGTTAATTTATTTTTGTATTCCCTCTACTTTTAATATCACGTAGGTTTAATTATTGTGTTTTCTTACTAGTTGATTTTTTATTTTCCATTTGAAAAGGATGTGTAAAATAAAACATTTTTCAGATATGGATTATGTAATTTGTTTGCTTGAATTGTTTTGATAAATCTCAGAGAGGAGGCATATCTAATGCTTAATTACTTTCTTGAGATTCCATGTTTGTTGGAATTAACAGATAAAAAAATGGCACAATAAGAAAATGAAACAATAATCAATTGGTTAATGAAACAATCATTAACAGAAATAGCTGATTAATTCTCTTCATGAAACAATCATTAATGATAAATGATTAATCAATGAAATGAGAACTACCTTGCAAATAGCAAATCCTCAAGCTTAGCGCCAAAGTCATAGTCCGCCATCTAAGAATTCCTTGAATGCAAATTGCTTTGGTGTTTCCAAACTCCTTTTTTTTAGGTTATTCCCTAAAACACTTTTGAGATGGAACCGTTGGATATGATATTGCAAATTTTCCTATAAAACTGAATGAAACCACACCTTCTATGTAGGTTCAACATAAAGGAGAAATGAGATCATTGTTAAAAGTGTCACCATTTCTGATCGCCAGGATCATGATCATTTGAACATTTGACCTAGTTTCTTGATTGAGTCTTCGTATTAATTGTAGAGAAAAGAAGAGAAATGATTTTGCATATCTGTTCATACCACTAGGCAACATCAAAAATCTAATATGAAGTTCATTATTATAAGTTCTCATGGTATTTCTATCTTCATGAAGTTTGTATAATTGAAATGTGGTCAATGTAATTGATGGTTGTTGAATGTCCCTTTTGGACGAGCCTTCAAGTGATCCTTTCGTTTAATGATTGTTTCATTAACCAATTAAGAGCAATGCATTAATGATTGTTTTGTGATGATTCTTTCATGAAGAGCATTAGTTAGCTATGCATACAAGAAAACCTCAACATAAGTGAAATGCAAAATAGACTAAACTCAATGAGGTGCACGCATATGCAAAATAGTGTCAGTGAAAGGAACTTGATATCAAATAGCTGACTTATTGTGTCATTTATCATTCAAAGCTAAGGATGCATATGTTCAAAAATAAAATGATATTTTCAACAAATATGAAGAGCATTAGTTATTAACAAACATGGAGGCTCAAGAAACTAATTAAGATTGTTTCATTAATCATTTGTAAAAGGATCTTGATTATTTCATTGATGATTGTTTTGTAATGATTGTTTCAATATATCTTAGTTCCATGTTTCTTGATGAAGAGCATTTGTTATATCTGATGCTTATTAGTTTCTTCAAATTGCTGGATTCAATTGGTTTGCTTCAATTATTTTGGTAATATCATTAGTTATCATCATTAAATATATATACAAGGGCATAAAAGTAACAAGAAAATGAGATAATATAAATAAGTAAATAACAGAAAGAGAGTTCCAAATATCTCTATCATGAATTGCCAACCAACAAGGACTTTGATCTCTGATCTACTACCACCCAAGCCTAGTATTCCAATAAGAAAGAGCGTTCTAATTTCTTACTCATTTCCAATCAACATGGTTAACAACTTCATCATTCATTCCTTTCATTCATTCATGGAATCATGGGGGCATATCATATGTATATATAATGTGTGTGTATATATATAATTGAAGAGAAGGAAAGGTCCTTGAAATGGATCAGCATTAACCACAAAAAGACCACATCAAAGTCTTTTCATAAGAATTCTTAAGCACTTGTTCTTCAAGTTTTCTCTTCCTTTTTATTTTAATTAATATATATATATATATATATATTTGACTGATGTTAATTTCAAAGTAGTAACTTGGTTCAATAAATGTGTATGTGCCCATTTAGAGGCAGTGTTTGGAAACACGGCATTTAATTAGGCATTTATAGGCCTAATTAAGCCACCTCTGCTAATGTTCTTGAAATATCTGGTTAGTTTTGTGGATTGAATTCGGTAATTCTACTTTTTTCCATATTGTTTAGGCCTTGAGTTTGTAATACGTTGTCATTTTTATTTTTAAGGAAAAAAGATTTTAGTTTGCTCTGTCAATCTTAAAGTTGTTATTAGTTTTGGCACTTGTTTAGTGCCATCTTTTAGGTGACCAGCCGTTTTCCACTTTGTAAAATGAAAAAAAATATTATCTTTGAGGATTGTTTACATATTAAGTAATAAACTCTATTTAATTACTTAATATAAAATAGAGAAGAACAGAATGCACCCTATCTTGAATCCCTTAAAAAGGACATGGGAATCACCATTATGGTATGAATACAAACTTAAAACTGATTGACAATAATCAATTGTTTGCAGGAGAAAGATATGGCCTGAGAAGCTAAAAGGAAAGCACCTGCTTTGAAGAAATCCAGTGTCAAACAAAAAGAAGTCATCAAGAACACTGAAAGTACTGCAGTTTCAAGGAAGACACACACCAAAGTAGTCAACATATGTATCATTCTGGATCAATTTAGATATTTCTAAGAACTTAACTAATGGTCCTAACTATGAGAATTGGCTTTGCAGATACTAGTGTGATTCCCGAATGGGGAAAGGAGAGCATAGAGCTTCCCTAACACAGATAAAATATATTCTATATACAAGTATATAGACTCACTAGACAAATCTGCTATCGGTGGTTATCAATAGATATCTAGCTTCCCCAAAAAAGTTTACGGCCATGAACAGCTGGAAATGACTCTCGAAGAAGCAAGTATTGATCCAAATATTACTTTGTTCCTATTGCTTCCTCAATATTATTCCCCTATCTTGATTTTGAAGATACATTGTCACATTGTGTAAGGCTGTACTTGATTGGGTGGGGTTTTAGTTTATTGCTTTATGAAATATTACTTCTCTCTTTGTAGTCAGCATTAATATTATTTTATTAAAAGCATTCTATATAAAATATAGAATGTTTTTTAATATAATTAATTTCATATAAATTTATTTTTCATAGAATAAAGAAAAAGTGTGTTGAAAGCCGTAGTAAAAAAGCTTGCCAAAAATTGTGCCAGATACTGTGAAAAAAGTAAAGTATAAAAAATTGTGCTAAAAATCATGTGAAATACTGAACCAATAAAACCATGCCAAAATTGTGGCAAATTTGGAACCAAAGTCCGTACTAAAAACCAATGGCAATGTTTGGTATGATAGGAAAAAATTATGTCAAAAATAGTGACAAGATTTTGGTATGGTATTAAAAAAACTATGTCAAAATATATTTGTCACCATTGCTATAGGCACAGTTATTTTTCTGTGCGAAATATGGTGCCAAAGTCAGTTTGGCACGGGTTTTTAAGCTTATTTTTATGTCAATAGATATTTTTCCTGTAGTGATTCTCATGTTCTACAAGTAACGGCCATGACGACCATTCTTTTCTTTTTCGCATTATAATATGGCAGCTCAAAATGACATTTTATTGTTTAACCCTCTCTTTATCGAAATTATTAATGTGAAGTTAGATTCTTCTTTTTTAAATAATTCTAGTGTATGTGTAGTATGCACCCAAAAATTTTTTGTTGATTTTATTTCTCTAATTTTATATGTTTTGATGAAATGTGGACAAACTACATCAGGGACATGCACAGATATAGAGTTAATCCATTAGCACTTCTGTGCCTTTATCCTGTGTGAGGTTAGGTTCAACTTGCTTCTTTTGTAAGACATAAACACCCTACACAGAAGACCCAGTACCAATAAACTAAGAGATTATTGACTTTTGATAATTTTTTATAATTTTTTAATTTGAGAGGAAAATTTTAGAGTATTTTATTTTATTAAAATAAAGTAAAACTATAATTCTCATTATATATGTGTGTGCGCGCTCGTGTGTGTCTACATAAGGTAGTAGGGATTTGCAAAGATTTTGAATGCCTGAGAGTAAATGGTAATTTTCAAAAAACTTATTTATGAGGAATTATTTTCTAAAGGACTGATTTGAAAAACTTGAAGGACTTGCATCAGTTGCATGTTAGGCTTGGAGGCTGATATGTAAATTCTAAGGACATTTATAGTGATTTTTTGTAAGAGGAGCTAATTGATTGTAACTATGCGCAAGTAATAATAATAATAATAATGATGGTGATAATAATGGTGATGATGATTGATGATGATGATTGATACCACCTCCATCCATGCGTGACCCAAGCTTAAACCAATCGAAATCCTTTCTTCTAATTTTCCTTTTAACTATACCTTAAACCCTCTAATGATCTTCACCTGTGGCCTCTTCCCGCCATTCAAAGTCCCTTCTTCTTACCACCCACATCTCAGCTTCTTCTCAGATGGAAGCTGCAAGGTGTTCATGATGTGAAGCTGTGAGGGATATTAATTAAGAGTGGGCTTTCGAGCTTGCATGCTAATTACTTCACGCCAATTGCGTGGTGTTTAAGGGCTGATTTATGGCCAGCGAGCTTGATTGAATGTTGGACTCCATGAAACTTCATGTTGACTTTGTTTAATTGTTGCTCCCTCGACTTGGGCTGGTGAACTCGGGGGCTCTATTAAATAACCACACACACCAATAGGGTCTATGATTATTTTTAATAAATAAATGAATAGTTAATATGTAAATGATAAAATAATTGAGTAAGAAATTTATCTTAGCAAAAAAAGGGCATATCTAAGAATCACAGAAAAGGGCTACTATTCTGAGTAAAAATGCAGGATTTCTTCTCAAGCCAAATATTACAAAATATGGTTCTAGCTAGAAAGTCCCACAACGCTTTGTGCAGGGGTCAAAGCTTAAATCACCATACTCCCCACATGTCAATTATCAAGTTAAAGTATGTGAGTAGTTTAAGAATGGAGACAAAGTTATATCAAATCCATGCCTCAAATGGGTAATGGATTAAAAAGTGGTCTATCAATTTAATGCCTGAGTAAAAAAAAAACAAGTGGTTGTTGACATTCTGTTGCATAACCACTTAACTAATCTCTAATTCAAAATCCAATTGTTCTGGGCAATCCAGACAAAAATGCTAATCTCTTTTCAATTTAACAAGAAATCCTTTTCTTCTTCTTTTCTTCTTTGCTTTGAAACCTCATCTTTTCCAACTGCCTCTCAACCAAATAATTTTCAAATGGATCAACCTCAATCATTGGATATATAACTAATGCCAATGACATAAATCTTGTTCTCATATGCTTCGCCATCAAAACCACTTTAGAGATTTTCAAATTTTTAATAGAAAGACCCACCTCAGATCGGTCAAGAGTAGTATCCCGACTATTAACCAAGTGCATGGCATTACGATTGCCACTGGAAGACCAAAGAAAATTCCTAGCACAAGTAGAAACCTTATCCAAAATACCATCAGGTATAGGATAGATAGAGAGAGGAATAGAAAGGAGAGATGAATTAACAAGAGTAGTCTTGCTAGCACTACTAAAATTAGATTTTTTCCAAATAGCAAGAATTCTCTCAATTTTCACTAACATACTATTAAAATGATGCATTGCAAGTTTTGTTGGGGGAAATAAGCACCCCCAAATAAATGAAAGGAAAGGAACCAACTTTAAAGGACAAAATATAGCAGATACTTCTCATGATCCTCAAATTAGTCCAAGAAGGAAAGAAAATCTAAGATTTAGTGGCATTAGCAAATTAACCAGTTAGTTGCCCATAGATATTAAGGCAAAGCTTGATTAAACGAGCAAAGTTCCTGGTAGCATGGGTAATGAGGATCAAGTATCGGCATACATAAGATGATTGAAATCTTGTCTAAGATTGCTATTAAAACCCGGGATCATATGATTTTTGAGGGCAAAATTCAGAAGGGCAGTAAAGTTTTGAGAAACCAAAATAAATAGATATGGAGATATGGGGTTCCCCTTGCCTAACTCCCCTCGAAGAAGAGATCCAAGAAGTGGGCTGACCATTGATAAGCAAAGAATAAGAAACCGAACTAAGACATACCTCAATCCAAGAAATCCACTGAGAAGGAAAAATCATTTTAGTCAAAGTGGAAAGAATAGCGGGCCAGGTCAAGGTATCATACACCTTTTCAATATCAATTTTAACTAGCACTCTACGGGGGCTCACCAACTCTCTATTAAAAGAATGAGTAATCTCTTAAAGGGCAATGATATTATCAAAAACATTCCGGCCAGAAACAAAACCATATTGTTCCCGGCTAATAAAATTAAGCAAAACATGGTTTAGGTGATTAGCTAAAAGTTTGGAATTAATTTTATAAGAAACATTGCAAAGAGAAATCGGCCAAAAATCATAAACCAACTTAGAATTGGATTTTTTAGGAATAAGCATTATATAAGTCCTACCCCAAGAGTTAAGCAAAGAAAAATAATCTGAAAAATAGTTAATGGCTGAAAACAAATGATCCCCAACCTCATCCCTGAAAAAGCGATAGAACTCCACATTCAGCCCATCAAGTCCAGGACTTTTGCCTAAAGGGAGAAAAAGTAAAGTTTGGAAGACTTCATTTTTAGAAACATCACGAATCAAAAAATCAAAATCACTAGAAGAGATAGATTCAAATCATTAGGAAGGGCATTAAAACCTCAGAAATTTCTTTTAGGGAAGGGTCTTTCCACAGCTTACCATAGAAATCAATAAAAACCTGCTCAATACCATGCTGATTGGAGAAAACATTACCATTAGAATCCATAATATGAGAAATAGAATTAACTTGCTTGCGAATGTGAACACAATTAAGAAAGAAACCAATATTATGTTCACCATCCTAGACCCACAGTAACCGAGCCCTCTGGGCCCATTTACTAGCACTCTGCATTTGAAGAGTAGCAAATTTTTTATAGAGAGACATCAAGGCAGTCTGGGTACATGCATCAAAAGAATTACCAGAATCAAGCATTTCTAAAGCAGAGATTTCTACTTCAGTATTCTTAAGAAAGAGAGTTCAAACCTTTAGTGCGCTAGAGAATAATCTTATATTTAGTACGAGCCACCAAGTGAGAAAAAACATGCATAAGGTTAGAGTGAGGTTGGAAATTCGAAGCGTCTCTAACAATAGCATGACAATCTAAATAATCTAGCCAATAATTATCAAATCGAAACACTTTACTTTTACAAAAACAACAAGGAGAAGCTTTAAGGAAGAGGCGGCATGATCAGGAAAAAGCCTACGAAGATGATTAATAACATAAGCAAAAATTGGTAGTCCAAGTAGTATTAACTAGGCAACGATCCAACCTAGCCAGTGATGAGCTAGACCAGATTAGTTGTTGCACCAAGTAAAGTCCGGTTCAGTAAAACCAACATCTTAAAGATCATTGGAGGCTATGAAATCAGGGAAGAGTCTAGCTTTACAGGCATAATAATGAAAAGAGCCACCTCTATGCTCATTATCATGCAAGATAGAATTAAAATCACCAATAATAACCCAAGCAAGATTGAAGAAGGACAAACCTGACAATTCCTACCAAAGTAGACGCTATCTCCTAACTCAGGTATCATTCTAGATAATAGAAATAACCCAATCTATGTTATTGATATCAGAGATAACCAGGTGTAGAGCTTTGCAGGATATGGCAACCAGGGTAACGCATCCAATGTGTTATTTCCATAAGGTGATAATTCCACCAGAATAACCGTAACCACCACTGCAGCCCATTCCCAATCCTTTCCCCAACTTACCACAAAAATGGTGCAACCTGACTTCATCTGCCCTCATTTCCACCAAACAGAAAACTAGGATTAAATTTTTTGAGAAGCTCACAAATATGGGTGACGGTATCCCGACCAGACACCCCTCTGCAATTCCAACAAATAATAGACATAAGATCCATGCTAATAAAAATTAAAACTGAAAAATAAAAAAGGGAGAAGACTTCCTAGTTAACGATCATTTGGAAAGACAAAAGAGTCGCACACAAAGAAAGGAGAGGATTAAACTCCATCACCACTTCTTTCAACTCTCCCCTTCTTGTAGAGAGCCACCGAAGTTTAGGAATTCTTCCGAACAAGAGCCTCACTCCTCATACCTAACTGGACTTGATCAAAGGTCATGGTGTCATCTAGATCTTCCTTATCAAATTCAACCTTATCAGAGCCTTCCTCATCTGTCTCCTCTAATGCACTCATCTCCTGATCACTATTAGCTGGTGAAGAGGGAGATGCACGGAGAACATCAGAAACTCGATCATCTAACATGAGATGAAGATTTGTAGGATGTTCTTGGGCTTCCTCTTCTTGAAGACTAGAAGACAATACAAGAACAGAGGGGGAAAGGAAACCCTAACCCTTTTACTTTTCCTCTCAAAAGAAAAGCCCACGAAGGAATGGTGAGTTTGAGGAGCCTGAGGAGTCTGGGAAACTGGAGCTATGTTCAAAGAGCTATTCTCTGAGCCATTGAGTCTATCTGGAGCCGTTGGATGAGTGCCTGGCACCAGATCAAATGATATCTTCTCCCCTTGGATCCTATTCACTTCCAAGGCTAGAGAATCATGAGGGACTATACGAGAACCAAGGTGGCCACCCCTACTTCGGCCTAGCATACCGCCACATGTCATCCAAGTAGTTCTAGCCTGGGAACCAGGTGAATGAGAATTTTTAATGGGTGACCCTTGTCACTCACATGAGCCTCATGTGAGCCAATGTTTCTGCTATCACCATGTTCTCTGACACAGCCACGCCACAGTGTGACCAACATCCATGGCCCAAAATCCATTTCTGATGAATTCGAGACCAGGACACTAGATAAATCACTTGCCTCCATCGTGACGTTAGAACCGACCTAACTACCCTCGACCTTTGGCCTTTTCTGATCACTAGGACCAGTTTAAGGAGACTGAGAAGGGCGATTCTGGTTGTCCGATGATCGCCGGCTACAAGTGTTTGATCCATATCCAACCAACCCACAAAGATAACAAAAAGTAGGTAGCTTCTCATAAAGGACTACAAGAAAGACCCGATGTTCTTTGTCACCAATCCAAAGACCTCGCTTCAAGGGTTTAGAGAGGTCAATCTCTACATAAACCCGAGCAAATCTTGATTGGGACAAATAAGTGGTGTAATCATCAATCTTAAGAAGCTGATCAAAATGAGACATAATAGTTTCCAAAGTTTCACCAACCCAGAAGTCAACAAGAAGATTATGGAATTAGATCCATATGGCAGCAGTGGTAAGCTTAGTAAATCCAGGTTCAAAGTAAGGATGCCAAGGTGCAGTTTGTAGAGTAAATCCATTGACGGTCCATGGACCCTCAAACAGAATCCTCTGCATAGCCTCATGTGTCTCACATTGGATCAAGAGATACCCATTTGGAAGATTAGAGACAAAGACTTCACTGAATTCCCCCAACCTGGACTGAAGATTAGATTTAATAAGATCATACAGAGATGATTTTCTGAAAAACTTGACATACAAGGAGTGTTGAAACCTCCTCTTTACCTTGTTCTTTGCTTCGGGATCCATGAAAACAGAATTAGTAGTAGTCTCCTTAAGTTTTGTCAGCATTAGACCTGTAACTAATAGGGAAGGCTCAGCTTTATTCCTCACCGCGACTATGATCTCCGCCCAAGGAGGCGGAGGAGGATTTTGTCCCTCACTTGCCATGCCAAGTGAGGACGACGTCAGAGAATTGAGCTCGAGGGGGATGAAACAATGAGGAGGATGAGAGCGTGACAAGAAACCAACCTTTTCAATAGCATGCCTTATATATTGGCTCAATTTACTTCAGGTTTGTGGTGCAATCTCTATAGGAAACATGTAGATATTTTTTAAATGCTTAAATGACTCAATTTTCATGCATGAATTTATAGAATTGCAGTTCTACTAATCTACCTTTTCCTAGTGACACTCAATCCTCAGTTCATCCCAAAACATACTATACTAAAATGGGAAACCAGCCATCAAATACCTTTAGTTGTAACATCTAAAGCTTCTCTTGAACTTGACAAAACATATGGGAAAAGAGAAATTTGGTTTTATAGGCATACAAAGGTAAGATATTGTTGTGTTATGGTGATTGAAGTAACTTTTTTCCTCATTCAAAGTAAGTTCCTCATAAAAAAGAAAATTCTTGATTGGTTTTAAGATTCTTTTCTTTAGGTTGTGGTTTCCACAAGGATGGACTAAAGGTTTGTGATATGTTTTTCCAAGATTACCATTCTAAAAGTACATTATTAAGAAAAATGAGATATCTATGCCCAATATCTAGTTTGACATATCATGAAATAGTATCAGTGTACATGAGCTGATGGATCTTATCTTATTTTTTGTGCTGGCATAGTTACAGCAAACAATGTGCTTGGCAAAAACTATATTCTCCTAAGAAACCCAAAACACATGATGCTTCCATAGGTTGAAACTGGAGCTCGAGCTATCGTTACTAAATTTCTGAAAAAATATATAGTTACTAGTTCCCTAACATGAGTTTGCTATTTATAATTAAGTGTCAAAATAATTGAATTCACCTGTTTATACTGGTGCTCGCATTTGAAATTTCGCAAAACTTTCTTCTTCCTGCTAATCAGGTTATTAGAAGAAGGGGTCACAATTTTTGTATTTGAAAGGAAAGATGAGATAAGGTGGATAAAATTAGTCTTAAAAGTGCATAATCCCTTGTTTTATTGGAAGGTTTGGTTTCCTACACAACTTGTCCTTATTATGTTTCTTTATAACATATCTCTCCACCAAAACTCAACTTTTAAACCTTTGAACAGGTTGCAACAGAGGCTAACTTAGGCCTTGTAGATGCGTACATTAATGGCTATTTTTCTTTTGTTGACGAGCAAGAAGGTCTCCAATATTTGTTCACAATAACCAACTTGAAAGAAACACAGTTCATATTTTTACTCATTGTAACTTAACTGTGATACTTTTTCACGTGTAGATTCTAATTGCCAATATATATTTGAGGAATTCTTCTAGAAAGACATTCAATAGGTTTCTTCATCTTTATGTGTTTTTCTTTTAGTTCAGTTTTTAGTTCGGAATAAATGAATCATACGCATGGATGTTCTCAATAACATGAACAAGGTGTGGTAGACACCATTACTTTTTACAACTGGAGTAGCATTTGCTTGATACTTTTTTTGGCATGTTCCAAGGCAAAACACTATTACACAAGTCCGTTGAAATATTTCTCAGCATTATGATTTGGTATGCATCTAAGGCATCAGTTTGGAAGACATTTTTATGTGGGAAAAATAAAACTAACATACTCTTTTGTTTTTTAGTTTTTTTTCCTAGAGTTATGTCTTCTTCTCTCTATTTTTAGATTAAACAATGACATATTCCTCGACAATATTCAAGGTTCATGAACCTCTCTAGATTCCATTCTCATAAAAGAAAGTTCATAATCGCAACTTGATAAGTGCTTATGTATAAGTAAAATGAAATATTCTTTTCTTACATTGAACATCACTTTTATCAAATTTTATCGCTTATTCATGTGTATTTGTGTTCTTTTGTGCATGTAGGGTTGTGGAGACAAAGTTGGATGAAAGAAAGCAAAAGTAGATCGTGGACATGATTGTGGTGAAGTTCTTGGATAGAACAAAGGTGAAGACACAAGTTGTGCTAAAAAACTATATGGTGTGTGCCAACCTCCATTGTGCTCAAGAGAATACACAAAGTGGAGGGCAGAAAGGCAGTCACACTTATTTGTTCCGACTTGTGCAACATTAGCAAGAGCTCCATCAATGTGGTTTCATTGAAGATACGACGCGATATATTGCATAGATGTGTGCTCATTCATGTGGCCTCGATAACAAAAGTGGATTCGGGAGCATTTTGGCAAATTATTGTAGTAGTTACTGTAGCAAATCACTGTAGCAATTACTATTCATAGCTCGCAGAAAATTGATTTCTGGAAATCCATACGCCCATGTGGATGGCCCGATTCCAGCCCCTATAAATACTGCGTTTTGAGGATTATTTGGTGATCCTTTTTCTATCTTTTGCCCATCTTTGGAGGCGCTCGCAGCTAGGGTTTGGAAAGACGTTTGCTTGGTTCGAGGAGCTGTCCTATGGCATTCGAAATCGAGTTCCTTTGAAGGAGAACTATTGGGGGAGATTTTGTCGGCATCGATTCGGCGAAGTGTGCACCGGGTTTGACAAAGGAACCTTTGGAGAAGACGAGGCGGCTCCGCAAGACCATCGATACAGACTACAAGGGGGTTTTATCTATGGATTGTATGCATTTACTTTCGATTTCATTGTTGATTGTGTATTACTCCATGGAGAGCTAAACCCCTAGTGGGTACTTGGACTTGTAAACCCTAGGATGATTTTGTTTCATTGACTCTTATTATGTTTTTTTAATTGATGTTTTAATTGAGTTCCATCCTTAAATGCTTGTTGAATTGATTCTCCTTTAGAGTGACACTAGGGTTGAGAATTTATCTTGGTAACCCTTGTGAATGAGTGACACTTCATTAGGGTTAGACAAAGCAAGGTTGGAGAAGGTCGAGAGGGTGAGTCGAGAGGTAGGAGAATGTCCCATTTCTCTTTTGATGTAGTTTATCCTACCTCCACGTTCCAAGAGTTATTTGCTGTCATGATAGAGTGAAGTGCTAAGAGACAAACTCCCCTAGGGGTTTAGTTAAGCAAGCAACATAGTGAAGTGTTGAAGGAATCCTTAGTGCTAGGGCTTAATCATGACTAGGGATTTTTCGCCTGGACCAAAGGGTTGGATCTATATTAAGGAATAGGGTTTATCACTTGGAATCCCTAGAGCTTCAAGAAACCCTTCACAGTATGAGGCGTCGAGAGTATCTCTTTCCGCTGGAGCATAGAGTAAAGGTTAGTTACGGTTGATTAGGACCGTGTGTCTTTGGATTTCCACGACTCATTAAGCATCAGTTAGGAGGTACAATGATTAGTCTTGTACTTGAAAAGTAGTCCTAGGGTGAGCAATGTCCGGGTACCCCATCTTCCCATCGATTACCTCTTCTTATTCCTATTGCGTTTCCTTTCTCTTTTCTTTATTTTATTTGCATTGATATTGTTCACTCAAATCACAAATTGGTTCACTTGATAGCTAAATAGCATAACTACTTGCTTTATAACAACTATTCCCTGTGGATACGACTACCCACTTACCGGGGTACTTTATTACTTCGACAACCTGTGCTCTTGCGGTACACATATACAAGGGGTGTGTCGCAACTATATTTTGCCCTAATTTTTATTGTCCTTAATATAATTTCACAGTCAGAGAATGAAAATTTGAAGGTTGCACATATGCGAAAAATTTCCCTTTTGATTGAAAAGGTGAGTTGGAGAAGATTTTGTAGATATTAGTTGCTTTTCTATCTAATTTCTTTAATTTTTCTTCACCATCAAGGCAAGAATCGATAGCTAGCATGAAATTCTTGAGATCAGTTTTGGCTGGGGAAGTTTAGCTATTAAAGTTGTGAAGCGAACCGGTTGCAAATATACAGGCATCACCCTTTCCAAGGAGCAACTATACTATGCACAAAATAGAGTCAAAGATGCCGGTTTAGAGGTTGTTTTTCTTTCCAATGCATAATCTTCATTTTTTTAAAAAAAGTGGATAAACCACTGAATAATCTTCAATGCAATGCTTTATATATCAAATCAATTTTGTGTTTATTTTTCAAGGCCAAATAAAATTCCTTCCGTTTGATTATCGCCAATTACCAAGTTCCCACAAATATGATAGGATTATATCTTGGTAACATGATCACCGCCCAAACTTTTCCTTAGCATGCTTATATTTTTCAGCCTGAAATAACTATATATATACATATATATACTAGTGAGATGATTGAACAAGTAGGCCATGAATACATGGGAGAGTTCTTTAGTTGTTGTGATTCAGTTTTAGCTGAGGATGGACTATTTGTTTTACAGGTAAAAAATATTATTGAAATATGAAACTTATGATTAGTCCTTGGCAAATGTGAATTTACAATTGAGTCATATTACAATGCAATTCATCTCAATTTCAGATGAAAGATATGATAAATACAGGAGAAGTTCTGATTTTATTAAGGAATATATTTTCCCTGGAGAATGTCTCCCTTCTCTCAGTAGAATTACATCTTCCTTTGCTTCTTCTTCTATGCTTTGGTAACTATTTACAATATGTATATATATATATCAAGTGCATTATTGGAATCTAAGAGGTATTTCATGCATAATGTAGTGTTGAGCACCTGGAAAATATTGGAATACATTGCTACAAAACATTAAGATGCTGGAGGGATAATTTCATGGCAAATAAATGGTATGTTGATACTACTAAAACTAAATATTCAAATTGAGCAGTATTAAATATATATATCATTTCTCACAATCGAAATAGAGTCGTGAAATGGTAAAAATTGACACTATTTTTTTTTCAGATCTAATCGCCACATAATTTCCTTTATGTGCACCACATTTTTAACTTCCCTATTAAGTTCTTTTTTTTTTTTACTTTTAACCAAAAGCAGCTTTATTTTTTAATACAAATAAAGTGATGAACAATGTTTTCCTTGAGTTTTATTTCTTTTTCAGTAAATTTTTTCACTTGGTTTCAATGAGAAGTTTATGAGGACATAGGAATGTTGGAGAAAGCACATGATCGGAGTCTTTACAATAGAATTTAGAAGTAGCAGGTATCCAGAAACAAGCAATTGAAATGTGTGAGCATTGGAACCTGGAATTGATGAGAAGTCACTTATCATGTTGTGTTTGTTTCCTCAATTTGTTTAGATGCTCTTGTTATTTTCTCTATACTAGTGTTTTGTCCACTTTAGAGTGTATGTTTGTGAGGTGCCAGGTTGGCATGCATATCAACTATTTGTTTAAATGTTTGAGTGGTCTTTGAATGAAATAAGAGCAAATTTGTTATTCCAGTGAATACATCTTCTTCTTCTTTGTGTGTGCTGAATTGATTCTACTTCTTTGTTCAAGTAATTGAGTGAAAATTGAGTGAAAATTGTTGAGATCCTGATCCTATTAGTGGTATCAGAGATATTGGAAATGTCAAGCTCTTCAAGTGCTAAGGATGCTAATGTTCCCTTCTTCAAAGGTGATAACTACAATCTTTGAAGCCTGCTAATGAAGACAATGTTTCATTCAAAAGATTTATGGAAACTTGTTAAGAAAGCCTTCAGTGAGAAAGGAGATGCAACCAAAATTAATGAAAACTTGAAAAAGGATGCTAAAGCTTTGTACCTAATTCAGCAAGCTATTGATCCAAGAATACTTATAAGGATATCAGAAGCTAAGACTACTAAGGAAGACATCATCAAGACTGAATTTCAAGGAGATTTAGGCAACACCACAATTCAACTGCACTCTCTTTAGTGGGAGTTTGATGCAACGAAGATGAAACAAGGTGAGAGTGTTCAAGACTTTGTGACAAGGGTCTTGGACATAGTTTATCAAATTCGAATGCTAAAGGAAGAGCTTTTTCACAATTTTGTGGTTTCTAAAATCCTGAGAAGCCTCACTCCCAAATTCTCCTTAGTTGTTCATTCCATCATTGAGGAAAAGGATCTAAATGCATTGACAATTTAAGCAACTTAGCAACTCACTGAGGAATGATGAATCAATTCTCAATATTTAAAGCAGTCATAATGAAGAAGAAAAAGCCTTGTATGCTGGTAGAGGTTCAACACAATTTAGTGAACATCCTCACCTAGGTGGAAGAGGCCATGGTCTGCATTTTCCCGGGGGTAGAGATTGCGGACTTGGGCGTGGAAGAAACATAGAGTCTGGTCGTAGAATCAGCTCATCAAGTGGACAACACCAAGCAATACATAGGTGTACAATATTATGTATGTAATAAGTATAGGCATGTTAAGGCCCAATGCTGGTATAGAAATAAAGAAGAAGATGTTGTGAAAGAAACGAAAGAAGAAGAAGAGGAAGAGGTTGCATTCATGGTAGCAGTCGATGATATGAAAGAGAATGGAGGTACTTGGCTTATTGATAGTGGATTCTCCAACCATATATTAGGAGATAGAATGTTGTTCCATAGCATTAAATCCACTCCAAAGCACTCAATTAAGCTTGGTGATGATAAAACTCTCCAAGGGGAAAGGATGGGCAAGATATCTCTTGGATCAAGTAATGGGAAAATTACAACTTTGAATAATGTCCAGTTTGTGCCACACTTAGCTCACAACCTACTAAGTATTGGACAACTGATGACATCAAGATATGCAATGGAATTCTTACAAGGTGAATGTATTATGAAAGAAGAAAATTCAAAAATAAAAGTTGCTTAGGTGCCGATGACTACACACTGGTTGTTCCCACTTGATGAAAATTACGTTCTCTATGCAAATGTAGCCTAAGATGCAATTGACATTTTAGAACTTTGGCACAAGAGATTCAGGCACTTAAACATGAAGAGTTTGAAGAAATTAACTGATCATCAAATGGTGTCAGGTCTTTCATTTATCACTGAAACAAGTAAATGTGAAGCTTGTTCTTTGGGTAAACAAACTCATACCAAATTTCCTGTAGGAATGTCCAGGTGAGCCACTGCACCATTTGAACTCATGCATGCTGATGTTATGGTTTCGGTGAAAAAAACCTCAATCGGAGGTAACTCATATTTTCTATTATTCATTGATGATTATTCGAGGTATAGCTGGGTGTACTTTATGCAGAGGAAGTCAGAGGTATTCCAATAGTTTAAGTAGTTCAAACAACTGATGGAGATATAATTCTCTCACCTAGTGAAGGCTTTACGCATAGATTACAGAGGTGAGTTCACTTCACAGGAGTTTTAATCATTTTACAGGACCATCGGCCTTCTTCATTAGCTCATGGCACCAAGAACTCCCCAACAGAATGGGGTGGCCTAGCGTAAGAAAGGATGGTGACCAAGATGGCGAGGATGATGTTGCAAGCAAAGAAAATACCATCAAAATATTGGCTCGAGACAGTCACCACCACTGTCTACCTCCTCAATCGGTCACCGATGAGAGCTCTGAATTCCCAAGCCCCATATGAGGCTTTGACCAACTTAAGACCCTAGTTTGACCACCATAAAATCTTTGTGTGTTTGTTCTATAGGTACATTGACTCACAACAATGAGTAAAATTTGACCCTAAATCTTGTGCTGGTGTCTTCATAGACTATTGTGAGCCTGATTCTCACCGAGTCCACATTAGCATAGATCTGCACTTTTTGAGAATAAGAGTTAGGATTGGTCTAATCCAGCTGACTCGGATGTCTCAATTTGTGAGCCGACACGTGACAAGGAGAGTGAGCAAAATGAAGATATTCATGAAAAATCCTCACCGTTTGATCAAACTAATCAACGGCCAGATCTTACACAACAAGACAGGGATAACTCTTCAATTGAACATGATCTCTCGACCGGAGAAGATGATGCTACTCCGGTGAGGTTTTGAAAATTTAAAGATATTTATAGCTCCTATTCATTTGTTTTAACCACAGCACATCCTATTGCATATGAGAAAATCCAAAGTTATGAATGAAGAAATAGAGGAAATCAAAAGAAATAGGACTTAGGAATTAACACACTTATTGGAGAAGAAGAAAGCAATAGGTTTAAAATTGGATTTTCAAATCCAAATTCAATCTTAACAAAAGTTTGTTAAAGAATAAAACTTGTCTAGTTGCAAAGGGATTCTCACAATGAGAAGTAGTCGATTTTGAAGAAGTTTTCTCTCCTGTCTCCCGATTGGAAACAGTGCGATAGTTCATGGCTCTTACTGCTCAGAATGAGTGGAGTATCTACCAGTTGGGATGTGAAGTCCGCATTCCTGAATGGAGAACTTAGGGAGGAAGTCTTTGTCTCACAGCCAGAGGGGTTTGTTACTAATGGTAAAGAAAAACAAGTGTACCATCTTCACAAAACACTCTCCGATCTGCGCCAAGCTCCCAGAGCCTAGGATAGCCATATCGACACTCAATTAACTTAGATGGGTTTTATTCACAGCAGAAGCGAACCGACTATCTACACTAAAAGGAGAGGTAACATTGATGTTCTCTTATTCTGTTTGTATATAGATGATATATTGTATATGGGATCCTCAGATGAAATAATCTTGGAGTTCAAAGATACCATGATGAAGACATTTGAGATGTCTGATTTAGGACCAATGAGGTATTTTCTTGGTCTGGAGGTGACACAAAAGAAAGGTTCAGTGTTTGTATCACAACATAAATATGCTGCAGATCTTCTACTCAGAGCAGGGATGTCAAATTGCAATTGAATTGGCACTCCATTGAATTCAAATGAAAAACTCAAATCACATGACAATTCCGGTGATACAAATCCTTTGAGATATAGAAAGTTAGTTGGTGGATTGTTATACCTCACTCCACACACCTAGACATTATGTATGCCATGTCTGTGATCTTTCGTTTCATGCAAGCAATCACCAAGTATAAGTCACCTTGGAGCTGCCAAAAGAATCGTTCTCTATATTAGTGGAACAATTGATTATGGGATTCTTTATAGCAAGACTAAAGGTTTCAATCTAGTTGGTCACTCAGACAGGGATTGGGGAGGTTCCTAAAATGACCGAAAAAGCACCACAGGGATGTTGTTGCTTTGTGTTTGAAGAAGCAACCAATTACAGCATTGTCAAGCACCGAAGCGGAGTACATCTCCTTAACACTAGCTGCATGCGAAGCAGTGTGGATGCAATGAATGCTATAAGATTTGAATGAGAAACAAAAGGTTTCAAGTGTTATTTATTATTCATCACAAAGAATCCAATCCTCCAAGGTCAAATGAAACATATTGATACTAGATTCCATTTTATCCATGGTCTTATGAAAGATGGGATAATTCAAGTGAAATATTGAAGCACTAAAGTGCAATTGGCATATGTCTTCACTAAAGCATTGGCAAGAGTCAACTTTGATTCATTTGTGAAGGACTGGGAGTTGGAGAATTCTCTAATTAAGGGGAGCATGTTGGAGATAGCATGTCATTAGAGTCTTTACAATAACATTCAGAAGCAGTAGGTATCCTAAAATAGGGTAATTGAAATATGCGAGTATTGGAACCTGGAATTGATGAGAAGCCACTTATCATGTTGCGATTGTTTCCTCAGTTTGTTTAGATGCTCTAGTTACTTTCTCATACTAGTGTTTTGTCCACTGTAGAGTGTATGTTTGTGAGCTGCCAAGTTGGCATGCATATCAACTGTTTGTTTAAATGTTTAAGTGGTCTTTGAATGAAATCAGAGCAAGTTTGTTTTTCTAGTAAATACATTTTCTTCTTTGTGTGTGCTGAATTGATTCTATTTCTTTGTTCTAGTAATTGAGTGAGAATTGTTGAGATCCTTATCCTATCAGGAATACTACTTTACATACTGTGACGCTGGTTTCAAGACTTCCACTCTTGGAGATTATTTGGTAACATCAATTTGTATTTTGGTATATTCATTTTTCAATTAATTTTATTGAGAATTAGAGTTATGAGAGCAAAGATCTCATAAAATTAGTGTCAAGTAGTATAGACCTCTCAAGCACAATTCAAAAAAATAAAAATGTGCTTGTCACCAATTTGTCTAAAACAAAAAAAAACATATATGAGAACAAGCTTTCATTTCTTTGGTAGGTTGTATTTTCATGCCCTTGTAACAATAAAGTATTCAATGATCCGTACCAAGGATTTCCAGTTGCATGATTATGTCATCCCCACAAGCTTAGAACTATTTCAGTTGATTGTTAGTTTGTTTTGATAAATAAATTGTGGATCCTCTGAATCATCTCATTAATTTTTGTGTATTAATGTTTTTATCATACAATAACTTTTGAGAATTCTACACAAAATAATAATAATAATAATGATGATGATCTAAATTAATCATTTTGGGAACAGGTTATTGGTGAAAATTGGCAATGTCATACTAGAATACATGGAAACCAGAGTACTCATCAATGGTAATTAATCCTTCTTGAAATGACCTTAGCCTACCACCACTATAGTGATGCAAGTTCACTTAAGCATAAAATACAAAAACCACCTGCTGAACAAGCATAGCAAATTTGGAAGCCCCCAAGAAAAGAGAACACACAAACATGCACTGGCAAGATCAGTAATCAAGACTTAAGATGGAAACTAAACAAAACAGACGTGTATCATATGTTCGGCCTACCCACCTTTTCATGATGAAACACCGTTTAGCCTTAGCTTGCTTGGTTTTATACTCCTTATATGCTACTTCCTTGTTCACCTCTCTACTATAGTAGTTTTTTTTTTGCTGGAGGAGAGCTTCACTACAAGAAAATCTAGAAGAAACACAAATTCAAAAAATAGAATAGTCGAAGCTTTAGCACTTTAAGTTACTAGCTGATGTAGCCTCCACCAATTAGTTTGACAGCTCAAGACCTATGTGGAAAAGGGAGATAGATGGAGCGCTAACTTTTTCTATTTTATCCGCCACACAATTTAAGTCTCGAGGAATGCACTTCATCTGCACATTGGAACATTGGCAGATTAGTTGCCGGATCTCCATAATCTGTTCCTTGACTCTCCATGACACCACTGAATCATCATTTTAAATCCAATCCACTAAGCTTGTGCAGCCATGTAAATGTTCTGAGGGTAGAGCTTTCTATCCATGTAGCACCTCAACGCTTCCTCTAAGGCATTCATCTCCGCTTGGCACTTGAATTTGCTCTTCCATTCCTAGCACCTGCCAAGCATAATTGCTTGGTCCCCATTAACTAGAAGAAAACCCATGGCACAACATTTGTTTTGTTCTATCTATGAAGCATCAATTAATATAGAAAGAGAAGAATTAAAAGGAAAATAAGTAAGCTTCCCTGAATTTTGCTTCAGTTCCCTTGCCAAGCTCTCAACCATAGCAACTGCTTAGTACTCAATTTGAAGAAAATTTGGGGCATTCCAATTGAAAATCAAGTTGCAACAAACTTTCCATAACAACCATGCACAATGTTATCTTCTTATGGCTATCGTCTGTGCATTAGACCTTTTTCATTTAATGTTCTAAATTCTAGAAGGGTTGCCTTTGGTGCTCTATGTTTCAATTAGTTATGTTTACTGACATATTTTACTACTGAAATTGTGTCAAATTGTAGGAAGATTAATTTGTGCTTGTCCTTAGGCCCTTGCTTAATTATTAAGTTGATTGGTGGATTGGAGGAAAAGATGATGCTTTAGAAAATTGTGATGAACAACATTTCGTATAGTTTGATGATGTCCTTATACTCCTTGATACTAAGAATGATTTTGACTGGCATGTTGTTTTAGTGTATTCAGTTACAATGTCTTCAGTTAACAATTGATAATAATTGGAAAATCATCTTGGGAAGTTAAAATGAGCCTTATTACTATAGTGTTTCTTCTTGATTATGAAAGCATTGATGCCATAATGGTCAAGTGGATTTAATTAATCTAATGTAGTCATTGATGTGTAAATTTAGAACATTTACTTGGGGAAAATTCAAGAAAATTTTAATTTTGGTGGATACATGGTGATCGTCAAGGTAATTATTATAATTTCGTAGTAATGGTTCTTGTAAGGCAAGTTTATAAGTCAAACCATTATTTTCGTAACGGCTTAAGCTTAATGTATGGCGGATATAATAAACTTGTTTTAATTAGAGGAATTTCCTATTACCATTGATTTTAGTGAAGTAATTGAGTAATGGTTTTGGCTGATTTTATTGGAAATTCGACTTTTAATTGATAAGGAAATTGTGATTGTTTGATTTTTTGGACCCATTTGGCTTTGGACCCATGCATATAATTTTGATGATCTTTGCTATATTCACGAGATTCTATGGAGATATCATTTAAATAAGCAGTCTTTATTTTATATTCCAGGTCATCATGTTGATAAGGTTTTTCTTAATATGCTTCGTAAATGCAAGATTGGGTCGTTGGTTATTAAGATGATGATATATAATTATATATAAATGGGTATAGTGTGATTATGGTTTTAAATCTGACAATTGATGACAACTCGCTGCAAAGGAAATTTTAAGCATAGTAGCAGTACAATTTATAATACCTTGAACATTTGGATACCTGTAAGAAATATATTCAGAGTTTTATCACAGTTGCAGTAAGATTTTTCTACAAAATAATTCTATTGAAAAAACCCAAGTAGAAAACTCATGGACCTAAGTGTGAGAGTTTATAAAAGATTTTGGGTTCACAAGTAAATTAAAAGAATTTGATTTGAACGATTTCCGGAGACCAAGGATTGAAAGGTAAGTTTACAAGGACCCTTTTGAAATACCATTTCATGATTTGGGGATCATTGGTGAATTTGGTAGGCGCCATTTTGTAAGATATTATATTTTCAGGGACTAACCATGAATTTTGGCAGAAAACTTAAGTTGAGAGAAAAATCTAGAGATGGATGGTCTTCTTCTCCTTCTTCTTCATATAATGCTACAGTATCCCGAGAGAAAAAAAAAGAGAGAAGAAATGGAGAAGAAAATGGGAGGCTTGAAGGAGTCTGGGGCTTGGAGATCACCGGAGAGAGTTCTCCGGATTGTTTGCTTTGTTTGGTAAGAGTTTTTTTTGGTTGAATTAAAGCATGATGGTTAGTTAAAAGCTTGAGCAACCATGCTAGAATTTCAGCATATTTTTGTCAGGTTTTGTTTGGATTTGAGTGGTAAAAACATGTTTGATTGTTGTAGATGATGAATGCTTCAAGTTGCTTTGGAAAAAAATCTTGTATTTATGATGAATCTTGCTTGAAATGAAGGATGAATTTTTGGGTTTACTGTAAATTACTGTAGCAACCGAGATTAGGGTTTGTTTGGTTAATTAAGTTGATGATGATGATGATTAAGATGTTAATGATGATGGTTGGATTGGAATTGGTTAAGTTAGCCAAATTGATTTGGTTGGATCAAACCAAGTTGGAGTAAATTGGTTGAGTTGGTTTGATCAAATCAAGTGGGGTAGATATGACTTGGTTTAGTCCAATTCATTAATTGGATTGGAGTTGGATTTGGATGAGATTGGATTGGTTGGGTTCAATTGAATTGATTTGGTATAGGTTTGATCAAATCAAGTTGAGTTGTGGTTGGACTTGATTTGTTTGGTTAGGTTAAGGTGGTTGAGTTGATTTCGGCTTGGTTCAGATGTTGGGCTAAGGGTTTTTGGGCTGAACCAATTCAAGAAGAATTGGGTTCATTTGAACCAAGGTGGTTCAATAGATTTTGTACAAGAATTGGAATCGGTTCAATGCTGGTTGGTTATATTAAACTTGGTTTAGTGAAATTGAAGTTGGTTCAGGTTGGTTCAGAATGGTTTACCCCAAATTGAGTTGGTTTAAGTGCAATTGGAGACCGACTTATTATGCAAGGTCGGGTTTTAACCGATTGGAGTGAGTGGGCCCACTTAGAGAGTCAGTTATTGGTTTCTTGTATTTTCTTTTGGGTTCAGTTATATCTTTAGGTCATTATATGTATTTAGTTTATTCTGTTATCCTATTAAGTGTTGTTCAAGCTTGGGAGGGAGTTCCAGGTCTAGCAAGAAATCCAAGGGGACCAGGTGAGTTGGTAGTGGCTATTATTTTTAAATAATTGTTTGATTATTGTTATTTTAAAATAATTATTTAATAGCTAGTATTTTGGAAATAATGGTTTGTTTATTTCATTTTATTATGTTTAATTGTGTATAATGTTGAAAGATACTTATATTTATTTGCCTTTGATATGCCATGATAATCATATTGATATATCTGTTTTGTATAAATATATGTATTTGCAAATTGTGGAAATATATGTATTTAATTATTCAATTCATGTAATTTTTTTTATGGTTACATATGCTTTGATTTGGAATGATTTGTGAAACCATGTGCGCATATTAAAATGTTTTACCGGCTATGTTTGTGGAATTGGTTTTCATTCATGGTATAGGAATCTAGTATTATGGATGTATTGTACTGTGGACCTTTTATGGATGTTAACGGTGACTACGGACTTTAGTCCGACACTGCAGTGTGGGGTTCCATGATCCGGCATGATGGGAGGCGGTGTGGTTAACCTTGAGTTTACCCTGGTCAAGAGGTGCACGGAGCCATTGACAGGAGGTTCTTTATGTGAGAAACCCGGGGTCACCACATGGGAATTTCAATGGCCAACATCAAGGTTATGAAGACCTTGGCGGCTCCCAACCTAGTCTCGACGGTGGCTAAGTCGGGGAGAGTTTTCAGGTTGCGGATTTGAGGACGGTTTTTATATTACTTGTTATTTTAAATTGTGATGAGAGGGCGAAGGCCATCGGTCGTTTTTAGGAGGGCAGTCTCTCACAGAAATTTGGATTTTCTGTGAAAATTGATTAGATTTTGATTTGTAATGAATTTATGTTTCAAAAGCTCTTTAAAGTTGTATTTTGCCAAAATTATAGTCTTTATGAAAGTTTGGAAGCTATCTGTGAAAATTGATCTTTATATACTTTATATACGTTACATTTAATTATTTGAATTATTGAGCCACTATCGACCAACTGAATGTGCTATAGCTACAGAAGCAGGACCCTACTAGATTGTCTGTTTGAGTATAGAGCTAGTTAGGGTTAAGTCCAAGATTGCAGTGGGTCCACTTTTCTTTCTATTTGTTGGTGTCGTGATCTTGTAGCGGTTGTACCCGCAAATTCAAGTAATTATATTTGTTTTATTTATGTACTTGAACCTGTAGTTGGTGTAAAATTGTAAATTGAGATCTGTGAGTTTGATTAAAATGGGTTTTTAACTGATGGGTGCCACATTTACCTTGGTAGAAGGGGTTGGTGTGACACAATTAGTTAATCATCAGATTAGGGTGATAGAGGACGCCAAGGGTTAGAATTTTAAAGATGTGTTTTTGTGACTTTTGTAGGGGTAACTTCTAGATTGGTCTTACTACTTCACTTCTTGCCTTGGTGGTTATTACTTGTCCTTGTAGTTTGACCGTAATCTGGATTTTGTTTAACTACCTCAGTCTGGAGGATAGCCATCATTTCAATGATCTGGTCTCAATTTAGAGGACTAAACTCTTTTTAAGGGGGAGAGGATTATGGGTCCCATTAGTTTGTCTTCATTTGTTTGTAGAATATCTTTCAAGCCTGGATTCCAGGCCTCATTTCCATCAAACCTGTGAATCCATGATGAAGCCTTGTTTTTCATTAGTTGTTGCCATCTTGTAGTATAGGGAGCCAATAGCAATCTTTGTTTATACCCATTTTTTAGAGAGAGAGAGAGAGAGGGAGGGAGAGAGAGAGAGAGAGAGAGAGAGAGAGAAAGAAACCTCCGAACCTCTGGCGATGAACTTTGTAGTCTACAACCGAAAGATTTCTTAACCTTGTCTTGTCAAAATCCAAGTAATTTTCAAGCATTTTTATTTGAATATTTGATGTTGTGGTTATTGTAAATACTTGGAGGAAGGTTGTCCTTGATGTTTTGGTTGTAGTTTATTTGAAGCTTATCTAGTTGCCTTGCTTTGTGCTAAAGATTGGTGCATGGTGTGCATGTTTAAGGCCTAGCATATGTATCCCTTGGAGATGATCTAAGCTACATCTTTTCTTTTTCCTTCTCCCTTCCATTGAGCTTGTTGCAAACAGTGTAAATAGCTATATATATATATATGTGCTTGTATGATTCATTTGCAACTTTTGAACACACATACACACACACACATATATATATATAAATATGTTGATTCTGTAGCCCTTGGAACATGGTTATATATGCATGCATATATGTTGAGTTGTAGCCTCTTGAATATAGTAATGTATATATTTATATGTTGATTCCATAGATATGTAGATATATATACTTACAGGTTGGCTTGTAGTTGTTAGTTTGTGACTTTTGCTTTCAACTTATAGGATTCATATATGTGGATGTCATGATTTTGCAAACCCATGCCAATACCTTCATTGTCCTAGGACAATGAAGGTATTGGCATGGGTTTGTGTTGCACCACCCATTATGAGCTGCCTATTATATTTTAGTGGATGCTTTGGGTGCATGTAGGTGTTGAGACCCTAGCTTAATTGCAAGTCATATTGGTTGTTTTTTGCTTAAAGTTCTACATATATCTTGGGCTCCATGTAGGCAACATAGTTTCGAGGAGAAGTTAGTATTGTTGTAGGACCTCTTCAAGAGGGTATGAAATTGGTGTTCGGAAAGGATTTGGAGTTTTGACTATAGCAAATATGTAATCCGCACATGTTATTTTGACAAATATAAATTACAAAATTTTTTATATTATTTGAATAATTATTTATTTGGTTTTGTTATTAAATGTACTTATGGTAATTTAATTTATTTAGTTAATAATTTATTATTTTGAATTTTGTCAATTATGTAATTATATATATATTGGAGTGTGTATTTACTTTTTGTTATTGTTTTGTTTTTATTAAATTAATTTCACTTTTTTCTTTATTCATTTAAGTAATTTTATATTTAATTTTTGTTTATCCTTTAATTTCCCTGAAGGGTATTTATAACTTAAATTTTAACATTAATTAAGTAATTGGATTTTATGTCCACCTGTCAATAATATTGCTTATTTGTTTATTATTTTGTTATTTATTTATTCCTTAATCTGTCCACTAACTTATATTTTTTTGCTTATCTACACTCTTAATTTGTTATCATCTATTTTCCGACATTAATTTATTTTGGATTTATTTATCTAGTTATTTTTAAAATAATTGGGTTATCTTCTTCTAATAATAAGATGCACTAAATCCTGTATTTCTGTTTTTTGTATTCTGCTATATTAATAATTTTGTACTTTGACTATGAGTTTGTTCTGAATGTCTTAGTCTCCAAATAAACTATACTCAACCCTATTAGTGGGAGTTAAACATGGACTTCGTCGACAAGAATTTCTGAAAAAAATGAAACTACAGTTTCGCACCATGTCTATCTGTGAAATACTGATGGCCATCTGACACTGTGTCCCTCAGTGAAATAATAACGCCCATCTGATATTCAATCTTGAGTCAATGAGGGTAAATAAATGGCATTTAACACTTATATTAAATTTGGAGATTTATGTTATTTGGAAATATGGTATATTTTTGAACCACACTTTTGAAATTTTTGGTTTAGTCTAATTAGAAACTAATCATGCTTTGGAGACATATAATTAGTGAGAGGGGTCGATGAAGGTCTCTTTTGAAATAAAAACTCCTTGTGAGGTATAAAGAAAGATAGAGAATTCTAAGTGAGATGCTCACCACTGTCTTCTGATAGTGGGGTTGATGAAGAACCCCCTTGAAGACAACGACTCCCTATGATGTATATTGCATGATGGAAAGCTCTCAATGAGAGCACTAATACTTTTTGATTCTCACAAAAGGATCATTGAAGATCTCCTTTAAAGACAAATAATTTCTGTGAGGTACAAGACAAGGTGGAGAACTTTCAATCCTCTTGCTGCTCACATAGGTGTTAATAAAGATCTCTCTTGAAGATAAAGACTCCTTGTGAGGTAAATGCATGGAAGACAACTCTCATTAAAGGCCTCATGTTACCACTTGATAAGATTTACCAGTAACGCTTGACATCCACACTAGAAAAGATAATGGTAATTAAGGCCCCCGCCCCCCAAAAATATAATTCCTTATGAAGGTAATGCTAAGGTACACTGGACACCCACAATTTTCAAGATATGAAGAAGGTTAGAGACTGAAGGAGTTTCATAAATTAAAGAGATTCGAAGCCTTCATAGGCACAAAAAAGCTAAAGTTTCCAACATTGAAGGTTGTTTCTTTTGACACCTTTAATCATATATTCATGAATACTAATGCTCATATACACTTCATTATCCCTCTTCTTCAACACCATCATCAAATAGGGTGGAATGTAGTATTGGTTCAATTCTTGATAAGCTCTTAAACTCTTTCTACACAACCTATGTTTGTATAGAGCATGCAAGTCACTCCTCTTCTCCAACCATGCAAACAAGTAGCATCAAGCCCACACATACAATCAATGCATGAATAACAATTAAATACAATCCAAGAGCTATTTTTACTAGCTAGATGATGCTTTGGCAAACCTTGCTCTGCAATGATCTCCTAGACCCATCATCTCCAAGCTTCTTTCTTTCCTGTCTTATTCACTATTCTCTTTTATTATTTCAGAGCTCCATTATTGAGTGGAACCATATCATTTAGACTAACCCAATTTTCATAGTTTTTCTTTTCTTTTTTCCCAACAATTCTTTCCAGTCCCCAATAAGAGAAATGTTTACAGAACAGACCCTGAAAATTCAGCCATGATCACTAAAGTAGAAGCCAGTCTTTCCAAAAGGCCCTGACCAACTTATCTCTTAGTCCTTAGAGTCCAAGAACCCTTCAAAACAAGTCCTCTTATTTATTTGTGAGCCCATGGTCTTCCATAAAGTCTTTCATTTAAGTTCTAGAGATTTCCTATCTTTTCTTTTGCACAATAAAAGCTTATCCCAAAAGTCCTGGTTTAAATTAAAATAAATTTTCAACCATCACTGAGAAATTAAGGGTGTTACATGATTCATCTTATCTTTTGAGAGTACAACATTATATATTCCTTGTAGAATGAGAGTATTATATTTACACATAATAGTTTCTCTAAAAGTCTTATATTAATGTGGAGCGTATTGAGGTGCTAGCTTGTGCCTTTCTAGGCAAATGGGAATGGCCTAACATGGGTATTTTGGTAATAACATCACTCTTTGAGCGGTGAAGTTTTGGTGTTTTGAGGGCCCCCCTTGATGGAAAACGGGACAGATGGGCATGCTGATTTTCGACCAAATTCCATCATCTTGGTCTCGAAAATAGGGATTATGCTGTTTAACGAAAGATTTGATTTGATTGTTTCTTTTTTGGCTACGAATCTCAGATTTCTACGCTATTTGTGGTATTAGTTTTTTTTTGTTATTTATTTTATTTTCTTGTTGTAAATTGAAAACTTGCTGTTTTTGGGAAAAATTTTATTTGTCTCCTTTTAGGGTTTATTTCTTGTTTTTCCTTCGTTTATTTATTGTAAGCCCTTGAGAAAAAATAAGTAGTTAATTTTGATGAAATAAAAGTGTTTCTTTTGGTTTATTCTAAAATCCCTAGGTATTCTCAGACTAAACAGGGTTTTAGTTCTTGTTATTTGACTTGGGCATTCTCGGACTAAACAAGTTATCACCTTTATCATTACTTAGCGTTTGTTCACTGCGTTAGTTGGTACCAGAGCTTGGTTCGTTCTTGGAGGAGACATGGGACCTAGGTGTGAGCAGAATCGTTAAGTGATTTATGAGTGAGATTAGATGACCCAATTGGAGCAATAATTAGAGTAGAAATTGGAACTAATAATGGAACAGATGGTGGATTGGCAAATGAAGAATCTAATAGAATATTTGAACCAAAGGATGGTTGCTCTTATGGGAAATTAGGTACCAAACATCACCCAAACTAATGTTGATCCAAGCGAGAAAGTGACTCGATATAGGAGGGGTCTTGCGAAGTATGATCAGAGACGCTAGGAGGTGGCTATGCACATAGAGATTCCTGAATTCCATATAAGCCTACTACTTAAGGAATTCCTTGATTCGGTGATGGCTGTGGAGGAAATTTTGGAGTTCAAAGTCATGTCAGAAGATTAACATGTACCTTTAGTGGTGACCATACTTCGGAACAAAGCAACTATGTGGTGATAGTAGCTGAAATTGACACAAAGCATGTTGGGAAACCTAAAGATTTGTCCGTGGGAGAAGTTAAAGAAGCATTTGTGTGCACAATTTCTTCCATACAACTTCCAGAGATTGATGTACCAAAGGTGGTAGAATTTGAAGTAGAGCACCAGGTTAGTAGATGACTATACCACTGAATTTTACCAACTCATGGCACGAAATGAGATCCAAGAGATGGAGGATCAATTAGTGGTGGGATATATTGGTGGTTTGAGGGTACAAATTCAAGATACAAATTGGGGATCAAAATCGAGGCGCATCCTAAACCTTACAAACTTGCATGGATCGAGAAGAGGGATGAGGTAACCATGTCTCAACGTACTGTAATATTTTTTTCCTATTCTATCTTAATATAAAGATGCCATGTGGTGTGATGTGGTCATTATGGATACTGTGTCATTCTCTATTTGGGAGACCTTGGCAATAAGATCAAAGCATCATGCATGATGGTATGACCAATACTTACAACTTTACCAAGGATGGAGTGAAGATTGTGTTACTATCTAGCATGGATACAGTTAAATTAAACCCTGCCAAGGACAGTACCAATCTACTAACCTTGGCCAGATTTAAGAAGGAGATACTGGAGTCAGATGTGGTCTCTACACTGATAGGGAAAAGAGTTAAAACTAAAGAGGTAATCCCAGAAATAGTGATGCTAATTGTAGCTGAATTTAAAGACATATTTCTTGAAGAACTACTTGATGAGTTGCCACCATTGGGTGATATTCAACATTAAATTAATTTAGAACCTAGTGCAGCCTTTCTAAATCATCCTCACTATCAAATGAGGCAGAGCGAACATGAGGAGCTACAGCTACAAGTGGAGAAATTGCTAGTGAAAGGCATATTCGGGAGAGTTTGAGTCCTTGTGACACACCCCTTGCATATGTATACCACAAGTGCAAGGGTCGTCGAAGTAATAAAATACCCCTGTGAAGTGGTAGTCGAATCCACATGGAATAGATGTTTAGAAACAAGATGTATTGCTATTTAACTAGACTGAAAACCAATTTGTGATTTGATTCAAAGTATCAATGCAAATAAAAGTAAAGGAGAAATGAGAAAGCAAGAGGAATAAAGAGTAGTAATCAATGGTAAAATGGGGTACCCGGACAATGCTCACCCTAGAACTATTGTTTCAAGTACAAGACTAATATTATACTTCCTAATTGAAGTTTAATGAGTGATGGAAATCCAAGACACATGGTCCAAAACCTATGGTTAACCGTGACTAGCCCTCTACACTATGCCCGGCGGAAAGGGATACTCTCAACACCTCACACTATGTCGGACTGCTTGAGGCTCTAGGGACTCCAAGTCATAAATCATATTCCCTAATTTAGATCTAACCCTTTGGTCAAGGCCAAAGACCCCTAATCACGATTAAGCCCCATCACTAAAGATTACTCAACACTTCACTCTATTGCTCGCACAACTAAGCCCCAATAGAGTTCTTCTCTTAGCACTTCACTCTGTTATGATCGCAAATAACTCTTGGAACATGGAGGTAGGATAAATCACATAGGAAGAGAAAGAGAGCGTTCTGCTACCTCTCGACTCACCCTCTCAACCCTCTTCAATTTAGCTAAGTCTAACCCTAGTGAAGTTGTCACCCCTTCAACGGGTTACCTAGATGGATTCTTAACTCTAGTGTTATTCTAAGGAAAAATCACAACAATAATCATGCAAGATTGAAACTCAATTAAAACATAAATTAAAGAAACATAATAGAAGTCAATGAAACAAAATCATCCTAGGGTTAACAAGTCCAAGCACCCACTAGGGGTTTAGCTCTCCATGGAGCAATACAAAGTCAAAGATGAAATCAAAAATAAGTGCAAGCAATCCATAGAGATAACTCCCTTGTCATCCGTACGGATGATCTTCAAGAGCCGCCTCATCTTTTCAAAGACTCCTTCGTCAAGCCTAGGGCACACCTCACCAAATCAATGCCATCGAAAGCTCCCCCAATAGCTCTTATCCGAATGAAATCAATGTCGAATCCCGTAGGAACGCTCTAAAATTCCAGCAAAAATCTATCCAAACCATAGTTGTGCTCTCCCCAAAAGATGGGAAAGAAATAGGAAGAAGATCCCTAAAGCAAACTTGCGAAGCATTATTTAAAGGCTGTAATTGGGCATCCACATGCCCCCTGTGGAAATTCCGCACGAGCTTCTCATTTCCTGCATGCTGTGAACAGTAACTGATACAATAATTTTGCTACAGTGATTTGCTATAATACTTTTTCCAGAGTACTCCCGAATTCATTTTCTTCATCGAGGCCGGCAAGTTGGGCACACAACCATGCGGTAGATCACATCGCCCCTTGCTTTAAAGCACATTGACGAAGCTCATGACAATGTTGCACAAGTCAGAGCATATGAGCATCACTACCTTTGTGCTCCTCCAATTCATATATTCACTTAGACATTTGGAGGTTGGCATACACTCATATGTCTATGGGTATAACTTGTGCCTTGATCCTTATTCGGTCTAAGAATTTCCTCAACAAAAGCATCCATGATCTATTTTTGCTTCCTTTCTTCCAAACTTGTCTCCACAACTCTAAATGAACCAAAGAACACAAATACAAATGAATGAGACATAAAATTTAATAAAAGTGATGCTCAATGTAAGAAAAGTATACTTAGTAATACTTAAACATAAGCACTTATCACCTTGCACGATTCCAACCCTTCTGACCCCAAAAAAAAAGGATGGTTCATGGAGGATGTGCACGGACAGCCGAGCATCAACAAAATTATGGTCAAGGATAGATTTCCTATTCCCTACCTTGATGACATGCTTGACCAACTCAGTGGGGCAACCATATGTACCAAATTGGATTTGAAGAGTGAGTATCACCAGATACTAGTTAGACCCGGTGACGAGTGGAAGATGGCATTGAAGATGCAAGAATGGTTGTATGAATGGTTGGTCATGCCTTTCGGGTTATCTAATACACCTAGCACTTTTATGCATTTGATGAACCAGGTTTTGGGGCCATTCATTGGCAAATGTGTTGTTGTGTTCTTTGACAATATTCTGATTTATAGTGCTAACTACAAGAAACATCTTGAGCGATTACCGGATGTTCTTGAAGTGCTTTACAAGGAAAGATTCTATGCTACAGCTCAGAAGTGCATGTTCGTGGCTTTCCAAGGTGTCGTTCCTTGGTTATATGATTACTGGGGAGGGACTGCAAATAGATTAGTCCAAGGTGAAGGTAGTAAAGCAATGGCTGTGACCCAACACCCTAATAGAGGTTTGTAGTTTCCATGGGCTGGCCTCATTTTACAGGTGATTCATCCCTTATTTTAGTATCATCAAGGCTCCACTAACAAACTGCATGAAGGGTGAGAGATTTCTATGGACTGATGAAGAAGAGAAGGAGTTGGAACTGATAAAATTGTCCCTTACTTCGGCTCCAATCCTGGTATTGCCAGACTTCCACCACCCTTTTAAATTACATTCTGATGCTTCCAAAGTTACGATTGGTGCAGTTTTGAATCAAACAACAAACCCGTCGCCTATTTCAGTGAAAGACTGTCAAGTGCCAGGATGCAGTACATTACCTACGATATGGAGTTTTATACAATAGTGTAGGCCATCAAGCATTGGCATCACTATCTATTTCATATATAGTTTGTCTTGTAGACCCATCACGAGGCTTTGAAGCATCTATATTAGCAAGATAAATTATCATCAAGGCATGCTTCATGGGTTATTTATCTGGAGTGTTTTACCTTTGTGGTGAAGCACAAATTAGGGGTGACAAATAGAGTAGCTGACGTGTTAAGCCGTAGGAAGACTCTTCTAACCAGGATACACATTGAGGTAATGGGGGTTGACTCATTTTGTGAATTACTTGCATCTAACCCTTATTTTTTTGCTGTTCTAGCTAGAGTTAGAGATGGGGAGGAGACTAATTTCTTGCTCTATGATGGGTTCTTTTTCATGGGTATCTATTTGTGCATTCCGGATTGTAGCTTGAGGTCATAAATCATTAAAAATCTATATGGTGAAGGTCATGTAGGTAGGGACAGGACCTTGCAATTAATTCAAGCATCATATTTTTGGCCAACTATTCAAAAGGAGGTTTGTACAGAGGTGTCAAATCTGCCAAGTGTCCAAATATGTGGCTACTAATGTAGGGTTGTACATGTCGCTCCCAATTCCTTCTCAACCTTAGGTTGATGTTAGCATGGACTTCGTGATGGGACTACCACGTACACAACTAGGTAACGACTCCATCTTCATAGTTGTTGATCGTTTTTCTAAATGTTTATTTCATACCTTACAAGAGGACAACAGATGCTATGAACATGTGATAAGTATTTGTGTATATGTAATACAAAGTATACTTTTCTTACATTGAGCATTACTTTTATCAGATTTTATAGCTCATTCGTGTATATTTGTGTTCTTTTGTCCATTTAGGGTTGTGGAGACAAGTTTAGAAGAAAGAAAGCAAAAGTAGATCATGGACGCGATTGTTGATGAAATTCTTGGATCGAATAAGGGTCAAAGCACAAGTTGTGCTCATAGACATGTGGGTGTGTGTCAACCTCCATTATTCTCAAGTGAATACATAGAGTGGAGGGGCACAAAGGCAGTCACACTCATATATTCTGACTTTTGCAACATTGTTAAGAGCTTCATCCTATCTTTTATCTTATCTTTTTGGAGAGCGCGTCTAGGGTTTGGAGAGGCTTTTACTGGGTTTTAGGAGTGGTTCTACGGCATTTGACATCGAGTTCCTTTGAAGGAGAGCTATTGGGGGAGCTTTTATAGGCATTGATTCTGCGAGGTGTGCCCTAGGTTTGACAAAGGAACCTTTGGAGAAGACGAGGCGGCTCCTCAAGACCATCGATACGGATGACCAGGGGTTTATCTCTATTGATTGCTTACATTTACTTTTGATTTCATTGTTGATTTTGTATTGCTCCATGGAGAGCTAAACCCCTAGTGTGTGCTTGGACTTGTAAACCTTAGGATGATTTTGTTTTGTTAGCTCTTATTATGTTCCCTTTAATTGATGTTTTAATTGAGTTTCAATCTTGTGTGCTTGTTAATTTTATTTTCCCTTAGAGTGACACTAGGGTTGAGAATCTATCTAGGTAATCCTTTGAAGGGGTGACAACTTCATTAGGATTAGACTTAACAGGATTGAAGAGGGTTGAGAGGGTGAGTCGAGAGGTAACGGAATGCCACCTTTCCCTTCCAACATGATTTATCTTTCGTCTATGTTGTAAGAGTTCTTTGCGGTCATGATAGAGTGAAATGCTAAGAGACAAACTTTATTGGGGCTTAGTTGCGTAAGCAACAGAGTGAAGTGCTGAAGTAATCCTTGGTGCTGGAGCTTAATCATGACTAGGGGTCTTTCGCCTGGACCAAAGGGTTAGATCTATACTAGGCAATAGGGTTTATCACTTGGGATCCCTAGAGCTTCAAGAAGTCCCACACAGTGTGAGGTCTTGAGAGTATTCCTTTCTGCCGGGGCATAGTGTAGAGGGCTAGTCACCATTGACCTTAGGTTTGGGACCGTGTGTCTTTTGGATTGCCACGACTCATTAAACTTCAATTAGGAGGCATAATATTAGTCTTGCACTTGAAACAATAGTCATAGGATGAGCATAGTCCGAGTACCCCATTTTACCATTGATTACCTCTCCTTATTCCTCTTGCTTTCTCTTTTCTCTTTTACTTTTATTTGCATTATTATTTTAAAGCAACATCACAAATTGATTTTCACTTTAGCTAAATAGCAATATTTCTTGTTTCCGAGCATCTATTCTTTGTGGATTTGACTACCCACTCACTGGGGTATTTTATTACTTCGACGACCTGTGCACTTGTAGTACACACACGCAAGGGGTGTCTCAACATGGCTCAGTTATATTTTTGAAAGGTATACCATTTGCAAGGCCTACCTTTGTCCATTGTTTCTGACAAAGACACCAGACTTTTGGACCATTTTTGGTGAAGTTTGTGGAAGATGGTGAACACCTAGTTAAACTACAACAATGCATATTATCTACACACAGATGGACAAACAGAAGTCGTCAACAAATTCTTAGGTAACTTGTTGAGATGTCTAATTGGAGAACATGTGAAGAGTTGGGTACCATAAATTATGCCAAGTTGAATTTGCTCACAATCATGTAGTCAACCGTAGTACTAGTTTCAGTCCCTTCCAAGTGGTGCATGCTTCTCTTCCTAGAGGTCCTTTTGACTTGCTGCCAGTGCCTAACAAGACCAGACTCCATGGGAAGGCATAAGACTTTGTTGATGGGTTACAACCAGTTCATAGTGCGGTTTAGGAAGGTTGCGGGGAAGTACAAAGAAGATACTAAGAAAAGGCATAGGTATCTGGATTTTGAAGTTGACGATTATCTGTTGGGAAGTACAACAAGTTGTATGCCAAGAAGATTGGGCCAGTAGAGATCATTGAGAAGATCAACCTTAATGCCTAATGACCCAAGATACCAAGCCATATCCGAAGGGCAGATGTGTTCAACGTCAAGCACTAGGTACCCTACTACGGTGATTCCTCAGACAATGACAATTCGAGGGTGAATTCTACCCAACCTAGGGGGAATAACGTGATCTGTATTGAGGAGCTAGCCTGTGCTTTTCTGGACAAATGGGCAGGGGCTAATATGTGTATTTTGGTCTAAGTGGTGGAGTTTTGGTGTTTTGAGGGTCCCACTTGATGGAAAACGGGTCAACGAGCAAAAAGTCACAAGCTTTACTCGTGAGGCATGCCGGTTTTTTGCCAAATTCCATCATCTTGGCCTTGAAAACAGAGATTTTGCTGTTTCAAGAAAGATTTGATTTGGCATTTCTTTGGCTACGAATCTCGGATTTGTACATCATTTTTGGTATTAATCTTATTTTGTTAAGTATTTTATTTCCCTACTACATATTTTATTGTAAGCCCTCAGGCTAAGATAAGCAGTTGATTTTGATGAAATAAAAGTGTTTCTTTTGGTTTCTTCTAAAATCCCTGGGTATTCTCAAACTAAATAGGGTTTTAGTTATTGTTGTTTGATTTCGGTATTCTTGGACTAAACAAGTCATCAACTTTATCATTACTTGGCATTTGTTCGCTACGTCATATATGCAACACACATAATAGAATCAATACAAAATTTTCTTTGTTGCACTTAACCTCCGTAATCTACAAATCTCAGAAAAATTTCTTTACATTCATTTAGAAGATCATCTATAGACATATCTTCTACCAAATCATGAGAGTATAGTCATTGCTTCAGATGTGACTTGTTGGTTAGGCTTTTTGCCATCCATAACTTCTCTAGTTTCAACCATAGTGAAGTTGCAGTTTTCTCTTTGAAGATGTTTTTAAGTATTTGATTCGATAGATATAAATAAATCCAACACAAAGGCTTCCAATCCAAACATTGTTTCTTCTCTAATGACAAAGATGAGAACATATGATTAATCCCTAATTGTGCATTTTCCAAAATGGATAGTATAAGCAAAACCCACATTTTGACTTGCCATAGTGAAAATTTGGTATTGCAATCCAACAAGAGGATCTTAAATTTCAAACATGGGACATGTGGGTGATGAGTTTTGGTATCAGTTTGTTAGAAACAACAAATGATAATAGTAAAAGTAAATAGCGAGAACATACAAGTTCATGTGGAAACCCCAAAATAGGAAAAAGACACTTGCAAAAAAGAGAAAATTCCACTAAGTTGAAAATTGAATACAATTAGTGGTTACTTTGATGTGCTCGCTCACTTTGTCAAAGTCCTATATAAAACAAAATCCTAAGATGTGTTTAAATATGCCCTAATTTGATTATAGTAGGAGCTATAATATAATTACAAGCTGGATTGTCATTGTAGCAGATCATAAAGGACTTATTTGAACACCCTTTGGTTATAATACAAACATATCTAATAAGTTTAATAGATTGTTGTTGTTTTATGAAGTAAAACATAAGTAAATACAGACACGTAATTTATAAAGCCTAAATCAACTTATCAATATAGGTCATGGATCAAATTGTATGTTTGATGGTCCGCTTTCTACTCTATTTAACTGCTATTCACAATATTACACGCTATATTATTTATGAAATTATTTATAAATTTTCATGATAAAATTACCCTTAACATATATAAATGTCATCATAATATATAATTTATATAACTATCAAAACATTATTTCAATAAATTTGATGATACTTTTGGAAAAATAAAATGAAATGAAACTAAGAGACTGTAGACTTCAAATATGGCTCAATAGTTTTGTGACATTTAAATTTCATTATCATTTGAATCAATTTTTAAATATAAATTTGTAACAAGATATAAATCAAAATTATATTTTATATACATATCTATAATGATTATTTTTCCAATGAGATTGAATAGGTAAATATTAAATTTTATTTTAGTGTCCATCCATGTATAATTTTTATGAAAGTACAAATCCAAATATGCATGATAATGAAAATTCTAAATTTTATTTTTAAATCAAATAACAATTTATGCATATAGTAAAAAAATTACGAATGAAGTTAAACAAATTGGAACCAAAAGACAGGAAAAGTTCTTTTATAATATAATATAAAGGATATAAATAATTATTTAAATATTTTTTTTCTAATTTTACAAGTTTAGACCTTTTGGTGGCGTTTCTATCCCATTACAGCCAACAAACTTCCCTTTGTGTTTGGTACATGGGAAAGTACCCAACTTTCCTTGGAAAGTAACACAAGATAATCACTTTACCATGTTTGATTGAATGTTTTGATGGAATTTGATTAATGGGAAAGTAATTGATGGGAAAGTAATTCTAAGAAAATAACATTCCTTTGTTTGGTATGCATTGGAAACTTTGATTAAATTGATAGGAAAGTAATATTTCTGTGTTTTGTATTGGAAGATATTTTTGGGAATCTATTGGCATAATGACAGAAATGCGCTTGTGTTATTTTACTTATCCACAACTTGTTAATCAATTTTTAATATTAAAATAATAAATAATATTATTAAAATAATAATAAAATATCTTTAATATCAAATAATTATAATAATTAATATCAATAATAATAATAATATGTTTTAAATAATAATATTAAAATAATAATAATGAATAGTATTTTATAAATAAAATGTTTTAAAATAATAATATATTTTAAAAAATTATTAATTATTTTTATAATATTTATGTGTTTGGTATGGGAAGATATTCTTGTGAATATTTTGTCATAATAATATAAATGCCCTTGTGTTATTATACATATAAACAACTTGTCAATCAATTTTTAATATCAAAATAATAATAAATTAACCATGTATACACATTAGCAAACTCATTAGCATATAAAAATTTAGATTAACCATTTATGCTTTGCTTTTTTGGAGGTTTTGGAAGTGGTTTACTATTAAAAAAAAAGTAGAAACATGTTATATTAAGTGAAAACTCAATATAATACGTGGATAGCTAGTTTAGTGAGTGAAAGAACTTTATAATAAGTGATTTACTATTAAAAATAATTAAGTAAAAACATGTTATATTAAGTAAAAACTCAATATAATATGTGGATAATTGGTTTAGTAAGTGAAAAAAAAATTCTATAATAAGTGGTTTACTATATAAAAAAAAATAACTACAAAAATGTTATATTAAGTGAAATCTTAATATAATACAAGGATAACTGGTTTAGTAAATGAAAAAGGTATATAATAAGAGGTTCATTCTTTTTAGAGTGATGCTAACCTTGGCTCCGGGGTTAGCATTCAGTACCAATGTCTATCCAACTATTCGGCCTTAATAGTTTTTTTTTCTTTTTAAATTGAAAACTTATTTATATTACATACAAAACCATATATAATAAACAATCTAGTTTAAGATGTAAAATTAGAATACCTAGTTTAAGATGTACAGAAATCAAATGCATTCAAATATCCATATAAAAGAGAAACTTGAAAAATTGGAATACCTAATGTAAGATGTTCAAAATGTTCAATCACACTCATAACAAGTTTAAGATGTTCATAACAAACCACATTCGTAACAAGTTTAAAATGTTTAGTCAAGTTCATGACATCTCTAAATTGTTCATGTAAGAAGACAACGGATATAAATAGCCTTGAACTTATCTGGAAAGCTAAAGAAATAATCAATTTTCCCACTATCAAGAGAGAGATGATGGAACCAACCCTAACAACCTCTTCAGCAATCAAGCCATCAATGGAATATAGTTGTACATAGCTAAGTCTTCATCTCATTCATTTTCTTTGCATCTTTAGCTTTCCTTGCAGCATCATTAGCTAGAGCCTCCAAGCAACTAGCCATTCTACCAATTCAACCATTGTGCTCTCATAAATCTTACTCATTTGCTACATGCTATTAATGAAAGCTATGTCAATATTGGTATTATTTTTTTTGGTCTTAGCCTTCTTTCTTTGAGTAGATGACTTAGTATTCGTGTCTTGAGTACTTCTAGAAGTGCCAATAGATGACTCACTTGGAATATATTGATTAGTTGCAACATTTTGAGTGGCCCGTATTATTTCTTAGATGTTGTCCAAATGAACTTCAACATTTGGGAACTCATAGTCATCCTCACCAAAGTTCAACCCAACATTTTGAGTGGCCTCCTCTGCTTGCATGTTCTCCACAACCTCAGATGGTCCTTCTACACCTGATCCAGTTGCTCTATCTTTCCCAAACAAACGACCCAATTGGTCTAAGTAAGGAAAAGACTTGTTTCTAGGTCCCGCAATAACTGGATGAGACTGAAATAATAGCCTTTATTAATTAAAAACAAGAATAAAATCTTCTAATATAAAATAAAAAATAATAAGAAAGTACTAAGCTTAAGCCGTCCATTCCATACTTCAATATCGCAAGTCACGTACTTGTTCATGTCATCCCATCCAAACCCAGAACCAGTGTTGCCTAACATCTCTGATATTTCCCTATATTGGCTCTTCAAAGTCTTTAGCCTTGAGTGGATATGTGGAGTTCCCTTGATTTTACAATTGGTATAATACCCGAATTGGTCCCTCTATTTTTCTCTCTCTTCCCTTTTGGTCCTTCTACTCTGAAATGTGCCACACTAATCCATCTACTCTTGAAAATGGTTCTACTTAGTTCCTTCCACTCTAAAATGGGTCAATTATTAGCAGTATTTTCAAGAGTAGAGGGACTAGATGGGAAGAGAATAAGGGTAGAGGGGCTAAATTGGGTCATTTTTAAAAATAGAGAGATTAGTGGGGCTCATTTCTGAGTAGAGGGACCAAAAGAAAAGAGAGAGAAAAGTAAAAGGACCAATTCAGGTATTATACCTTTACAATTTGGTATATTTTCTGCCATTGCTTTTTCAAGATGCACCAAATAGCCAGGCCTAAATGTACCATTATCTCCATTCCAACCACCTTTGTCTTTCAAATCAAGGCAACATTGTATATGAACTCCATCTTCAATCATATTCCACTGGTGAGTGTTTCTTTTGCCATCCTTTGTAGATGCTTGAGATGAAGAGCCATCCATCTAAAATGAGACAAAGAGGTTGTATATCTTCATTAAGCAAAGATAAAGACAAAGATGGGTCATTAAGCAAATTACCTGATGTGATTGTGGCAATTGGAAGTATTTGAAAACTAAAACAAAGACAAAGAGGTTGTCAATTGACAAGCTTTGCTCTAATATATAGCTGCAAAAGTATTATGTTAGTTTATCAAATTCATGATTCATATTTGACATATATGCCCATTAAATACAAGGAATATAAAGGTGGGATAATGATCACATATCAAACATATATATAATAAACCATCTATTATACAAAAGATAATGAGTACAAGCACTTATATATCTTCATTAAAAGATAATATATAACCATATTCAATAAAACATACAAAAGACAATGAGTACATATAAAATATATTAACCATCTATGATACATACAAAACCATATAAAATACATACAAAACTTTATATAATAAACAATCTGCAACACTACAAACAGTTGAATAATTCATATAACCCCACGTTCCTTGTCATTAACCACTCAGACCACATAGCTTGTGCCAAATTATCTCTCCAAGTAGTCCATGTATCTGAGGTCTCAATGTATTGAATAATTTCATCATCTTCAAATGCATTAGAGTCTACAAACACTTCACTTAATTCAGCTTCTAATGAGTTAAGTATCATCTCCTTTCTAATGTGATTACATATCAAAGCACAAGCAGAAATGATTCAAAATTTAGTTTTCATTTGATACCAAGACCTCTCTCTAAGTATACTCCATCTCATCTTAAGGAACCCAAAACATCTTTCAATTGCATTCCTAGAAGCAGAGTGTTTGTAATTAAAAAATTCTTCTTTATTTCGAGGGGTGTAATTTTGTCTCCATTCATTTAAATGATATTGTTGACCTCTATATGGAGTTAGAAACCCTTCACCATTTGCATATCCAACATCACACAAGTAGAAAAAACCTACACCCAAAAAAAATCATTTTTTAAGTAAACTAGATAATTTTCTAATATTTAGGATGCTTGATATTTATTTACTTTTAGGTACTTTCAACCCATGTCTTCTAGATATTGCATCACGAAGAACCCTAGAATCAATTGCAGAACATTCCCATTCGAGTAAGATATAAATAAACTGCATATCTTATGAACAAACCCCCAAGACATTCATGGTAATGTCTCCTTTTCTATTTCTATATCTTGGTTTGTCAATTTCCACCAATGCCTTGGGTGTTTGTATAATGGGTTTAGAGTTTATTACTCAATGTGCACATGTAACCATCGTCAATGAGAACTCTTCATCAATGATGGAGTGCATTTTCCCTAACCAACAAATGAAAGTGTAATTAATTAATAATTCATTTAATTATTGGATAAATAATTATAAAAACATAGTCATTAAGTTCAATAAAATTCATAGCCAACATCAAACAAATCAAGAGCATTGAGTAATAAATTCTTCAAAGCATATCACGAGCAAGGTCGCCATCCATGTCTATTTGAATAGGAGTTTTAACTATGAGGGCAAAACATTGAATAACCAAATACATTTCAATATTTCAATATATGATTGTTTAATAGGTTCAATGGAACTTACTCAACTTGTAGGTAATATTTCAATATTTCAATATTTCAATCTTCAAACTATCCTCTATTCAAAGTTATATATGATTGTTTGATAGGTTCAATGGAACTTACTCAAGCATAGACACCTACTCTTTTTGAGTCCTCTATCACATCATCCTTCAATCAACTTGTGTTGTTTTATACAAATCAAGCATAGATGTCTAGGGTTTAGGATTCTTATTAATTGATATTGATGGCCTAATCTAATACATCACCATTAACTTAAAATATGCTGTCATGTTTCTTTCAAAATATTTATATATTTCTTACCACCTCAATAAGATAAATTTTTTTTACAATAATTATCATGAAATAGTATAATGAAGCATTATCATCAAAATTTTTCAAGTCACCAATGCAAATCTAACAACCAAATCATAACAAACCATTAAATCAAAAAATTTAAACCAACAAGCTAACATAAAACCAATCAAATCTATTAAATCAAACAATAAAATCAACAAAATCAGAATAAATAAATATATATACATATATAAACCATTGATATCATAAGAGATTATCAACACACTTGATCGGGTACCAGAGATGGAGGTGTCAGAGGCTCAGGCTATGGGGTTGTTGTCAGACTTCTTGGAGAAGGGATGGAGGCTTAACTAGAAGAGATGGAGTCCTCGAGAAAACTCTACAAAGTAGTTCAGTCATTTTAGAAAATGATTGAGGGTATTTTGGTCCAAAATAAACTTTCCCACCATAATATGAGTGAATGACTTTCCATCAAATTGATGGATTTTTGTTTCCCATGGTAAAGCTTTTTTCCAACAAAAACACGCTACCAAACATGGTAGGGTCATTCCCATGTGTTACTTACCAGAGAAAGTACCCAACTTTCCCATGCACCAAACGCAACCTAAAAGTAACATTGCCATGGGAGAGTAATTCCAACAACTTGAGGGAAAGTGATTACCTCAAAATATGGTGGTAAAGTGAGAATCTTATGGGAATGGAAAATAAAGGCACTTGTTTTATCCAAAATGCCCTTATACTTTTATCATAATTACTCCTGTAAAACCTAGTATTTTCTCTCGTAGCCCAATCATTGTAGTTTAAACCCACTCTATTAATGTGTTACCGTAGCTAATATTGTAGGAGAGTAACTTGGTCATTTTAGTTTTACTATAGTAAGCTACTGTAGCACAACAAAAACTCTCTTTAAGATCTTGAAGAATGAGAAAAATATCTATGCTAAACAAAAAACATGTTTATTATATATGATAATTAAATTATTAATGTTTGTGGAAGGTTAATTGATTATTATTTTAATATTAAAAATATTTGGCAAGTTGTTCATGGATAGAACTATGTAAGGTATTTTATATTATTATGATAAAAAATTCCTAAAAATGTTTTTTCAGACCAAACACTGAAATATTACTTTGTCATTAATTTAATCAGCTTTTCCAATGTATGCTAAACAAATAAATGTTACTTTCCTTGAAATCACTTTCCTATCACTTACTATCTTAACAATTAAATTTCATCATAACATTCACATGGTAAAGCACCAAACACCCATGTTTTATATCATGTAATATTCATATAGATAGAGCAATATATAGCAGCAGGTAATATCCATCTCTCTTCTCGTGTCTGTTTTTTGTCTTAATATCTTGGTTTCTTGGATTTGTTTGGGGGAAATTCTTTTTTCTTGTTTGTATGATTTTTTCCTAAAGTTGATGGCCTCTATTGGTGATATCTTTGTTATAGATTAGCACTTTCTCTAGAAAAATGTAGGTCATGCACCTGGTAGAAGAAATTCTTAACCCATAAGTTATGCACTTGGTTTTTTTCACATGAGACCTGATTTTCATAAGCACATTCAAATGAGACTTCAATGGGTATTCTCAAAATACACAAAAGCACTTGTAGAAAACATTAATAAAGGTCTAGATGTAGGGTTCTTTTTTTCCCCTAAAATTTTTTATTCTGTAAAATACTCAAATTTCTAAAAAACATAATTTGATGAAAAGCTCTTGGTAAATTCTCCTTTGATTATGGCCAGAAAGCGTCAGCTAAAACATAAAAAGGTTGACTAAAATGGTTTACCCCATCAGTGAGACCACCACTCAATAGGATGTAGCCACTAGAACCAAAACCCCACCGTTGCTTCTAAAGAATCTTCTAATTATTCCAAACCAACTAAAAAAATTAGAATGCACTTCTAAAATCAATATTCAATATGCCTTTTCCATATAAACACCTTTACATAACTGCTTGGCTGGTTCTATTAGTAATAAATTTAGTTTTATGCGTATATAAGCATTTATTTAAGTACCTTGTGGACTTTGTTATATTCATATTTTGATTATATTATATTATATTATATTATATTATTTTATTTTATTTTGTTTGCTCCTAGAAATGCTAAAGCATGAAACAAGCATTTTTAAGAAAAGCATGAAAATACTTCAATATTTTCTAGAAGTACTTATTTTATTGAATACACAATTTGGGGTATTGCTAGAAGCTATAAAAAGTTTGTTTGGGAATATACATGTAAAATTGATTTGAAGGTGTGAAATTAATGGTATGCTATGTTTTTGTTAAATTATACATTCTTAATTATTGATTTTGCATTTAATTTTAGTTTTAAATTTGATAGAATGGGTATTGTCGTATTGGGGCTTTCAAGTATAGAGAAACAAACTAGGGATTATTTAACTTCATAAAAAGGATATTATAATAATAACATATACATTCACCCAAGTATTCTCTTTAAAGTATTTCTAGAAAAAAAAACTTAGCATGAGAAATACTTCTAAAATTCTTTCTAGGTTGGGGCTTTCAAGTATAAAGAAACAAACTAGAGATTATTTAAGTTCATAAAAAGGATATTATGATAATAATATATACATTCACCCAAGTATTCTTTTTAAAGTGTTTCTAGAAAAAACATAGCATAAGAAATACTTCTAAAATTCTTTCTAGAAAAAATAAACTTAGCATGAGAATTAATTGGGCTAGTATTGCCCTCATCCCTAAGGTTGGCACCCCTGAGTCGTCTACTGACTACCGCCCCATTAGCTTAATTAACTTCTCCCTGAAAATTCTTTCTAAGATTCTGGAGAACTGTTTAAGCAAAGTTATGAATTCCCTGGTGGATACTGACCAATCGACCTTTATGAAAGGGAGATGTACATTGGACAATATTGTCACAGCAGAAGAGCTAATTTTTAGCATTCATAAATGTAGGCTCCCTGGTCAAATTTTGAAAATCAACTTTGCAAAGGCATTCGATTTGGTGGACTGGGATTTTCTTTTCGACCTTCTCAAAGGCAAGGGTTTTGGGATAGGTGGGTGGGCTGGCTTCAGAATATTTTATACTCTTCTAATGCTAATATCTTGGTTAATGGTTCTCCTAATGGTTATATTCGTTATCAAGGGGGTTACGATAGGGAGATCCTTTATCTCCCTTGTTATTCGTCCTAGTCACAGATGTGCCAAGCTCGATGTTCACGCATGCTCTTAGATCCATGATTTTGGTGGGTGTTCTCCTCGGTGAGTTTGGAAGCAGATGTAACTTACATTACACGGATGATCTGTTGATCTTGACTATGAGCGATTTGGAGGATCTCAGAATTGTAAAGTTAATTCTTTACTTATTTGAAAGCATGACAGGTTTTGTAGCTAATTTTGCTAAAACATGCCTCTATTCAAGTAGGATGGGTCAGCTACTGCAGGCGGGGGGTACTGACACACTAAATTGTGAAGTTGGCTTTCTTCCTGTCACCTACCTCGGTGTCCTTATCGCAGGAGACGGCCTCATAGACAGGATCAGGAGGGAATGATACAAAAAGTTAAAAGGAGACTCTCCTCTTGGAAAGTTCAGCATCTCTCCCTTGGGGGTCGCCTCACTTTGGTTAACTCTATCCTGTTAGCACTACCAACGTATTGGATGTCCATATTTAAATTGCCATGCTGGGTCATCAAGGCTTTGGACCGAATCAGGAGAGATTTTTTATGGTCAGGTCCGCATATCAACCATCCAAGATGTCCCTTGGCTGGTTGGAAGAATTTATGTTGACCACATGAGCAGGGGGGTTGGGGGATTTTGGATCTGCACAACTTCAACCTAGCATTACTGGGAAATAGTGGTGGAAATTTGTGATGGACCCTTAATTGGTGTGGGGCGTCAGTTGTGCTGTTCAACTATGGGTTATCCTGATGGAATCTTTTTCCCAATCACACGGGTCGGACTTCTTTTTTCTGGAAAGGTGTGTCTGATTGTCTTCTAGCGCTTAGAGGATGCATCATGCATAGCATTAATTATGGTGAGAAGACCTTGTTTTGGAAAGGCCGCTGGTTCAATGAGGTGGCACCTATGAATTTATGGCTAAAGGAATTTCGAAGTTACAATTTACCTAACGGTATTGTGTGGGAGTTGTCTTCTCTTCTAGAGGAAGTCCCGTTTTCTGCTAATTCAGATTCTTTACTTCTCAGGGAATGTTTGCAGGCAACGAGAGATGAGATTGAAGATATGAAATATTGGATGTTGATCGAAAATGGAATCTTCATTGTGAAATCCTTTTATAACTTCCTTGGTGATGGAGGGGTCAGGTGCCTAGTGGTGAGATACTTTTGGCACGGTATCTGTCCAAAGAAAATCAATCTCCTCAACTGACTAGTATGGAAGAACAAGGTTCTCTCACTAGAGACTTTGGCATTAAGAAGGTGTAATAGGTTACCAACCACCACTTGTGTTCTGTGTCACGCAGGGATTGAAACAGTTGATCATTTATTTCTAAGATGCTCGTACACTAAAATAATTTGGGATTACATTGCTAACTTGTTTCAATTGCCTGAGCCACCTATCTCGATGAGCAACATTTGGGTGGATTGGAGGATTTTATTACGACCTTCTTTTAGAGTCTTTGGTGATTTACTTGTGAAAGCTATTGTGTGAGTTGTTTGGCTTGCTAGAAATGATCTAATTTTTAATACTAATGTTGTGCATGTTCATGTGCTTATCATCAAAATTGATCGATTGCTCCTGCCATGGTTCTCAAATTGTGGGCAGATGGGACCAAAAAGAAGATTGAGGACTTTATGGCAAGCGTGCGTCGGAGTCTTAAGTTTCTGGGACCTCGTGCAGATGGTGGTACCGATGGTTCAGTGGCCGAGGAGGCTCAATTTCCGCTTACAAGCTAGTGCTTTCTCTTTGTATCTGGTTGGGAGGAGGCCTGTTGTTCCTTATCTTTGGTTTTGTTGTAGTCTTTTGTGTTTTGTTTTTGAGCGGTTGGGACCACATCTAGTGGTTGGTCACTTTCTGTTAACTCCATTCGGTTTGGTGGAGGTTTGTTGTTTCTGCTTTTTCCGCTTAATCGAGTTTTGTTTATTCATCTTTTTTTAAAAGAAAAAAATACTTCTAAAAAAGCAACAAGCTTATTTTCATAGGAGCTATTATTTAAAAAAAACACTTTTAAACAATTATATATTTCCGTTAAGTGTTTATTATAAAAATTTCACAACATAATTATTGTTCTTTTTTTAAAGCCCTTATTAAAAATAAATTATTTTTATTTTTTCCCCCTAGAAGCCTATCGAATTGGGTTAGGCTTGTTCTCAAGGTTTCCGTGCCGAACATATTAATATAGCACCATGTCTATACCAGTCCCGGCCTATTCCGGCCCGGGTCGGACAAGCCCATTTGTAATATATTGACCTGGATGGATCCCTTCGGCAGGTCTGAGTTGCAAACTCAAAGCTGTGAAATTAAAAAAAAAAAAAGTAATAAGAAGCAAGTGAGAGTGCACAATTTACTTCGACAAGATAAAAAACTCCTCTCCAGGATGGGCCTGCCGCTGAACTTCACCTCGGCACAGCAATCAATTACCAACGAGACCAACTCCCCTGACGAAATCCAAGACCTGCTTGAGGTCTTCTCTTTATCCCCCTTGTTATCTTCCCTTCAAACGTTGTGTTTTTATTCCTACTTCATCGCCTTCTGATGTTTGGTTTATCAATCTTTTCAATACTCATGTAATTGTATGTTTTTTTGGATTGGGTTTATTTTATTTTACCTAATGATTGGAATTTCTCACCGTAGGTGACATGATTTTTAGTGTTTGTCTGTGGGTGGGTGGGTGTGTTATTGATTGATTATATTTTTAATGTTGGAGTTTTGCTACATCCAGGCAACTATGATTAGCGCCTATTTATTTTATTTAGGCAATTTCTGTACTTTTCATTTTGCTTTTGCTTTTATTTTGTGGCTTTTTTTTATTATTTTGAAATTTGTCATTGTCAATGAAGATATAATGAGAGGGAAAAATCATAGGATGGTATCCTTTTTTTGTTCTATTGTAATATAGACATGATTGATGATGAACCATAGGATTTTCATATTTAAACCATTGGCTTTGTTGATATGGAATTATTCATGGTGAAAGGCTGGAAATCTATTGAATGGACTTCACACGATTATATGACTTTATTTACTTTTATTTTGTAAAAAATAATTCAAGAATTTATCTCTTTGTCTTTTTAAATTTGCAGTCCGGTGTCTTGAACATGAATATGTTGTCTACCAAAGCTTGTTAATTTTCTTTTTGTTCATGTGATGCATTGGGGAATTTAGGGGGTTGTTTTGTTTTCATGGGACTTGACTTTTTAAAGTTATCCTTTCCTTGTTCTTGAGTTTTCTTGATATGTTTTATTACTTCTTATAAAACTTCACTTGTTTGGATATTTTCGAGACCAGCTCTTTTCATCTAACAAGTGTCTTAAAAGTGCCTTTCAATATTAGAGGAATGCCAAGCTAAAAACCCTTATGTAAAATGTGACCTTCTTGTTGCGATCCTTCTCCATATTTAGCTATGTTTTGCAATAGACCCTATAATTTTTGGGTGATGTTCAGTTGAAAATACTTTGAGATGTGATTATATTATTGAACATGTAGGAACATGATGTTTCCCTTTCCAGTATTCTCTTTTCTTTTGTAATTCTGATTCTGTTAGGGTATTGCATGCTGATCAATTTGTAATTGTGGCATCCTTTTTCAAGGGACAGGAGGAGCTATTATTTATTTTTTTGTTACCATAAATATTATTGTTTTGTTTATTAATTTATTTTTTTTGCCAAGTGGTGATGTAAATTTGTTGACATGCAAAAGGAAATAAGTGACTGTATGAAGTATCCATCCCACATTATAAACTTTATAAGTAACTATACACTTCCCTTTGACATAAAAAAAGCATCCTAGTCTCTTCTACGTATCTGTGGTGCAATGCTGATTGTATTCCCCTTTTGAGCCAAAACTCTGTGCATGTGGTTTTTCCCCTATATTAATGCTATTTCACTGTCACTTACCAACATGCCAAGAACATATATTCCCTATTTTTTTACTTTGGCATTTGCAGTTGTATGTATGTTTATTGTCTTCTCTATTACTTGAATGGTTTTCGTATATGATGAATGTTGGCTATGCCTTTTTTATATAGATAAGACTTTTTCTGTGAAACAACTCAACAACAAAAGTTTGCAGGGAATTTTTTTATTTTCTGTTTTATTTTTTCAATTGATTTTTCGTGAACAACTCAGTTTGTATTTGTAGCTAAAAGAATGTTTACTTAGGTTTGGGGCTAACATTTTCTAACTTAGCAGGCTGCTAGATATGCAGACATGGATGACGTGATGAGCTCGTCATCTGCAGGTGTTTCTCTCAACTCCAAAGATTCTCAACAACGAACATTTTCTCATCTCAATTCTCTTAACTATTCCATTTCACTTTATTCATTACTTTCATGAAGGGCTTGTGGGCGGTGGTTTTTTCTTTATTTGCTTCAAACAAAGCAGTTTGTTTTTTTTTCTTTTTCTTTTTAATTTACTTTTCTATCATCCATTGCTGTGCAAACTTGTAAATAGAAAGATGTGCTTGAGATATGTCATGCATTAAGTTCTTGTGCATTTTAGTATGTTTTTAGCACATTGACTTCTATATCTCATTCATGTAGTTTAAATTTAGTCCTATATCATTTGTAGTATTTTTATGTTTTAGAAGTGTTCTTTATGCTAATTTTGCTTTGCAACACATACATTTAATAATAATTAATTAACCATCAATTATGCTGATTTAGTTTTGTAACAGCTGATTTTAAGTTTTGTGTTGCTAAAGAGTATTGCATTTTACTTATATTCTAAAATTAGATGGCATGATCATTTGGTAATGACATGTTGTGAGGCATATGATGCAAATAGGTTGAGCTTTTTGGTTATGATGGGAATATTCAAGTGATATTCAAGGAAGCACACCACAAACTTTAAGAATGAAAGATTGGAACTTGCAAAATCATTGAACAGCAGATTTTTATCTTTGATTTTTGATCTTATTGAAGATACTAATTTTAGTCTTATATTCAATCTTTTTTTAAGCACTCCTTTATTGTTTTGTACTCCTTTATTGAGGACACAGCAGATGAGGCAGAGGACGAGGCTATGCCAGGGGTCCCTGCCACTGCCGCATGGGCCGAGGGAGCTCAAGAGGCCCCATCCCAACTCAGTGCCTATATAGAGAGACTTGAGGGTGATGTCAGTGCACTTCTTGAGGGCCAGCGACTACTGAAGGATCAGGCCAGACAACTGTTAGAGGGCCAGCGATTACTGATGGATCAGGCCAGAGAGCTGTTAGAGGGCCAGCGACTACTGAAGGATCAGACCAGAGAGCTGTTAGAGGGCCAGCGCGAGATTAAGGGTGTTCTTTTACGTATACAGGCATGTTTGAGCCAACATTCGCCTTCTCCATCACACGGTGGCCACTCTCCCCCGACCCCACCAGCACTAGCTCTAGTACCACCAACTTTTAATGATCAGGACCAGCCCGCAACCTAAGGCGCAGGACTTTAGCCTTCTTTTATGTTATTTCGTGTTATGTTATGTTTTCTCAGACTTTGTGTTTTGTACTGATGTTAGCAAGGGTCTATGCTCTGCTAACCTCTATGTTTTTGCTTTCTTATGTTATGTTGTGTTTGATGTGTTTAATTTTCTTTTATATTTTTTTTATTGAGTTACACTCCACCCCATGTTGACTTGTGAGTGACGCAACCCGATTAACAGAGAGTTGCGTGGTCGGGATTATACCCATGGACTCGATTGTGTGCCTCATCAACCTCTTATCCCACTCAATCCTGGTCATGTGATCGTTGAGCCATACCATTTGAAAACTGGGGAAGTCTCTTTCATCTAGTTGCTCTCCTTTGTCATAATTTTACTTTCATACCCATTTTATGTGTTATTGCTTATATTGGGGATAATGTATGATTTTAAGCATGAGAAGGAGCATTAGGATTTAAACTTTATGCTGCCATGACCACGACGCTCTTTAATCTACAGAAGTCATGGGTGTTAAGTGTTCGTGCTCAATCTTAATACAGGAGTGTAATCTATTTTTGGTCTCTTGATGCACTATGAGCACATAACCCTCTTATGTAGCACTCTAGACACTTAGACATTTATGGCATGGGACTCACATAGATGTTGAAATTGTAGAAAGAAAAAAATTTCATCGTAACCTTTTTTAGTTTTGAAAATACTAGCAGGAGAAAGAATTGTCTCTTAAAAAAAAATTCCATCATGTATATACTAGCGGGAGAAAGAAATGTCTCTTCGGCTATGTGAAAGCTACTGGTCTAATTAGTAAGTTGGTGGCAAGATGGAGTTGTTTCATTCAAATAACCCAAATCAAAAACTCAACAACAAAAGTGAAAAGACATTGAAAGTTCAAGACATTTAAAAATATATTTTTCATAAAAATGTAGAAATCATGACATGGCATTGATAATATAGTATTACATCTTCTTCCAAGAATCACTCTATTCATCTCATTCGAATTTCGGAGGCAAAAAATAATTAGATATTCTTTCAATAGTAAAATCTTAAATTTCTAACCGAGAAAGGACATTGTCGTATTCCTGATTAATCAATATAGTTGGTTTTAAGAATTTTTTTTTCTTTCATTTTTTAAGTTTTGATAATTATATATTTTTCATATATTTCTTCATAAAATGGCATGCCTGGGTAAATGAGAGCCCAACTTTAACTACTACATGATATTCATGATCCTTAACAATGTTATAGACAATTGGTCACAAAATTCGCTCCATAAACTGGATTTAAGGGAATTATGTAAAATCACGAGATAAAAGAAATATATATTTTTACTATTTCTTTTCAAAAACAAAATACAATGCAAAAATTTAACATCCGTAGGGTTTGTTTGGTTAGGAAGTGGTTCTCTAAAGTGAGAGAAGTTGAAAGTATCACTTCAAGTTTCTTGTAAAAATTAATAAGGCAGGGAGATGCAACGAGAAATGTTTGTGCTGGGGAAAACTTGACACGATTGTTGAGGTAGTTGATTTTGATCATATTGACACATGATTACTTTAAGACTGTTCAATTTGATGATATTTGGATTTTTCTTTGTCCAATTACTTCATTTTTATTTTTACTAACAATCATAAAAGATGTAATACATATGGAAAATTTGACACATGATTACTCTAGATTGTTCAAAATCAGATGATTGTTACCCTGATTTTTTTTTAATTGTTAAATTTGATTGTTGATCCTTGTGGTTATAGGTTACATATAAAGAGACCAAATAATTAAATGGCTTGCATGCTTGGTTCACATATACATAGACCAAATAAGTAAATGAGTTGATGTTGGTTATGTGTTTATTTTCGGTAAGACAATAGAAAAGAATGTAATCTTCTAAAGGTGTTCCTCTGATGTTCTGTTCAGGGCTGATGTTAGGTGCTTAACCCTGTCCTTTTTTTTATATATAATTGTTCTTCTAATGTCCTACTTACCTTTTTAAATCTTCATTCCATTTCAAGCAAAGTTGTGGCAAAGAAAATTCTAATTTCTATAGTTTGACCTTTTTATCCACTGTGATGTTTATTTTCTTCGATCATTTATATTTTAGTGATTTTTCATAACAAAGACAAGCCTGAAAACTACGTACATGATTGTTATAAAGTGAGCACTTTCTTATAGGCATACAAACATCCATTGAACCCCACACATAATAAGTGTGATACCCTGTCCTAATTTTGACCTCATGCCTTTTCCGATTTTTATGCATGCATTATAGGGCAAAATGGTCATTTTGTACTAGTGGCATTTTTGCATGACTGCACAGTAGGTTGTGTGTGAAAACCAGCTGAAAACCAGGGGCGAAATGGTCTTTTGGACTCATTTCTTTCCATTTTCTATTAGTGAGGGCATTTTAGTAATTTGCCTTTTTCAAAAAAAAAAAATTGAAAAATCTGAAAATTTAAGGGATAAGAGAGCAACGTGGCTCTCATCCCTCTCATTTCTCTTTTTCCTTCTTTCCTTCTTGTTTTCATTCCTTTTCTTCTTCATTTGGCCGAGAGAAAGATTTTTAAAAAAAATTCGTCGGCGAGCTATTTCGGCGAACCAACGCTTCTATGCTCTTCCTCTCATTCTATTGAGCTTGGTAAGGCTTCGATTCAAGGTTTTCTTCTTGTATTTTCTTCGTATTTAATTATTTTTGAAAATCCTTGAAACCCTAGAAATCGATATTGGTTTGAGTTGTTTTTGGACTCAAATCGAAGCCAGTGTCGTGGTTATTCATTTGTGTGTATGTTTGTGAAGAAATTTCGCGATTTGGAGTTGTAAATCGTCGATAAACTATTGATTAAGGCCCGGTTTTATTGTAGAAATTCGCGGGGTTACTGCAGCAATTCTGAAAATACTGCAGCACCGAAAAACCTTGGCCTTTTCTTGTATTTCTTCGGTTCAAATCGAAGCCCTTCTTCCTTGGAACTCATTAGAACTTGTTTTACTTTTATCTAAGGTCGTTTGGGTCCAAAATGACGCCGTCATCCTCTAACACTTAGAGTTACATGTTCGACATGTAACCTTGCATTTGCATGCATTTTAGTTTCCATTCTTGTGTTCATTGGTTGTTGGATTCTTTGTTTGACTCTAGGTGGCGAAGCTTCCTCCCAGGGGAAGAAAATTGCTGACCTGTGAGCGCGTCTCAAGACGAAACGACGGGTTCAGTGAGTGGTTTAATCGTTAATTGCATAGATTTAATAAGAGTATGATAGTATTTCTTTATATGTTTTATATCATGAATTTGATGCTAAACCAAATTTTATTTGCTATATATATCTATGGATATTTTGAGTATGGAATTATTTTGGCAAAGATGATTCCATCATACTTATACATATGTATTTTGAAAGATACATGTTTACGTGTATATGTATATGTATTTTACATGCAAAGGCAATATGGATTGATGTATATTTCCGTATTTAAGCATCATATGCTTGATTCCTCGAGTTGGAATAGGAAAGGAATTGCATTGTGGCTTTTGGATTTTGGTGGTGACGGCGGACTTCAGTCCAACACTGCAGTGTGGGGTTCCACGGTTCGGCCTAATGGAGGCGGCGTGGTCAACCCTGAGTTTACCCTGGTATGCGCGGAGCCATTGACAGGGGGGTCTTTTATGTGAGAAACCCGAGGTCACCACACAGGAATCTCAGTGGTCAACACTAAGGAAGGCAGTATGGTGAATTTTGAAAGTCTTAAAATACCTTGATGGTCCCGTAGCTAGTCGCGGCCACGATTAGCTTGGGAATTGTTTGAGGCCAGCCTGTATTTTGAGCGGTGCTCAATGTGTTGGAAAATGTTACTTATCTGTACCATTTATGAATTATCGTGTTAACTATTCACTTGTTGATACTTGGAATTCCTTTTATATGTTAGTATTATTGTGATTACTATTATATGAAATACTTTGTTACTCTGTTATATCTATGCTGTCACCACTCACTGGGTAAAATCTGTTACTCAGTACTCTCTGTTCTTCTTCCTCAGGTTGCGACGTTGGACTGGGTTGTGTTGGGCAGGCAGTAGGCTGACCGACCCCTTTTCTTCTTGTCTAGGTTAGTGCAGTATGCATGTAAATTTTATGGATCCACTAGACTGAAGTTTTGTGTACTGTTTCTGTACCTTGTTGTTGTATCTTTTTGGTTGTATGTGGAACCCTGGCTAATTCTGTTGTGGACCTTGTATCTTTCTTTAGTAGTGATGTTAGCAGGGTTGTTTGAGCCTTACGGTGACTAGGAGTGGGACGCTGTAGGGTCTACTCCTTGTTGTCGTGGCGATTGCCACGTGCCCGGCTAGGGTCGGGGCGTGACAATAGGGATTAATGGCTTAAGAGTAACCAATGTCACATGATACCACCAAAACTAATGAACAGGAGAAGAGGTAGGAAGACATTGCTTAGGAGGAAGAAAATAGGTGAGGAGAATAGAAGCTTCACAAATGGGAAAGTTAGTAAAAAAACGGGTCACTATGAAGTGCAGTTTTTGTAGAATTGCAAGGCATAACAGAAGATACCATGGAAGAAAACATGTAATTGGCTAATTCTTAATTTTAATTTATGTTTTCTAGTAGATTGTGCCATACAATTAGTTAGTTCTATATCATGTATGCATGACAGGCTAACAAAAGAAATACTAGTGAGCAACAACATATGGATTCAAATGAAGCAAGAGAAGATAATGCATGGATGCAATAGACTAACAAGTTCTATAGGAGAATTTTGAAATGGTTAGTTGATGTTTTTAAATTTCAATGTTCATATGTTGAAATGAATTCTTGGCTCACCATTGTAATAAGGATCTTCAAGGTTGATGATTTAAATGAAGGTTGCCAACAAGAGATAGCCACAGCACAACCACAGGCACCTGAGAATCCCCTGTCACAGGTACTTTTTATTTAAATTTTAGCAACACCATGTTTTCCAATAAATGAAACTGACGTGAGTTCATTTTTAAATAAAATTCCAAGTAATTAATACTTCTGATTAGAACATCCCCATGATGAAATAGACTGCAAACAAGTTTGGAGTAAGGAGGTAAAAAATGAGTGTATGGGAGGCAAAGGCATTAATTTAAATACAATACAAGAAGCCTCAAATGAGAACCGAATTACCAAACCTCAAGGTCCAAAGCATTAAGGGAAGGAAAAGGATACAAAGGACAAGAACAAAGAAAGGACTGTTGCAAAAAAGAAAAATTTATGGATCCCCCTCAAGAGCTGGTGCAAAGTGACAAAGTTGTTTATTTATGTAATCACTAATGTAATGCAATTAGAATTGATGGGTTTTGTTTTTGTTTATTACTATTATTATTATTATTGTTTGTGAAGAGATAGTTTATTAATTAACTTGTTTGACCCATTTTTGTACATGTTGACATTACAAAAATCTGAATGAAGTTGCAATTTTTTGTTTCTGATTGTGCAGTCCTATATTTTTTAGTTGTCTAGGTGTTCTTGTAAATAATTTGTTTTCGCAAAATATGAATGGTGATTCAGTTATTTTGTTTCTTTCTCCAATTGTCTCTTTGGGATGTTTGTGTGTGTGAATATTATAGACATGTTGTTGCATAACACAATATGCATTACTAGGATTGCAATTGAAATGTATGTTAGATACTGCACAAAAGAGAGGTTAGGTTTTGTGTTGAGATTAATGTCTGTAGATATCAATTTGCATGATTGAATTAGTTGATCAGGCAAGCATGATTGATGTAGATAGATTTTTTGGTTTTCAAATTAATTTCTTACTGTATCATGAAAGTAATTATTGAGATTATTTTTAAGTTGTATGTTCACCTAATTAACTTGCTATTTTTTTGTAGGTTTATTTTTTGCTGGTTGTATGCACATCTAGATAATGTCCAAAAGTTTGTCTAGGGTCTTTTTTTGTATCAATAACTAAGTATTAAGTATTACTTATTCATTAATAATGATATGGTCAATTAATTAATTAGGACTAATTAAGGTTAACATAGCCATTAATTAGTAATGTCTTCTTAATTATCTAATTAAGCATTACTAATTGATTAATGCTAACAACATGACTTAACCCGTCACGTCATAACCGATTCATGCCATAAGAGAGACTAATTTGACGGAGATATACATTTGGAAATTACATAAAAAGGAGAAAGATTTGTGAAAACCAATCATAAACTAACAATCAAAATAAAACAATTTAAAGAAAACTGAAAATGATAAACTTCATTCACACATGTTCTAGTCATAAGTTCATTCCTTTTTCACTTTCTTTAAAAACATCAAGAAATAAATTACATCAACTAGAGAAAAAATTCCAAAAAAATAAAATAAATAAACCCTAAACCATGTCAATTGCATCCTTTTGAGCTTCTCCATATGACCTCATCTTCCCATGGTTTACCTATCTCTTCCAAACTCTCTGGAAAGAAGGAAGAAGAAGGAGTATAGAAACAAAATGAAGGGCAATGTGGGCATTTTTCCAATGATATGGCAGCCTCCAGCTGCAAATTAGATTTCAGCGACCATTTTGATGTAAAATGAAGTTCGTTGACTAAATTGAAAATAGGTGAAGTTGAATGACCTACTAAAAAATTTACATCCTCCTTTCTGTCTCATTGCACCCAAGAGTCCTCCTAGTCGTGTTCCCTTGCCTTTCCCTCACTTTCACTCCGCCTCTCCTATCCATAGATTTCTGGAACCCTAACCGACTCAGCTTTCAAATAGATGGAGTAGTAGTAGGAGGTAATATCCATCTCTTTTCTCAAGTCTGCTTTGTTTTCTTAAAAATCTTATATTCTTGGTTTTCTTTAGGGGAATATTTCTTTGGTTTAATTCTCTGAATAGTCCTTCTAAACTCTAAACCCTAACCCTAATAGGGACTAACATGGCTCAATTTAATTAGTAGTAGGACTAAAAAGTTACAGTTTAAAGTATAGGACCTAAAGGGCACATTTGAAAAAGTAGAGGGACTATTCAGAGAAGTTTTCATTTTCCTTTCTTCCTTGTGTGATTGGTTTCCTGAAGGTTATTATCTCCATTGGTGATATCTTTATTACATATCGCACTTAGTTTTTGAAAAATATAGGTCATCTACTTAGCAGAAGTAATTGTACAAACATAGGTTAAGCACTTACTTTTTCCGAATGAGACATGATTTTCATAAGCACATCCTCAAAATACACAAAAACACTTCTAGAAAACATTGGTAAAAGTCTAGTGGAAGGGTTCTTTTTTTCCTAAAAATATTTACTCTGTACACAAATTTTGTTTTTTACAAGTCAAAAATTTAATAATTCCATGTGACGTTTCTGATAAAATTATATTTAGTGAGTCAACCCCACCTAGACCCACCCCGGTAAATCAAATTGAAGATAAGGAGCTTGTTGACTGGGGAGATGAAGATGAAGATTTCATTGTAGAAGATTTTGAAGATGAAGAAAATTTTCTAGAAGAAGTTAATCTTCCTCTTGAGGCACCTAAAGACACTTTTCAGGAGGATCTAGCTTCAGCTGAATAGGGTGACTCAATTCCTGAACCCTATGTCAGTGAGATGGAGGTAGAGGAAGTAAGTGCTCCAGATGTCATGCCCCAGCCCACTGCCAAGGTACGTGGCTATCGCCACGACATCCCAGCAAGGTGACATGAGCACCCACCTAATATAGGGATATCATAAGCCAAAACATCCTGTAACATTTAACGCAACTAAAACATATGCAACACTCACTTAAAAAGAAATTTTTTTAAAAAAAGGAGATAACATACATATTTGTAGCATTTAGGGAATGTTTAATAAAAAATGAGAATTGACAAATAGCAAATCATTTATTACACATTTGTGGATCTGACTATCAAGTCCAACAATGAGAATGTAACCCAACCTAAATCAACTTGAGGGAAAAGATAAGAGGAAAGTATAGCCCAGCGCAACGACCTAGTGCCACAACTTTAACAATCATCACCAGGGAAAAAAATATAAGGTAGAGGATATGAGTAACATAATTATTTAGTGAGTGGTTAGCGAGGTTCCAAATGATTTTTTTTCAAAGAAATACAACATCATAAAAATACTACAACACGAAATACACATCTCAAAAATAGTTTCAGCATAAGGAATGAAACCAGAGGCTGCCATAATTCTAAGTACAAATATATGTCAATAAAAGTTTCACAAACAAAACAAATCAATGAACAATAAAGAAGTTCAGCATAAAAAGGGATGGCCAATAAATCATTCCCAAACTCAACCACTATCATAGTTAAGAATCGAACTGTCAAGGTTAACTACATGTTTTTCTTTAATATATATATATATATATATCAAGCCCGCCTTGATGTTGGCCACTGAGTCCACTCATGTGGTGAAACACGGTGTGTTAGAATCAGTGGATGTTTCCACCCACTCCCAATTAAGGTTTTCTCCATGACTCCTGAATGGGTATCATATGTCAGCAGTCTACCACGCCGCTTCTTGCTAGGTCGGACAGTGGAGACCACTACTACAGTAGTCGAGCCATAGGCTCACAGTTACCTATATCCATAAATACTACATCCATATATACACACAATTGAAAAGAACAATTACATGATATTTTACTTTCCAGCAAGTCACTAAAAACAATCATCTCTGATTTCGTAACACATTATCAAACCATGTTCACAAGCCAAATAGAAACCACGTTATAAATAGATGCTATAAACCAATATTAAAACGTCTTGCCTATTAACAACAACATTATAAAGGAAAACTTGGTTTATAAACTAAGTTCATTGAAGACAAGGATAAAACCATTTTAAAACACTATCAGGAAAGGTATGCACTTACTTTGCTTAGACCCATGGATCGAAGATCTCAAGCGTAACTACTCTTCCACAAGCTCTTTGCTTTTGACAGAGATTTCACTGCCTATAAGATTTTAAATAAAAATAAAATAAAATAAAATAAAACATAACCGAGGATATGTGTACACATAAAAAGAATAGACATCAATCCTACAAGTAATGCATGAAGAATTACATTCACTATTGGAGCTTACTTGGACTTAGATCGGTTAAAGACAATAAACGAAACCCCACTTTTCTATCTCTAATTAACACCTCTCTAAACACATATCAATTAAGTATAATGATCAAAATTATTTATTCTGGCATAAAGAGAGTGAGTAAAATTTAAATATGTCTAAATCTTGGCTTTAAAACAATTCAAATATAAAATTAAAATGACTATATTCTAATTTTACAGTGCACTACAAATTCATGATATGATCAATGAAGATTAAATTAATTAAATCTCTAATACAATTACCTAATCATATAGAAAGTTAAGCCAAAGACTTTGAATTTAAAAAGTACATGAATCCAAACCTCTATATATATATATATATGTCCAGAAACAAGATTCAAAGAGAGATACATGGTCTATGATGCGAAATTCCAACCATAAAAGCATTGTGAGGCCCATGTATTAATCAAATCAAAATATCAAAATACCTAATTATGAACTAAGTCACAGGCAACCAATCATCCACCATAAATCTAAACATCATTATCTCCAAACTCTATCAAATTAAAAACTAAAGCATGAATTCTTACCTTGGAGGATGGAGACAAATGATAGGATCGGCGGCCAATGGGAAATAAAAAGATTTCAGTTGAAGAAAAAATAGCTAGGGTTTCATAAGGTGTTTAAATAGTCACCCAAGGCTAAAATTACAAAAATACCCTTATGAAATTTAGTAATTTAACTATAGCGATATAGGAAACGGTTTAACACCAAAGGCTTCAAATTTGCAAATTTTTTTTACCCTAATTTTAACTATTATCTTAACTTATCACAATACTATTTTACCACCAGAAAAATTCTAAAAAAATAATTTACCAAATTACCCTTATGTTAGATCCAACCAGAATACTAGGTGCTGAAGTTAACCGATAACTTATCGGTCAGATAATTCAACTCATGGGCCAGATTGTCGGATCTTCAATGCAAACACAACTGCAGCCAACTCTAAATCATGGGTTGGATAATTCAACTCATGCTTATTTAGTAACCGGGAAGCATAAGCTATCACCCTCCCATTCTACATCAAAACACAACCCAAAACCATGTCGTGATGCATCACTAAAAACCATGAACTCTTGTCTGCTAATAGGCAGAGAAAGAACTGGTGCTGAAGTTAACTGATCCTTTAACTCCTGAAAACTCTTCTCACTCTTCTCATCCCAAACATAATTCACTCCCTTGCAAGTTAACGATGTCAATGGAGAAGCAATCAATGAAAACCCCTCAACAAACCGACGGTAATACCCTGCCAAGCCAAGAAACTCCGAATCTTAGATACATTCTTTGGTTGTTCCTAATTAACAATAGTTTCCACTTTCTTCGGATCAACAAATACCCCATCACCTGACACAACATGCCACAGGAAAGCCACTTCATGCAACCAAAATTCACACTTTGAAAATTTTGTAAACAACTGATTCTCCGGCAATGTTTGCAACACAATCTGTAGATGCTGATTATGATCCTCTTTGGTCAATAAATACACCAAAATGTTGTTAATAAACACAATCACAAACTTTTCCAAATATGGATGAAAAACTCGATTCATCATGTCCATGAAACCCACTGGTGCATTTGTTAGGCCAAACAACATCACCAAGAATTCATAATGCCCGTACCAAGTACGAAAAGATGTTTTCTAAATGTAACTCTCCTGTATCTTTAGGTAATGATATCCCGATCGAAGATCAATCTTCAAAAACACCTTTGCTCCTTGCAACTGATCAAATAAATCATCAATTCATGGCAAAGGATACTTGTTCTTGATGGTCACTCGATTTAGTTGTCGATAGTCTATACACAACCTCATCAAACCATCTTTCGTCTTCACAAATAGTACAGGGGCACCCCAAGGAGACACACTAGGGCGAATAAAACCCTTACCTACTAGGTCTTGCAATTGCACCTTTAGTTCCTTTAGCTCAGCCAATACCATCCTGTAGGGAGGAGTGGAAATAGGTGCAGTACCTGGTAACAAATTGATAGAGAAATCAAACTTCATGGTCAAGAGGAAGTACTGGTAGCTCTTATGGAAACACATCCAAAACCCCCTTCACTATAGCCACCTCTTCCAACTTTGATTCAATAGCACTTGTATCCACTATATGTGCCAAATACGCCTGACAACCCTTAAGCACTAATATTTGAGCCTTTAGAACTGAGATTATACAGGTTGGTAGAATCTTCCTTTAGCCCACAAACACTAACTCTAGCTCCGGCCTCTAAAAGGTCACCCACTTTATGAAGCCGTCGATAGTCGTTCGATGTCTATTCAGCCAATCCATGCCAAGAATTGCATCAAAATCTCGAAATCTTTAGTGGAATTAAGTCTACCTTTAGCTCTACTTCTCCAACTTTGACAACACATTATCTAAACAACATCTTTCTAATTATCTCCTCACCAAGAGGTGTTTGGACGACAAGTTTACAATCAAGTGGAGTCATAGATCAATCAGCATGGCATGCAAATGTAGTGCTAACAAAGGATCTTTCAGACCCTAAATCAATCAAATTATGAGCCTCATGCTAAAAAATAATCATAGTACCTTCAATGATGTAAAATTGACCCTCCGCCTATTCATTTGTCATGGTGAAGATTCGGGCTTGGGATCTAGCTCTTGTCTGCCAATCTCCACCCTGTGGTGCATTGCTCATAGCAACTGATATGGCGGTAGTTAAAGGAGTCAAGACAGGAGGCTATGTACCCTTGTATGGAGCATGCTGGCTAGAAGAAAGAGATGGTGTAATATTTGCCTGGCTCAACTTTGGGCAAGCTGATCTAATATGTCCTAATTGACCACAGTGAAAACACTTTCGTGCCTCATAACATGTTCCTGAATGAAATATGTTGCATCTAGCACAACGAGGTTTAGAACCAATAGATCTAGCACCCGATGAATTACCAGAGTGTGTTAAACTTCTCTGACCCATGGTCTAACTCGGTGAAGAAATAGCAGAACCAGTTGCAGAAGTACCTCCAGAAGTGCTCACACTTTTACTCTTCTTTAATGATTGAGAAGAAGTAAACTCAGGGTTCCTTCTCTTGGTGAAGTTTTCTCTAACTCTCTTACCCACTTTGACAAGTTTCCCTACCCTTAAAGCCATTTGAACCATCTTCTTATAACTATGTGTGCTTGAAGTCCCCATCTTCTTACGAACATTGAAACTCAAACCTTCCCAAACCATCAAACACAATATCTCCTAAGTACCTGCCAACTCTGGCACAAAATTTGTCAAATCTTTCAGCTCGATTTCATACTTATTCACTGACTTTCCTTCCTGAATTAAACTCATAAACTCCTGACGCTTCTAATCTCTATAGAATAAAGTGTAGAACTTATCATTAAACTTTTTCAGAAAATCTGCCTAAGTGAGCTGAGCAAGAGTACGACCTTTCAGGTTCTCCCACCAAATCTTTGCCTCGTTCTCTAGTAACCTCACTGCTACCTTCATCTTCATTTCATCCACCAAGCCCATGTCCTCACATGTTCCTGGCACCATTTTTAACCAGTTCTTCGCTACCATAGCATCACTAGTACCATCAAAATTTCCACAATCAAGTTGGCGAGCTTCCTTGAGCATATTTGACAGTGCTGAAACCTGATAGGGTCTTACATCTCCTGCAAAAATTTGATGTAGTGAAGGTACTACAGGAGCAACTGATGGTTCTGCATGAATCTGCCCTCCAATGATCTCCCAATAGCTCATATAGTCTCGATATTCCTTATAAGTTGGTTGCCTTCCTTTAGAATTGCAGTAAACCTTAAAAGCTTGCAACGCTTTGGGTGATGGACGCTATACACCTGAAAAAAAAGACAGGTTCGGGTGTAACAAGAGCATGCACGGAACCTGTTGCAACAAGTTCAGGTTGTGGTAGGACTGGAGGAATACACGATGCTGAGGTTGCCTCCTACCTAAGAGGCGATGAAGGTGGGGATTGCAAATGCACTCCATGCCTAGGATTTCAATGTGGATGAAGAATAGGTTCAGACACTTGGGCACTAGCCCTACCAGTGCGTGTGCGTTGTGCTGGCATACTTGATTGAAATCTACACAAGAATTAAGCTTTAGCATCCAATATACTACATGCAACTAAACTATATGTTAAACTCTAAGTGGATCCACTAGATGTGTAAAGAAGCGATAATCATGATTTATGATAAAACAATATAAATTAAACCTGGCTCTGATAGCACTAAAATTATCACGCCTCAGCCCACTGCCAAAGTACGTGTCAATCACCACGACATCCCAACAAGATGACATGGGCACCCACCTCATATAGGAATATCGTAAGGCAAAACATCCTGTAATATTTCTCACAACTAAAAACATATGCAACACACACTTAAAAAGAAATTTTAAAAAAGGAAATAACATCAATATTTGTAGCATTTAGGGAATGTTTAAAAAAAACTGAGAACTGACATATAGCAAATCATTTATTACACCTTAGTGGATCCAACTATCAAGTCCAACAATGAGAATGTTACCCAACCTAAATCAACTTGAGGGAAAAGATAAGAGGAAAGTATAGCCCAGCGTAACAACCTAGCGCCACAACTTTAACAATCATCACCTGGGGAAAAAACTATAAGGTAGAGTAGACGAGTAACATAATTACTCAGTGAGTGGTTAGCGGGGTTCCAAATGATTATTTTTAAAAGAAATACAACATCATAAAATACTACAACACGAAATACACATCTCAAAAATAGTTTCAGCACAAGGAGTGAAAACCAGAGGCTAACATAATTCTCAGTACAAATATATGTCAATAAAAGTTTCACAAACAAAACAAATCAATGTATAATAAAGAATTTCAGCATAAAAAGGGCTGGCCAATAAATCATTCCCAAACTCAACCACTGTCGCAGTTAAGAATGGAACCGTCAAGGTTAATTACATGTTTTTCTTTAAAAGATATATATATCAAGCCCACTTTGACGTTGGCCACTAAGTCCACTCATGTGGTGAAACACAGTGTGTTAGAATAAGTGGATGTTTCCACCCACTCCTGAATTAAGGTTTTCTCGCTAGGTCGGACCGTGGAAACCACTAATGCAGTAGCTGAGCCATAGGCTCACAGTAACCTATATCCATAAATATAATATCCATATATACACACAATTGAAAAGAACAATTACATAATATTTTACTTTCCAACAAGTTACTAAAAACAATCTCTGATTTCGTAACACATTATCAAACCATGTTCGCAAGACAAATAGAAACCAAGTTATAAATAGATGCTATAAAACTAATGTTAAAACGTCTTGCCTATTAGCAACAACACGATAAAGGAAAACTTGGTTTATAAACTAAGTTCATTAAAGACAAGGATAAAACCATTTTAAAACACTATCAGGTAAGGTATCCACTCACTATGCTTAGACCAGTGGGTCGAAGATCTCAAGCGTGACTATTCCTGCACAAGCTCTTTGCCTTTGATAGAGGTTTTACTGCCGTTAAGATTTTAAATAAAAATAAAATAAAATAAAATAAAACTTAACTGAGGATGTGTGTACACATAAAAAGAATAGACATCAATCCTACAAGTAATGCATGAATAATTACATTAACTATTGTAGCTTACTTGGACTTAGATCGATTAAAGACGATAAACGAAAACCCACTTTCTATCTCTAGTTAACACCTCTCTAAGCACAGATCAATTAAGTGTAATGATCAAAATTATTTATTTTGGAATAAAAAGTGAATAAATTTTAAATATGTCTAAATCTTGCCTTTAAAACAATTCAAATATAAAATTAAAATGACTATATTTTTATTTTAAAGTGCACTACAAATTCATGATATGATCAATGAAGATTAAATTAATTAAACCTCTAATACACTTACCAAATTATATAGAAAGTCAAGCCAAAGACTATGAATTAAAAAGTACATGAATCCAAACCTCTCCCTCTCTCTCTCTCTCTCTCTCTATATATATATATATATATATATCTAGAAACAAGATTCAAAGAGGGATGCATGGTCTACGATGCAAAATTCCAACCATAAAAGCATTGTGAGGCCCATGTATTGATCAAATCAAAATATCAAAATCCCTAATTATGAACTAACTTACAACCAAGCAATCATCCGCCATAAATCTAAACATCATTATCTCCAAACTCTTTCAAATTAAAATATAAAGCATGAATTCTTACCTTGGAGGATGGAGACAAATGATAGAATCGGCAGCTAATGGAAAAGAAAAAGATTTCGGCTGGAGAAAAAATAGCTAGGCTTTCAAAAGGTGTTTAAATAGTCACCCAAGGCTAAAATTACAAAAATACCCTTATGAAATTTAGTAATTTAACTATAATGATATAGGAAACGGTTTAACACCAAAGGCTTCAAATTTGCAAAAAAATATTTTACCCTGATTTTAACTATTATCATAACTTATCAAAATACTATTTTACCACCAGAAAAATTCTAACAAAGTAATTTACCAAATTACCCTTAGTTTAGATCCAACCAGAACACTAGGTATTACACCAGAGAATTTTAAATCTCAAAATATTCATCTCACAGGTTCTCGCAGCTCAATTCCTATGTAGGACCAAATTCATAGGAGTGATAAAGCTAAGAAACCCTCTACCCGCTGGAATGAAAAGGCAAGATTTATTTCTCACCCACCCAGGTCTACCAAGGAAAAAGATTCCAAAGGATCCTAGAGATAGTATGTCTTCTTTAAATTGTTCTATTCTTAATTCTTGGTTTGATGCTCAATTTATGAATTACAGTAACTCTTGTGGTGTGAATTTCCTGGGTTCCTGATAAGTGCTTGTGCGATATGAATGCGAAGCATTCTTTCCTTATGTTGAGCATTACTTTTCTCGGGTTTTTACACTAATATGTGTGTTTTTATGTTATTTTCACGCAGGTAGGGTTGTGAGGCCGATTATGAAGGAAAAAAAGCCAATGTGGATCATAATGCACAAATTTTGGAGGAAATCTTGCTAAGGTTCAAACGCGAAGACATAGGTCGGGTGTGAGATGCTAGAGTGTGTGTCAACCTCCTCGTATCTGAGTTAGCACAACTATTTGGAGGGGCACAAGGGCAGTCACACTCAAGCGTTCCGACTTGTGCACATAGAATAAGATCTCCACCAACTTGTCTGTTATTGAAGAAGCAAAGTGATCCATGACGTGAACGTGTGGCCGTTTGCGTTACCTCGATGAAAATGTGGATTCGGAGTGTTTCGAGGGCCGTACTGTAGCAGATTACTGTAACAAATAACGGTAGCAGTTACTGTTCACAGCCGGCCGAAAAACAGAATTTCAGCGAATCCACACGGGCGTGTGGAAATTACCCACGCCCGTGCGGAAATTCCACAGGCCTGTGTGGAAAATCCACAGGGGCGTGTGGATTCTCGATTCCAGCCTTATTTAAAGCTGATTCAGCCCTGATTTCAGCATTCTTTTCTCCATATTTTCCCCAACTTGAGAGAGGGCTTCGGTTAGGGTTTTGAGGGGTATTGGCTAGGGTTTTGAAGAGGTTCTATGGCTCTGACATCACGCGTCATTTGGAAGAAGGTTATTGGGAGAGCTTTCATCGGCACCGATACGGCGAGGTGTATCCTAGGCCGGACAAAGGATCACTTGCAATGAGTAGAGGACTCTCCAAAAGACCATCGACATGACTATCTAGGTGGTTTTCTATGGATTCATTGCTTTTACTTTCTATTTCTTTGATTGTAATTAGCTCCATGGAGAGCTAAACCCCTAGTGGGTACTTGGGTATTTATGAACCCTAGGATGTATTCGTTTCATTGAATCTCTTTATTATGCTTTCAATTAATTGATGTTTATTGTGAGTTCCAACCTTGAATGCTTGATTATTTGAATATTTCCCTAGAGTGACACTAGGGTTGAGTCTTCTTGTTGGTAACCTTGTCAGTGAGTGACACACCACGAGTGTTAGACAAAGCTAGGTTGGAGAGGGTTGAGAGGGTGAGTCAAGAGGTACAGGAGCGTCCCCTTTCCCCTCCTATGTGATAGATTCTACCTCCGTTCCTCGAGTTCTTTGCAGCCATAATAGAGTGAATGATCTAAGGGATGACCCTCCATTGGGGCTTAGTTGCGAGTGCAACGGAGTGAAGAGACGAGGTGATCTTAGTATCTAGGGCTTAATCGTGGTTAGAGACCTTCCACCTGGACCAAAGGGTTAGGTCTATAATTAGGAAGAGATTTATCACTTGGAATCCCTAGAACTCATTGCAACTCTATGCGAGTGCGAGGTTGAGAGGTTATCTAATCTCTCCTCCGGGACATGTATAGAGTTAGGCATAGTTGACCTTAGATTTGGGACTATGTAATTAAGGATTTCCACAACTCACCATTGCATTGATTAGGAAGCATAATAGAGGGTTCTTGCACATGAAACGATTGTCCTAGACAGAGCATTACCCGGGTACCCCATCTTATCAATTGCCTTACCTTCTCCTTTACTTGTGCTCTCTTGCTTATTATTTTTACTGTTGAGAATTGAATCATTGTCACACATATCACTATTCACTTTTCACACAGTTAAGAAGCAAATTAAGTGTTTTTATTCTCTACTCCCTGTGGATACGATACCCGCTCATCCGGGATTATTTCTTTGACAAACCTGTGCACTTGCAGGATATACACAAGGGGATCTTGTCAGTTCCCCTAATCATAAATTTAAATGCCTGAAAATGATTAAGAACCTTGAAGTGGAGAGAGTTGCTTCCTCTTCTCTTTCAACGGGTCTTTCTTTTAGGACTGCTAACTATAACCCAAATATTCCTAAATGAAAGTTCTTTCTTGGAATGTTAGAGGTCTAGGAAGACCTCCCAAACGTCACTTAGTTGAAGAATTTTTATTTAATTCCAAAGTAGACTTAGTTTATCTTCAGGAGACCAAACTTCATGACCTTCACACTTCCATGTGGAAATCAATTGGTGGTCGACTTTTAGATTCCTATTTTTACTTGTTGGCTTCTGGTTCTGTAGAAGGACTAGTCATGGCTTGGGTCAAAGATCGAGTCTGTGGATCCCTAATTCATACAAGGGACATTCACCCTGACCTTAGAATTCACAAATAGAGTAGACAACTCAATCTGGCTCTATACAATGGTCCATGGACCTAATGCTAGATCTCTCAAAAATGACTTCTAGAATGAATTACATTTTTTCATAAATTTGCATTCTTATCCTTGGATTATTTGTGGGGACTTTAATGTAATTTTTTCCTTGAATGATAAAAACAAAGACATTCCAAGCCTAGGAGACTTAGTTGATGCGCAAAACTTTCTGGAAGACCTTAGTCTGGTTGATCCGTATTGATCATTTCTTCTTTCCCAAAATTGGTCTACTCTTTTTCCAAGGACTTACCAATTTGTTCTACCCAGATTTAGGTCTGATCATGCCCCAATTTGTCTAGAATTCGGCTCACAAACTCCGAGACCAAGGACCTTTCACTTTGAGAAATCATGGTACTCTGATGAGAACCTAGGATCTCTTAGCCAGGTTTGGTGGACCGAGATCAACCCTGAGGGATATGGAGCTTTTATTCTTGCCAAGAGATTAATTAATCTAAAACATAAGCTCCGCAAATGGACCTCAGAATCCTTTGGGTGTTTAAGAATTCATAAGAACTCCCTTCTTTTAGAGTTGCATTCCCTTAATGTTATTAGTGAAAGTAAAGCTCTTTCTAATGTTGAAATCCAACGTAACTCCCAGATTAGATTAAAGCTTTCATCTCTTCTGAGACAAGAGGAATTGTATTGGAAGCAATGCTCCAGGATCACTTGGCTTAAAGAGAAAGATGGCAACATGGCAACACAAAGTACTTCCATTTGACTGCCAATGGGAGGCGTAATAAAAACTTTATTCCACACATTTGCCATAATGGGGGTTGGGTTAATGGAATTTAAATCTAGGTAGGATCTTCATAGAACATTTTCGTGATCTTCTTGGAAAACCTAGATCGTTTTGTTTTCTCCTAGATTGGCAAAATCTGTTCGATCACAATGAAAAAGTCAATCTTTCACACCTTGAGCAACGTTTTTCCATTGAGGAAATTAAGCAAGTAGTGTTTGACTTAGAAGCAGAGAAGGCACCAGGACCTGATGGATTCCCTATGTTCTTTTTCCAAAAAAAACTAGAATCTGGTCAAGGACACTTGTGTTATTCTTTATAATGATTTTTTAGGGCAAGGCCAATCTTGAACGTCTAAATTGGGTTAATTTAGCTCTCATAGCCAAGCCGTACTCTCCTGAATGTATTAATAATTACCAACCTATTAGTCGTAACAATTCTTCTTGCAAAATTATTTCAAAACTTCTTGCTAATAGACTAAGTCAGGTTATTAATTCATTGATAAATGATTCACAATCTGCATTCATTAAAGGTATATGTATAGCAGACAACATTATTGCAGATCCGGACTTGATTTTCAATCTTCAGAAGCGGAAACTTCTTGGGCAGGTTTTTAAAATAGATTTTGCAAAAGCCTTTGATTCTTTGGATTGGAATTTCCTCCTAGACATTTTAGCCACTAAAGGGTTTGGACCTCGCTATTATCCTGGATTCATAATATTCTTAGTTCTACCAAGGCTAGATTTCTAATTGATGGAGAGCAACAAGGTTACATTCGCTGTCAGAGAGGTCTTAGACAAGGGGGTCGTCTCCCTCCTATGCTCTTTGCCTTAGCAGATGTTACGTTGAGTACCATGTTCTGGCATGCACTCAGGACAAAAGTCTTATTAGGAGTCCCTATTGAACCCTTGGATAATATTTTTCACCTCCAATATGCGGATGATCTCATCATCTTCATTGCAGGAGGGTAGGAAAACCTTCAAATAATTAAATTGATTCTCTATCTCTTTGAAGGCACTTCAGGATTTACCATCAATTTCTCTAAGAGCTGCCTGTATTCCACAAATTATGGTTTTTAGCCTAATGTGGTCTCAGCAACAATTCTTAATTGTAAGAGGGATTGGCTTCCCCTTACATATCTAGGAGTCTCGCTTTCTGGGAGGAGATCTAGATGACAGGATTGGACAAAACTGATTCTTATGGTTCACACCAAGCTTACGTCCTGGAATGCTAATTATTTATCTATTGGGAATCACCTCACCCTTGTAAACTCTGTCTTAACCTTAATTCTGACTTACTAAGTGTCAGTGTTCTACTTACTAGCTTGGGTAGTTAAAGAGATTGACAAGATCTGAAGAGATTTTCTTTGGAAAGGGCTGGAGCTGGGTTTGAAGAGCTTTCGCCTAGTAGCTTAGAAAAGGATTTGTAGATCATGTGATATGGGAGGATGGGGAATTCTCAATCTACATGATTCTAATAAACCTCTCCTAGATAAATGGTGGTGGAAAATTTATTCTGGTTAAACAAGCTTTAGGTCCCGAATCATTCATTATAACTATCTTAATGAAGGGCCTCCAGGACCAATGCACCACTTACCACTTAGGAACAAATCTTTCTTCTGGGCAGGGATCACACTAATTTTACCATCTTTTAGATCTTGCATTTCTAAGGTTGTCAAAAATGACAATTCCACTCTGCTTTGGTATGATAACTGGCTAGAGGGGCGAGCCCCCAAGGACCTATGGGCAGACCTCTTCAATGATTGTAATTTCCCTGGGATTACGATTAGACATTATGCACAAGAACTTTCTTCGCATGAAACTTTCTTTTACATAACTTTTCCCTCAAAAAGTCTATCATTTCGATCATCCATTCCAAATTGCTCCAGCAATTAGGAAGACATGGAAATTTGGAAACTGGAGAGCAACAGAGTCTTCTCCATTCGTTCATTCTATAAGTTTTTAATAGATGGAGGAATACATAGTGCTCTATACCCTCAGTTCTTGAAAATGGAATGCCCAAGTAACATAACCCTTTTCTATTGGTTAGCAAGTGATGATAAAATTCTAACACTTTCTAACTTAGCTAAAAAGGGATATAATGCACAACAAGCGACAGACACCTGTGTGTTGTGCCATAAGGACTTAGAAATAACAGATCATCTCCTTCTTAAGTGTGAATTCACTGAACGAGTATGGTTATTCCTTGAGCAAGTTCTAAACTTACAATCGAATTCGGAATCTCTTCAAAGGTTTGGATATCTTGAATTCAAATCATAGTTATCAATCAGCGAACTTTGTGGGATCTAATATCCAGAGAAATTATTTGGCTTGAGAGAAACAATCACATTTTCAATTCCAACTTTTTGCCTTTATTCTCTATTATTGCTAAAATCATTCATATGGTTCTTGCCTTGTTTTCTATAGCTAGGAACCCATAGCTTCAACACCTTCCCTCAGACTCTGTTAAGAAACTCAAGCATACTCTTATTTTTCTAGGTACACATTCGATTGAGCACAACAACAACTCGGATTCACCGGCTCAGGAGCAATTCACCCCTGTTCTCTGGTAGTAGATGAAGACCTTTGCTTCCTCCTAGCGAACTTCATCTTCTCAGTTGTATTTATGCTTTATGGTGTCCTTGTTTCCTTTCGTTTCTTAGTTTCCTTTGTTGTTAGAAGCTTATTACTTATGGTGATAGCTCTCTAACATGGTTGTTGTTGTTGTTTCTTTTGCTTCCAATTGCTAGTTCACTCTATACTTTCTATTTATGCTTCATTCCTTTTTATAAAATTGTGGTTTATCTACTTTAATAATAAAAAAACCTCTTTGTAAATTCTCCTTTGATTATTACTAGAAAGCATCAACTAGATCATAAAAGCTTGACTAAAATGGTCTATCCCATAAGTGGAACCACTACTCGATAGGATGTGGATACCAGAAACAAAACCACCCATAACTTCTTGAGAAATCTTTTCCAAACCAATTAAGAATCATTTGGATGTAGGTCTAAAATTAGTGTTTCATGTGCCTTCTCAGAGGAGCACTTTTATAATAAGTACTGCTATTAGCAATATATTTAGTTATAGGCTTAGATAAGTATTTATTCAAGTACCTTGCTACCTTTGTTATATTCATATTTGAAATTATTTTCTTTTATTTTATTTTATTTTTTTTTGTTTACTCCCAGAAATGCTAAATTATGAAACAAGCATTTTAAAGGAAAACATGAAAATACTCCAATTTTGTCTAGAAGTACTTATTTTATAGAATACACATTTTCGGGGTTTTGTTAGAAGCTATAAAAAGTTCATTTGGGAATATATATGTGAAATTGATTTAAAGGTGTGAAATTACTACTAATGGTATATTATGCTTTTGTTAAAAATACATTTCTATTTATTGGTTTTGCATTGAATTTTAGTTTTTAATTTGATGAATTATCTATATATATATATATATATATTTGAAGATGTACAAGCCACAAATCCCAACTAATGTTATGAGAGGTAGTTGATCCCTCAACCTCTCACTTATGAGGAAGATGAGTTACCAGTCCCTTATTGTAAAGTTGGTTTGATGAATTATACATATTGATTTGCTTCATTCTCTTTCAGAATTTATTATATAAAATTTATTATACTATGAGGCTTTTGATGTAGAAAATCTAGACCCCGCTAAAATTATAACAAACTCCAAAAGTTTCAATGCAAAGACAAATACTAGGGGATTGGACATGGGTGCTTACCGGTATAGGGAAACAAACGGGAGATTTTTTTGCTTAAAAAAAGAGTATTCAAGTAATAATACATTCACCAAGATATTTTTTTTAGGTATAATCACCAAAATAGTCCTTGTACTTTTCTCTCTCTTAACTTTTGGTCCCTCTACTCAGAAATGCTCATGACTAGTCCCTTTACTTTTGAAAATGTGCCCACTTAGTTAGAAATGCTCCCAACTAGTCCTTTTACTTTTAAAAATGTGCCTATTTAGTCCCTCTAGTTGGGTTATTTTTAAAAGTGGAGGGACTAGTTGGGAGCATTTCTAATTAAGTGGACACATTTTCAAAAGTAGGGGGACTAGTCGGGAGCATTTCTGAGTAGAGAGACCAAAAGGGAAGAGAGGGAAAAAGTAGAGGGACCAATTAGAGTATTATACCCTTTTTAAATATTCTAGAAAGAACTTGAGTGTGACATATGCTTCTTATAACAAGTCTAGTTTCATAGAAGCTATTATTCAAAAAAACAAAAAAACACTTTTAAACAATTATATTTTTCCTATAAGTATTTATTACAAACAACATCAAAAAAAAATTATTATGTTTTTTAAAGTGCTTATTAAAAATTAATCATTTTATGTTTTTCCCAAAAACCTAACCAAAAGGTTCAGATTTGGGTTAGGTTTGGTCCCAAGGTTTCAAGGGAAACCGTGAAATTAAAAAAGAGTGATACTATTTTTACTAATTTACTGCGAGTAATGATATTTTTACTAGGTTTCCTGATTGATGTGGATGCAAGTTGGCATCCCCGTCATTATCCATATCATTCTCTCTCTCTCTCTCTCTCTCTCTCTCTCTCTCTCTCTCTTTTTGTTTTTTAAAAAAATTTAAAATTTATCTTTATCCTCAAAATTTTAAATTTAAACATTTAATCATAAACGATAAATAGAAAACCCAATCCCTACACCCTAAATTGAAAATCACAAAATCTAGGTTTAGGTCTTAGGTTTTAGGGTTTAGGGTTTAGGATTTTAGGGTTTAGTATAATAGTATTTATTATTTAGGGTTTAAATTTTTAAATTTGGGTAAATTAATTTTTAGTCCCTAGAACATTTTAAAATACCCATTAAGTCCTTCTGACATTCACCTAGACCATTAAGTCCTTTCTTTTTGAAAAGTGGTCTTCCTGGTCCCTCCCGTTAGCTTGCACCGTGAGAATTTTGTGAAATGCCACCAATTGCCCTTTGTCCTTTGAGGCGGGAAGCATGAGTCCGGGAAGCATGAGTCCGGGTTTTTTCAGAGGCAAGGTTGTACGAGAAAGCCATGTTGGCTGCCGTACCATGTCTCCCTTGCTGGAGAAGTTTCTCTTCTTCATTCTTCTTGTTCTTGTTGTCTTCTTATTTCTTGTTGTTATTCTTCAGTAATGGATATGAAACTGGGTTTCTTCTTCTTCATTGAGAAGCTTCTTCGTCTTCTTCGTTGAGAAGCTTCTTCTTCATTCTTCCTGTTGGAGCATCTTGGTGGAGGTGTTGTTAGGTGTTATCTTCATGGTCTTTTTGTTTGACATGATACTGGGCTTTTTGTTTTCTTCTTTGTTGAGAAGCTTTTTTTCTTTGTGGTGTTGGTGAACATATATATGTGCTATATTCATGTTAGTTTCCATCTGATTAGATGTTTGAAGGTTATTTGATTTTCATTTTTGCAGGTCTTTAATGGATTCATTTTGCGGGATCGTTAGGTATAACAATGATGGATTCATTATTTATTTTACTATGTTGACCGAATGGGAATCTGTCTTGGCCGAAATATGTGCATGTTGGTCTCTTGAAGTTCCTCTAGTAAGAGTAAAGTATTTAATCCCAGATGCTGTTAGAACAACTTCTTGTATAAACTCTGAAACTAACTTCACGAGAATGTGTGAAGTCCACCATATGTTTAAAAAAAATGTAGTTGATATACTTATTGAGAATATAAATGAAGTTACGGAAGAGCCTGAAGGTCGAGAAAGCCCATCAATGCTACGGTAATTGTCATTAGTGTATTTTTTTGGTTTTAATGTTTGCTATATTCTACATTAGACTATTTTCCATGGTATTTGTTTATTATTTTAATTACCAGTTTACTATAATGTGTTTGAGCATTAACATGTGTATTCATGTTTACTCATAATTATTCCTGTTTATAAATTGTTTTACATGTTTATATGTCATGGTTCATATTTACAAAATTTACTAATCAGTCATTCACGGCATCTTACACAGGAAACCATTATCTCAAAGCACTTCGTCGAGTCTATGCCCACAATTGTCATCAAGTTCACAAGGGGGTGTATACTAGTATCGAATGCTGGATGAGCCAATAACTCCGAAGTAACTACAATTGGTCACCGCTATGAGGATGCGAGGCACTTCAAGGATGCTTTGTCCGACTTTTCCATTAGGTGCAATTTCAACTATAGGTTCATAAAAAATGATAAAGAGAGAGTCACTGTGGTTTGTACCGCTGAGGGATGTCAATGGCTTATCCATGCCTCGTGGGAAGGTAACCTTGCCACTTTCAGAATCAAAACATCGCACGATGTACATTCATGTGGTGGTGGTATTAGTTCAGCATCACACCCGAAAGCCTCCAAAAAATGGGTTAGCAGGAAAGTAATTCAAAAACTCCGTGATCGGCCTCTATACAAAGCAGTAGATATACAATGGGATATGCTACGCGACCATGGCGTTCGGCTACCATACAAACAAGCCTGGAGAGGTAAAGAATTAGCTCGAGGGATTCTACACGGATGTGATAAAGCTAGCTATGATCTGTTGTTGTGGTACGCAAGTAAGGCAACTGAAACCAATCTCGGCAGCATCATTCTAATTGAGAAAGATGGTGGGCGGTTCAGTAGGGGATTTTTTTGCTTCCATGCTTCCCTGGATGGTTTTAGGAAGGGATGTAGACCCATGTTATTTCTTGACGGTACTCATTTATTGCGGAGATACGGCAGTATTCTATTAGGAGCAACCGGGAAAGATGGTAATGAGGGGTTCTTTCACCTAGCATTTGCCATCGTGGACAATGAGACAGATGATAATTAGACATGGTTCATATCAAAATTGGGTGATGCACTTTATGGCTATGACGAATACCATGATATTATTACATTCATTTCAGATCGGTCCAAGGGCCTTGTCAATGCTGTTGCCAAGGTGTTTCCATTTACCCCACATGGTTATTGCTTACGCCATCTTCAGGCTAACTTCCTTAAATCAAATAGCCAGTTAGGGAAAGCATTAAAAAAAGATGAGTGATGGAGGTTGATAGCCAAAGTTGCATACGCATGTACATAGACAGAATTCGACGCTGCCACAAATGAATTACAACAAATGTCATCACAAGCACATAATTGGTTGCTTCACAAGTCGGATGTATCACATTGGTCTAACTACTTGTTCATAGGTCAACGATGGGGAGAGATGTACTCAAATGTTGTTGAGTCGTTCAACTCCTGGATTAGGGAAGCACATCACTTGCCAATAAGTAAGATGGTGGATTCTATCAGGTATGCCAGCGTCCACACAATATATTCCATTTCGGGAGGTTATGGCGCAATAGCTACTTATATTTGGTTTCCACTTTAGGAAATTATGTACTGATGTATCATTGGATACTACATATTACTTTTTCCTTTAACGATTTAGAATCTAGTATTCCGGACTAATATCCTGCAATTTGGTTTAATATTAACTGTTTCTGTTTACTATATTATAGACACAGTTAGTATGCATCATACACGGTTACAACTATTGTTCCTTCATGTAATACAGGTTCAAGATGATGAACATGATGTGCGATCGACATGAACACTGCCAGAAGTGGGACAATTACCTTTGCCCCACGATCCATAAGAAGATTGAGGACATAGTTGAGGAGAGCAGGGCTTTGGTCATAGGTCGATCAGATGGGGAACATTTTGAAGTGATTGATAACCAAAGTAATTCTTTAGTTTGTGTAAAAGGGAATGTTCTTATCGCAAGTGGCAGGTTTATGGTCTCCCGTGTAAGCTATGCGTGTGCTGCAATCATGCTGACCGATACAAATGTGTACCGCTTCATTAAAAGATACCACACTGTCAACTTATTTCAGGAGGCTTATGCCAATCAGATTTTTCCTATTCCAGATCTTGATAAACCAAGGGATGACAACCGCGTGCGCCAACTTCGCCCACCCATTGCCAAGAAAAGGCCAGGCAGGCCGAGACGTCGAAGGATTGAGTTACAAGCATTTGGGGTATGAGAATTGAGATGTAGCCAATGCCAACAAGCATTTTGGGCTTTTTTGTATTTTGCATAACTATGACTTTTGCTTGGGGTACTTCACAACCAATGTATGTCAAAATATGTCCTTTGTTTTCAGTAAATGCATTGTCAATATCATTTTGGGTTCATATAGTTCATTACTTGAAAAATCCATTAATTTTTATAGTTTACTTTATAATAATGTAATGCTATCGCCTATGCCAAACTACAGTTTTCATATCGTAAAGTGAAGTCCACAAACATAACCACAAACATAGTAAAGTAATTTGTTATAACAAATTATAAAACTGAAATATCTGTTAGTAAACACGAGTTCCCAATATCCAGTTCACTAAGAGTTATATAAACTGCAACACATATAACTAAACAATAACTGGTAAAAGTAGAATGCATATCACTCGTCTGTCTCATTATTCACCCGTTGTTGTTGTTGTTGTTCCTCCATAAATGTTTCTGTAGTTGTTGTTGCCTCAGGTGGTTTAGCTGACTCAATTATCTTTGGTGGATTCTTATCTGCTTGTGCAAGGTTTGAGTCGCCTGTGTTGTCCTAGCCTGGTGCATCCACAATGGTGCCGGAATTGTTATCTTCCTTGACTATAGGTTTTCGAAGGATTCCATCAGCCAAAATTCTCACTGCATACTCTAGTCGCAAGAACTCAATATCACCTGGTGGTACATGGAGGTCCTCACCATTTAATATCTGTTCCATAAATCGCATTGTATATATACTACAATCAATACTGTCGGGCCTCTGTTGCGGGCATTGTTTCACATGTGTGAGTGGGTACGAGACAATGTCTCCAAGACCGTGTGCCTCTTGAATATATTTCTCGAATAAGGCCCAGCTGAAAGCACGAACATAATCTCAATGAGTCACATATCATCAAAGGGCATGTAAAGAAGTACAACAGTTTGTGGATTTTACCATGCCCCTTGCTGCCTGATCATGCACAACCCTTCTAGTTGATGAGTAGTGCAAGTATTCTTGCTTGTCTTTGTCGAGAACGAGGAGGTGGTAGTGCTTGTGTGAAATGATTGGCATAAGTACCACCTCAATTGAGGAATAGTCATGCAAAGCGGGGGGCCAACATCTTGTGCAGGTTCTTGCTTGAGTGTTCCCTTTTAGAGAGAGAAAGGGCCATTGGTCTAGTCATGGTTGCCCTCCGCTTAAATTGTCCTGGATTTGTCTTAAAGGAATCAAGCAACATCAAGACGAAGGTGTCGACAACGTCCTCGGGTACCATATGCTTGTCATTTAACAAGGTGTACAGATGGGCACAACTTGTGTGCCCTAATTCGTTGGCCCAGACATATGTTCTAATTCAAACGAAAGATTTAGCACAACAACAAAAAAATAACATAACATGGATGCACCAATATGGACAAGGAAATGCATATTGCAAACACATACTTCCAATATTGAATGGCAAAAGAAAAGAATAATATGAATCCAAATTCGTACACAGGAAAGTTAAATTTATAACTAATAATGCATTATCCATACTTAAACTCCAGTTTGTAGACTGTTAAGTTGTTTTCTAAACTGTAAAAAGTTATTGCACATTGAAAAGATAAATAAGTGCCAATCAATATAACGAAATCGCAAATTTTTTAAATTGACTTACTCATCCATTCGGGTGTTAAGGAAGACAGAAAGAGTCATCTGTTGCAGTTTGGTCAACCTTTGAAATCTTGCAGGCCTTTTCTTCGGTGGTACAAAGTTCGTTGGGGGTTGAGGTATGTTACTGTCGGAATCAATGTGCGCACTTGTTGCTTCTTGCTCGATGATATCGTTGTGCGATGCTTGCATGTTATCTGACCCAATGTGTGGTACATTGGGTTTCCCAGTGTCAACTTGAACTTGTGCTTCACCAACCTGTATAGAGTCAACCAATTTGCCGATGTCATCTATTGTTTCCTCACCTACTGCAGTCAATTGCGATGGAGGTAATGCATCTTTCTTCTTTCCTTTTACAGGTGCTACTGACTTCTTCAGCGTGGCAAGAGTTGCCGAATGAGAAGCTGCTGCTGCCCTTACAGTGCGGGTGAGAGGCCTCTCGTACTGGTTCTCATCAGACATTTCATCAGCAACAATGTTACGCCTGGCTCTCTTTAGTGGGAGTTTTTTTCCATGCTTCTATAGCACAGGGGATGCTTCCTTCTGAAAAGGTATGACATTATTTTTCGGGTTTGGCTTCATCATGCCCTCATCATCCTTATCCTTATGTGTCTGAGATGTTCCCTCCAAGACGCTAACCCTTGCTTGCAGTGACTTAATCTCATCCCATAGACGAGCAAACTTATTCTCATCTAGAGTTGATGAGGAAGGAGAACGTCTATGACCACCATGTCCGATGCTAGCTGGTATAACCTCTCGGTTGTGTCTTTTGGATAATGAAGTCTCCCTTGGCTTATCATGGCCTTTTGTGTGTCTTTTCTTGATGAATTTTGAAGTTTGGGGTGGGTAGATGACTCTACCAGACTGTCTTGCAAGGCCCTATAGTCAATGTTTCCAGAACCAATAACTTCAAATTCAAACTCACCCTCTGGGACCAATGGATGGAACTGTGTAAAAATAACACTACATGGTCAGGGCATAAACATAAGTTGAAATTTTTAAATACAATCAGTTATTTTTGTTGTTGAATATGGCTTTCTTTTCATGATTCAGAAAATTTATCCTTCAAAGTTCAAATAGCAAACTACAATCAATTTTTGTAATTGGAAACGTCATTTATAAACCGAAACATAAATATTTGACATTAAATAGAATAATGTGAACTTCTATTCTCCCTATAATCAGTTGTTAGCTAAACAATTGACATTAGGAAGGAAATTGACATGAAAGGAAAAAAGTAAGAATAAACCACTCACCTCTTTCCCAGTGAGTGTCTCCAGTAGGCTCCCCAAGCTGGATTGTTTCTTAAAGCTATTCTCGCCATATCACATGATGCATGGCAATCTTCCAAACTGTCTTTTCTTTCCTATCCCCGTAACCTCATAAAACCAAAAATTCAATGCAATGACACATCCTCTCAAGTACCCTGTTGATGAAGACCTCCCAGAACACCTCTCTCTCACTCGTGATGCAGCATCCAGCACATCATCCATCAGCCACTTATGTGCTCCATGGGCCCAAGCATATTGATGTAATCTAGGTAGGTCATCGACATACTGAGATAGCCATCCTGGTGCAGAGCATGACGTGGTGGGGAAGAGCATGAATCCCAAGATATACACTAACAACAACTTCATGAAGCTTTCCTCTCTCTTGCCATCTTTCCTTATCACCAATGTAAATAACATCCTCACAAGACAATCTCTGGTTCGGTCTACCCCTTTAGGCAGGAACTCCTCCTCAAATTCGCATCATTCCTTCTTTCTTCTGAACTCAATAGCCAACCCGCTACATTGTAGACCAAGCACGATTGCCATATCCTACGGCCTGAATTGGATGTGACTATCACCTAGCCTGAATGTATTAGTTCGCTCATCATACACTTGCATCAACAAATCTAACACAATGCGCTCTTGGACTACAACCTCCATTTCCAGGAAATGTGCAAATGGTGTGCGACGGATTAACTCCCAATGTTTCCTTGTCATATTCTCCTTTAGCTTTTGTATGGTGTCCACTAGTGGTGTTAGGTAACACCTCCCGTTCAAGAGGTTCGCAATTTGGTTAGGCATGTCGTTGATTTCTACATAATAATAATAACAAAAAACGGTTTACATGAGAAAGCAGCCATGGTCTTAAATAGGTGCATACCATGGTAAACAAGAAGAACAATGTTCTTGCTATTTAGAATAAAATTGTGAACTCTAAAGAAAGAAAATAAATATGTAACACAGAACATAAACATCACAGGTGCTTCATGCTATGCTGTCATTTAGGTTCCACCATAAATTGCTCAAAGTTATGACAACCATATTCAAATGAACAAAACACAAAACAAAATTAATAAATAACACATCGAGTGCTTTCATTGCCATAGAATTTCAAGATCTTGTCTTTGGAGGTGAACATGTAACTGCAAGCTTGACTAATCCCCAAAAAACAACAATTTTGCTCACATACCCAAATCATACACAAGATAGAGATGAAACTCACAATGTCTACTATGAAATAATAGGGTTTCGCCCCATACCATCAATGTGTGCTGGATTCTCTCGCCTCCTTTTGTGTTCGCGAAGAAGAACCTTACAAGCTTAAGTACCACAAGGTCGGTGATGTCTCCGCGCCGGCGTTGCATCCTCCTGTAAAACTTAGAACTATGGAGATGGAGAAGATGATAGAGAAGACGGTTTCAAGATTAACTTACTGTTAGTGCTCTTGGGATGTGAAAGGATGTGATGGGAAAGCAACTTCCCTCTTGAAACTTGAACAACCAACATGGGTAAATGAGTAATTTCATAACCCAAATTTATCTCTTCTGTAAAACATCCAAATCACCAAGGGCAAATGAGTAATTTACAACTAAATTTAACTATGTTAGTGGTTAGTTGGACTCACAAGTCTATATTCTATAAATGAGGGGCTTTTTTGGTTTATGACAAAGTCAGAGAACTAAATGGTCATTAAGTAAAGATAGAGGGATATTTTGAGCAATTCCTCTTTAAATTTTTTAGCATAGAATTTTGAATTTTTTGGGTTTAAATTTTAAAATTTTAGATATGATTTATAATTTGTTTAAAATTTAAAAAATGTAGAGACTTTTAAATTTTAAATATGAGTTGATATAAATATAGTGGATGACAGGTTAATATTTACATCATTCGAAAAACTTATTTGATAAATATATTATTATTTTTTTAATTAATTAATTAATTAATTTATTTATTTATTTATTATAAAATCTATTTGTTAACAATAGCATCACTCAATTAAAAAACATGAGAAGCAAGTGAGACTGCAGGTTCAGCCACCGGCAACGCTCTCTATACACAAAAAGGGGCATTTTCCTGATCGATTTCCAAAGAAAAAAATTCCTTTGCAGGATGGAGCTGTCGCTGAACTCCACCTTGGCACAACAATCCTATACCAACGAGACTACCTCTCTCGACCAAATCCAGGACCTGCTTGAGGTCCTCTTTTTATCCCCTTGTTATCTCCTCTTCAACTTTGCGTTTTTTTCACTACTTCATCTCCTTCTGGTGCTTGGTTTATCAATCTTTTCAATACTCATGTAATTGTTTATTTTTTTGGATTGGGTTTATTCTATTTTGCCTAATGATTGCAATTTATCACTGTAGGTGACATGATTTTTTGTGTTTTTGTGTGGGTGGGAGGGTGTGGCATTGATTGATTGTATTTTGTCACTTTACTAATTTGTTTGTTAGGAGAACAAGCAAGGTATGTGTGTTTCAAAGGATTTTGTTAGGAATTAGGCCCATGTGAGAGTACTTTGGTTCAATTTACATAATGATAAAACATGGTGCTTGGAATAGTTCCTCTGTGTGCATGTGTGTTTTCCAATTATATTTCATGAAATAAGCTTTGCAATAATTAAATTCTGAATGTAATTATGTTGGAGTACCAAATACCCATTGTATCAGAACACTTTTAAAGGTTTGGGTGTAGGAATTCTTATTTTAAGCTTATATTTATAGTGTTGGAGTTTTTCTACATCAATGCACTATGATTGGCACCTGTTAAATTTATTTAGGCCATTCCTATACTTTTCTTTTGCTTTTGCTTTTATTTTGTGGTTATTTTGTTATTAGTTTGAAGTTTGTCATTGTCAAGGAAGATATAATGGGAGGGAAAATCATGGAATGATATCATTTTTGTTCTGTTGTTTTGTGTAGTCGGTTGGGAGGGATGTTTTGCTACTTTTGCCCTTATATTATAGACATGATTGATGTTGAATCATAGGATCTTCATTTTTAAACATTTGGCTTAGTTGATATGAATTTATTCACCGTCAAAGGCTGGAATCTATTGAATGGACTTCACGCAATTATATGACTTTATTTACTTTTATTTTGTAAAAGTAGATTCAAGAATTTAACCGTTTGTCTTTTTAAATTTGTAGTCCATGTCTTCAATGTCTTCAACGTGAATATGGCCTCTACCAAACCTTGTTAATTTTCTTTTTGTTCATGTGAAGCATGGGGGAATTTGTGGAATTCTTTTGTTTTCATGTGACTTGACTATATATAGTTATCTTTTCCTTGTTCTCTAGTTTCTTGATATGTTTGTTACTTCTTACAAAATTAATTTGTTTAGATATTTTCCTGACCAGCTCCTTTCATCTAACAAGTTTCTTGAGAGTGCCTTTCAAGTTTAGAGGAATGACAAGCTAAAAACCCTTATGTAGAATGTGACCTTTCTTGTTGCACATCCTTCGTTGTTTTTAGCAATGTTTTGCAATATACCCTCTATTTTTTGGGTGATGTTCAATATTCCCTTTTTTTCCCCCTAATTGTGATTATGTTAGGGTGTTGCATGCTGATCAATATGTAATTGTGGCATCCTTTTTCAAAGCAAGGTTGTTACAGGCGCAAGGCGCATCTAGGCGCAAGGGGTCTTGGAGCCTAGGCGCAAGGCGCAGGCGATCGCCCGAGCGACACTAGGTGCACTTAGAAAAAAATGAAAGAGTTTATAATTTGTTCTATAGATTAATATCATAGAAGGAACCAACATGCATAATGACATAATAAGTTCAAATGTTCAAGACCAAAATGCAATAATGTGATATAATGCACCCATTGAGTCCTAACTCCTAACTCATAATAAAAATCTAACCACTAATCACTTTCATCATCAACATATTCAAAACCATCAAGTGCTTCATAATTATCATCATCACCAACTCCATCAAATTTCTCTTCAAATTCATCATTCTCTTCATCAAAATAATCATCTCCAAGATTTTCTTCCTCATCATTGCCATCTCTAGAAATTAAAAGGGTTCTCAAACTAGCAAATGATGGCTTCATTGCCTTCTCTTTCCCCTTTGATGGCCTTGAACTTGAAGCACTAGTATTTATTCCCTTTCCTCCTCCTCGACCTCGAGTAGTATATGCGCTTTCATCAACCCCTGCCGCTTTTTCAACTGCATCCCAAGTAAGGTCATCATCACCAAACACTAGTTCATCGTCTCCTTGCTTTTGATCTAGCGTACCCATCAACCACTCATTTGCATCATCAATATCTTGTAAAGAAATGGGGTCAATGTGATCACGGTCATCATATCGACGCTTTAGTGCTCGGTTATATTTCACAAAGACCAAATCATTCAACTTTTGTTGATCAAGTCTATTCCTTTTTTTAGTATGAACCTGAAAAAACAAAGACAACATTATATATTTATTATAGTATATAGTTAAGGGCCTTAGGGGTTAATCTACAATATTAAAAGGAAAACAACAATATTTAATATATAAGTATAATTCTTACATGTTCAAAAATACTCCAATTACGCTCGCAACCGGATGCGCTACAAGTTAGACTGAGTACTTTGATTGCAAAATCTAGCAACTCTGGAGTTGAGGCTCCATAAGATTTCCACCATTCGGCTATTAATGAAATTAATTAATAACAAAGGTAGTTACACACTTACACAATAGTATAAGTTAAATCTTATCAATTTATAACAAAAGTTACAAAACTTATGTACCTGGTGATTTCAAACTTCGATTCCTAATTGCCAAGTTTCTTCCAAATATGCCACCCGCATTTTGATATATACTCATTTGATTGTTGATTTTGTCTTGACATGAAGCATCAGGAACCAATCTCTCTAGAGTTTCAAGCACTCCATCCATTATCTCACTAGTTCTGATAATCTCCATTGGGTTGGCATAAAAAAATTCCGGATTAAGATAGTGCCCAGCCGCATGCAAAGGTCGGTGAAGTTGACATTCCCATCGTTTGTCAATGATATCAAACACATCTTTGTATTGTTCTTCATTTTCTCCAAACAACTTTGCTATAGCTTCCTTGGCCCTATCCATGGCTTCATAAATGTATCCAATAGCCGGTTTTTTCTCACCATCAACCAATCGAAGCACACTAACTAGAGGGCCAACAATTTTAAAATATATACAATGATTGTCCAAAATCTTGTCATCATTATACTAGCTGATGCTTTTTTCCCGGCAATTTCCTTTGACCACTTACTCTTTTCCCATTCTTCAGAAGTAAACATTTTCCTCAAACAATTCTTCAATTTATGGATTCATTGAAGTGTGAGAAATGTCGTGGCAAACCTTGTAACACCCGGCCTAACAAGTTCTCTTTGAAAGGTAAAACTCCTCAACATATTAACCATGCCCTGTCGAACATAAATGAAGGAGTTTAAGCTGATTGCTCTTTGTACAGTTCTTTTCACATTTGAAATCTTACCAATATCTTCCAAAATCAAATCCAAACAATGTGCTGCACAAGGAGTCCAAAACAAATTCTTATATTTTTCTTCCAAGCACTTACCTGAAAATAAATTCAAAAATCATCAAATAAAGGAACACTTTGAGTTAATAAAGTAATCAAATGACATGTAATAGGATACAATGAATAGATTAATTTTATACCTGCAAAGACATTAACGGATGCGCTATCAGTAACTACTTGTATGACATTTTTCTCTCCAACACGTTGAACCATGAGATCAAGCAACTCAAACATTTTTTCTCCAGTTTTTGCATAACCCGAAGCACCAATAGATTCTAAGAACACAGTTCCTTTTGGAGAATTCACCAAAAAATTTATCAATATCCTATTCCTCTTGTCTGTCCAACCATCAGCCATTATAGAGCAACCATAATGTGCCCATTCTTCTTCAAAGGACTGTAGTATCTTTTTGCCATCCTCCATTTCTTTATTAAACAAGGAGACACGGACCTCATGGTAGCTAGGTGCTTTCATGCCAATACCATATTGACCAATTGCATCGATCATTACTTGAAATTGAGGATATTTAACGGCATTAAATGGAATCGCTACATCATACAACCATCGAGCTATTTCTCTACATGCTCGTTCCCGCAACTCCTTCTTGCAAGTATCATTGATTGTTGTTTGCTTCAGATTTTTTTCCTTTTTTCTTGAATTTTCAGCATTTTGTGTGAAGTATAAATCTATTGGCCCCTTTTGCCGTTGTCGTTTCTTTGCATTCAAAATTTTAGTACTTCCTTGGTGCGATCTCATCATAATGGTTTTTTCATCTTCATCTTCTTCATCACCGCCAAAAGCATCTTCTTCAATAATATTATCCGGAAAATTACCTTCAAACATCTTGCTTGCATTGACCTTATTTATCATAAAAGACTGAATCTCTTCTCGGACAGGTGGTGGGCATCTTTGACAAATGGTTGTATTTCTAAAACCTCCCACAATATGTTGTTTAGCTCTAAATATTCCACCTTTTGTAACTTTATCGCAAAAGTTGTATTTCAAATCATTCTTGTTGTTTGGATTAATGCATTGAACATATTTCCAACATGGATCACTTTTTCCACTTGATGATGAAATAGTCTTCTCATTTGAAGAAGCCATGTACCTATCAAAGATAAAATGGATGAGCATTTAATTACATATGTATAACTGCATAAGTGTATAACTAAAACATCAATCATTTAACTAACACATTTATTCTCATCCTAATTCCTTCTAACTTGTATTGTTACAATGTTACTTGATGCAATGCAATTATGCAAGAAGCTTTAAGATACAATCATACAAAATAGTTAAAGAAATATATTAGTTTTAATTCTTAATTGTTGAGATCGCTTCGTTTTTCTTGTTGCATAATCTTATTGATGTCAATAGTATTACAAGAACAATTTGATGAAAGGCTACAACATATCATGGAAGAGAACATCAACCAATATATATATATATATATATTTCTTTAATATTTAATACACAAATTATAACAAAATTAAATTAAACCAATCAGCAATTACACAAATCTCAGATAAGGAGGTGGTGTTGATCTAGCCGGATGCAAGTGAGAGTATAGAGTCTATAGACCTAAATTAATAACCTCCATTGAGCCTTCTTGCTTCATCAGACAGGCAGGACATGTAACTCAATTCCAAAGAATTTCTCTAGCTTTAATTTTAGTTTCTATTAAGGTAGGCGGTAGGCCTGCATTCACATTTTGCATACACTCCAAGCCTGAGGTAATAAATTCCACAAGATGATGGCCATCAAAGTCCTCAATTATTGCATAAATAAGCTGATAGCCTATGCATAAAGTGTTGCACAGCAATAAATTTTTACATAATAATTGGACTTGCAGGAAGTCCACTGTCCACATAAACTAAGGTAATAATAATATCCATGAAATTATATTAAAATTATTTAATCAATCGGTACAAAGTTGATTCTCAACCATGAAAAGGTCATTCAATTCTTCACCTAATGGTAAAAATACTGTGGTGTGAGATACAAGGGAGAGGTGGCGGACCTGGCGGTGCTGATTCGGATGCAAGGGAGAGGTGGCGGTGCTGATCCAGATGCAAGGGAGAGGTGGCGGTGCTAATCAAGATGCAAGGGAGAGGTGGCTGACCTGGCGGTGTTGATCTGGATGCAAGGGAGACGGGCTGATCTAGATGCAAGGGAGAGGTGGCGGACCTGGCGGTGCTGATCCGGATCCAAGGGAGAGGTGGTGGTGCTGATCTGGATCCAAGGGAGAGGTGGCGGTGCTGATCTGGATGCAAGGGAAATGAATGGGAAAAAACCTACTGCATATCATGGAGGCGCGCCTAGGCCTTCGCCTGGCACCTGGCGCCTGGTGCCTGGGCTCAGAGGCGCGCGCCTCCTTCACACCGCCCGCCTCATGTGGATAGAGGTGCACACGGGTGAGCCCCGTGCGCCTGGCACCTCAGTGCGCCTATGACAACCTTGTTTCAAAGGACATGAACGATTATTGTTTTGTTTATTTAGTTATTTATTTGTCAAGAAAATGGTGGTGTTGTAAATCTGTTGGCATGCAAAAGGAAATAAGTGACTTTTTGAAGTATCCATCCCACATTATAAACTTTACAAGTAACTAGACATTTCCCTTTGACATAAAAAAATCCTAATCTCTTATGTAATCTGTGTTGCAATGCTTATTGTATTCCCCTTTCAAGCCAAAACTACATGCATGTTTTTTTCCCCTTTTATTATGCTATTTCACTGTCAGTTACCAACATACCAAGAATTGTAATGATCAAATATGTTGGAAACCACACGAACCCTATTTTTTACTTTGTCATTGACAGTTGTATCTATATTTATTGTCCTCTCTATTACTTGAATGGTTTTTATATCTGATGAAAGCTGGTTGTCTTGTTCATATATAAAGGCTATTTTTTTTTCATTTTTTCTGGAACAATTTTACAACAAAAGATTACATGGATTTTTATATTTTCTTTTTTCTTTGCATTGATTTTTGGTGAACAACTCAGTTTGTATTTTGTACCTAAAAGATTGTTTACTTAGGTATGTGGCTGACTTTCTAACCTAGCAGCGCTGCTAGATATGCAGACATGGATGATGCGATGAGCTTGTCATCTATAGGTGTTTCTATAGATTCCAAAGATTCTCAAGGACGAACAGGTTCTCATCTCAATTCTCTTGACTTCTTCATTTTCACATTATTCATTATATTCATGAAGGGCATGTGGGTTGTGGTATTTTCTTTATTTTCTTCAAACAAAACAATTTTTTTTTTTTTATTTACTTTTCTTTCACCCCTTGCTGTGCAAACTTGTAAATAGAAAGATGTGCTCTAGATATTTCATGGATTAAGTTCTTGTGCTTTTTATTATGTTTTCAACATCAACATCTATAGCTCATTCATGTAATTTAAATGTAATCAAAATATATCATTTGTAGTAATTTTCTGTTTAGAACTGTTATTTATCTTTAGTTTGTTATTACATGTTTTTTTGGGAAAGAGGAGCGGGGCGAACCCACTAGAGACCCAGGGACGTGCACAAGCCTCGGTGGAATAAATAGAGATGGGGCCGCGCTCACGTGGGCGCTGGAACCACCCATACACAACCACTATTCACAACTCCCAGAAATGTGCCCTCAGCCGAAAATCGAACTCTCACCACTCGGTGAGAGCTCTATCAGCGACCCGTGTACCAATAGACCCAAAGGTCGTTGGCTAGTTTGTTATTACATGTTGATGGATGATTAACAACATATGCATTGAATAATAATTGATTAACCATTAATTATGCTAATTTTTCTTTTCAGCAACTTATTTTAAGTCTTGGATCACTAAAGAGTATTGCATTTTACTTATATTCTATCTCCTAGCCAGTTTTGGCAGTATTGCTACGTAAGCATAATATGTCTGTCCACTTTGCTAGTTGACTGCTTAAGAGTACTGTTTGTCATCTAGGTTCATGTCAGTGTGAAAGAGAAACAGGAAGCATTATAGCTGGTTATTGCTGATTTAGAGTGTGTTTGTTTGGCTGTTTTTAGTTTTACATGTATTACTAAATACCTTGCTTTACAAAATCCATTGTTTGTTTAGGTGTATATAGAAATCCTGGTGTAATTGAATTTACAGCACAGTGTCATTTTGGGTGTATTTGGTTTTACGCCCAAATCGGGCGTAAAACCAAATTCAGGGAAAATAAAAGCAAAGAGGGATAAGAAGAGGATGTTCATCCGAGTGTTGTCATCCTCCGCTCACACCGGCAAGGATCCTCCAACTTCATCCTCCGCTCACACCGGCAAGATCTCCTCCAAGGTCATCCTCCGGTCACACCGGCAAGAGTCTTCCAAGGTCGTCCTTTGCTCACACCGGCAAGATCTCCTCCAAGGTCAACCTCTAGTTGCAAGAGATCATCTTATCCTCCAAGGTCCAGCTTCAGGAAAATAATTTTTCTAATTTTTAGATACCATATCTTTGTAGATCTAGCCTTTCCACCATCTTTGTAGATATCCAGATCTTGTGATGCATTAATGTTGTATGTTCTAATTTTTCTTCATAGATTTCTAATACTCTGCACATCATTATCAGCCAAACATGAATTAATGTTGCTTTTTCTAGTTTTTGTTTACATTGGTTGTCAGAAAACCAATGATTCTTTGCATCTATGAGTCTCATAATTAAGATTGTTTTGGTTTCATTTATTAGTCTTTATTATGTTCATCCAGGGAAACCACTAATTTGGTAAGGGATTGCTTTGCAGAAAGCTTTCTGACGAACAAGGAAGATAATTTTAGCTTATTTTCAATATTTTCTCTATCAATATATTATGAATGGTTTCTATGTAGAAGAAGCACTTTTTGGTTTTTAATGGCCTTGATTAAAATTTAACATGCATGATTAAATTTTATTTAACTCCGAATTGTTTAATTCAAATTTAAGAAAACAAGTAAAATATTATTGGGAGAAGTCATATTTGATAATATATTTAAAAAATATATCAAGAATTTAGAAATTAATTTAATTAAAAATTTAATGCTTATTTTGATTAACTAATTATATTAAACAAGATATTCAACATTGACATCATAAGTAAAAACAAACAAAAAAATATTGTGAGTTTAAAGGTTTAGGGGTAATCTCACCATGGGTGCCCACATTTCTTAATACATCAAACCAAACACAGGATTTCATAATACAAATTTCCAAATCACTCCAAACAAACACAAAATTCTGTAATACAGTATTTCCAGTTACATCTAACCAAACACCAGATTTTGCATTACTGTATTTTTAAATCCATGAATTTCCAGTTACATTGTAAATGAAAATCCACTGCATTTACAATTACATCCAAACAAACACACCCTTAATGTTTTTGATAAGTTTTTTTACCTCCATATTTTAGTGTTTAAGTGTCAAAGTCTTAAAATGGTAAAAACTTTTTTATGTGTTGGGGAGTTATCGGGGTTATCTATCTATATTGCAGAATTGTATTTCTTTGTTTGCTCTTTATGACTAAATAAATATGGTGTACAGCTTGGAGGCTGCAACAAGTTACAAACTCTAAAAATTCTAATGGTAAACTTAAGCAGGATTAAGTTTTGGGGTTTTATTCCATATATATTTGTCTCAAGATTTTTTTAACAAAATTTTAGTTATTGGAGTTACTGAGTCAAACATAAAATCAGATGGCATGATCATCTAGGAATGACATTTTGTGAGCCATATGATGCAAATAGATTGAGCTTTTTGGTTATGATGCAAATATTCAAGTAATATCTGGGGAAGCATATCAGAAAAACTAACTCTTCATCTACATACTCTTTTCCTTCATCATCCATTCTTTCTCTTCTTAAAAAAAAAAAAAAAACTAATTGAATCTTCTCTTCTCCATCTTCTTCACCACCTCCACCATCATCATCAAGCTTCCTTCCCCACCATCATCAACCTCACCATCCAAGCCTCGGCCGTAGCCACGCGCGCCAGCAGCACCACCCCGCAGCCCGCCTGCGCTGTGCTGCTGCCCAGCGCCCGGCCGCTCCCGTCGACCCTCCGTCGGCGCCCGGCCCAGCGCCCGCCCGCGCCCTCGGCGCTCCGTCGGCGCCCGGCCAGCGCTCCGTCGGTGCCTCGCCCACGCCCGCCCTGGGCACTCCGCCCGCGCGGACCGGCATCGACCCCTACGCCCGCTGCATCCTACCCGCGCCCGTCCCGGCCCGCTCACGGCCACCGCCGCCCGTTTCCCCGGGATGACGCGCTTGCCAGACCCGAGCCTCACCTTTTTTCTCCAAATCCCCTAGAATCAAGGTTTTTCAGCCTTTTCCAAACACAAGAAACTAAGATGAAGTGACTCTTTGTCTTCTAAAGCAAAGGCTTTGATGTGATTGTACTGTGCACTTGTGTTTGTATTAAAAAAGAAAAATCCTCATTTGCTTAAAAAAAAAAAATCCAGATTTGCTAAGGGTGATGATGGATACTTATGGACCGACTTTTGTTCGTACTAAGGGAACACGCCCTCAGGCTTCTATCAGAAGGGGGACCAGTGCTCTGACTGTCTCGCACTTTTTTTCTGTCCCTTCAGTGTCTTCTCCTACTTGCTTCCAGGCTCCTCCCCTTGATTCCTCTTGGCCTCCTCCAAGGCCAAAGAGGACCGAGCAGCGAGGACTCACGCACGTCACTTTCCCTGTTGTTTCTTCACCAGCTCCACCTCTTCTTCCAACACCTCACTCTACACAAGCTTCTCCTACTCCACTATCTCCTACAGATCAACAGTTTTTAGCCATGTTCCGGCAGTTTCAGCAGTCTTATTTGACAAACTCCATATCTTCTATTGGACATGCGACTTCCACTCAGGTTGCTCCATCTGCTTCAGGTAGTTTCTGTCCTCTCTGGCTTCTTGACTCTGGTGCTTCTCTCCACATTACCCCTGATGCCACTCATCTGCACCATTCTCATTCACCTTCTCATGTCACCCGTGTTCGCACTGCTGATGGTACACTTCTTCCTATTTCCTCCACTGGTCATTTCTCTTCTAGTGATTTCTCAATTACTTCAGTCTCTCTTGTCCCTCGTTTATCTATGAATCTTATATCTGTTAGCCAGCTTACTGATTATGATTGTCAGGTTATCTTTGACAGTACCTTGAGTCGTGTGCAGGATCGCAGTGGGACGGTGATTGGAACTGGCCGTCGTCAAAATGGAGTTTATGCGTTGGATTCCCTTCGTCTTCCATCTTCACCTGAACCCGTTCATCACTGTTATACTGCCGTTCAGTCTCATCATAAGTGGCATCATCGTCTTGGCCACTTATGTCCGTCTCGTATGTCGTCCCTTGTTCGTCATGGCGTTTTAGGAGCTGTCTCTCCTCCTTCTGATGTCGTCTGTCTTGGATGTAAACTTGGTAAGCAACTCCAACGTCCTTATCCTTTGAGTGTCTCAGACTATTGCTCCTTTCGAACTTATTCACTCTGATGTTTGGGGTCCTGCTCCCTTTGTCTCTAAAAGTGGTCATCGCTATTATGTTCTTTTTATAGATGACTACACTCGATTCACCTGGCTTTATCTTATGCCTAACCGTAACCAGTTATTATCTATTTATCGCTCCTTCTCCACTATGATCCGCACCCAGTTCTCTGCCTCTATTAAGACTTTTTGATCTGACTCTGGCGGTGAGTACACCTCTCACGCTTTTCGTGCCTTTTTATCTTCTGAAGGCACCTTGCCTCAGTTATCTTGTCCTGGAGCTCATCCTCAGAATGGGGTTGCTGAACGTAAGCATCGTCACATCTTAGAGACGACACGTGCTCTTCTTCTTGGTGCTTTTCTTCCTCCTCATTTTTGGGTTGAAGCTGTCAGCACTGTCGTCTATCTCATTAACCTACAACCCTCCTCTTACCTTAATGGTCGTAGTCCAGGTGAGTGTCTTCATGGGACACCTCCCCGCTATGATCATCTTCGTGTTTTTGGCTGTCGCTGCTTTGTTTTGCTATCACCTCGGGAGAGAACAAAGCTAACAGCCCAGTCTGTTTCATGTGTTTTCCTAGGATATAGCCTTGAGCATAAAGGTTATCATTGTTATGATCCAGTAACTCGTCGTATTCGCATCTCCCGTGATGTCACATTTGATGAGTCCACACCTTTCTATGCTTCTCCCTCTTCCATTGAGTCCTCATCTCCCTCTGTCCCTCTGTCCTTCCTTTTTCCTACCAATTTGGCTGAGCATACTCCTCCTGTATCTTGCTCTCCTCCACCATTCAACCCTCCTGCCGAGTTTCTTTCTCACTCTTCTCTTGACCCCTCTCCTCCTTTATCTGTTGACTCTCCTACAGTGTCTTCCCATCCTTTATCTGTTGAGTCTCCTGTAGTGCCTTCCCCTCCTCCCTCGCTTCCTCTTGCTCACCCACCTATTCGTTTCACATACCACCGTCGGGATCCCTTAAAACCTCCATCTCGGTCGGTCATCTCTGACATCTCTCCTACTATCGATCCAGCTCCTGAGATACACTCTCATACTCATTCTTTACGCGATCGCTCCACTTTGCATCCCCCTGTCCGTTTTGCTTCTGCTAGCACCAGTGTTTCAGATGTCTTTGGGCCAGGTACCTACAGGGAAGCAGTTCAATTTACGTGAGTGGCGGACTGTCATGGCAGAGGAGCTTGATGCTTTGACTCAGACTCAAACGTGGGATCTTGTTCCCCTTCCTTCTCATGCCGTTCCTATCACTTGTCGTTGGATCTATCGTGTGAAGACTCATTCTGATGGGTCCCTCGAGCGCTATAAAGCGCGTTTGGTTGCTCGTGGCTTTCAGCAGGAGTATAGCCGTGACTATGAGGAGACTTTTGCCCCAGTAGCCCATATGCACACTGTGCGCACTTTGGTTGTTATTGCTGCTGTTCGTGATTGGGTTCTTCATCAGCTTGATGTGAAGAACGCGTTTCTTCATGGGGACTTGAAGGAGGAGGTTTACATGACTCCTCCCCCTGGCCTTCGGGGTATCTCCGGGGTCTGTTTGTCATCTTTGCCGAGCTCTTTATGGTCTCAAACAGGCTCCATGAGCCTGGTTTGAGCGGTTCAGTACAGTGGTTGAGGCTGCTGGTTTCACTCCGACCATATATGATCCGGCAGTCTTCATTCACTCTTCCTCTCGTGGGCAGAACATTCTTCTTCTATATGTCGATGATATGATCCTTACCGGTGATGACTCTGCTCACATTACCTTTGTGAAACAGAAGTTATGTGAGACTTTCTTGATGACTGATTTAGGTCCGCTTCATTACTTGTTGGGTATCGAGATTACTTCTCATCCTAATGGTTACCGTCTCTCTCAGGAGCGTTATACTCACGATCTACTTGTTCGCTCTGGTTTGACTGATACCCGTATTGCTGCTACACCGATGGAGTTATATTTGCAGCTTCGTGCCTCTGATGGGATTCCCTTATCTGATCCTTCTCGCTATCGACATTTGGTTGGCAGTTTAGTCTACTTAGCCGTCACCCGTCTAGACATTTCCCATGCAGTTCACATCCTCACTCAGTTCATTACGGCACCCACTTCTATTCATTATGCTCATCTTCTTCGGGTATTGCGATACCTTCATGGCACTGTATCTCGTGGTCTGTTCTACTCACGTCAGTCCACCCTTCAATTGCATGCCTATTCTGATGCTACTTGGGCCAGCTCTCTTGATGATCCAGTCTCTGTTACTGGTTACTGTATCTTTCTTGGATCTTCACTTGTTGTTTGGAAGACTAAGAAACAGCAGACTGTTGCCAAGTCCAGTGCTGAGGCTGAAGTTCGTGCTTTCGCATCTACCGTACAGGAGGTGCTTTGGATTCGTTCGATTGTGCAGGATTTTGGTATACCGATCCATTCGCCTATTCTCATTCACTGCGATAGTACGGGAGCTCTTCAGATTGCTGCTGATCCGGTCAAGCACGAGCTGACCAAACACATTGGCGTGGATGCACACTTCACTCGCTGTCATGTCCGCGCTCATACTGTGTCACTTCATTATCTTCCTACCGAGGTTCAGGTAGCTGATTTTTTCACTAAGGCACAGACGCGTGATCAGCATCACTTCATGTTATCCAAACTCAAGACGTATGATCCGCCTGGAGTTTGAGGGGGGGTGTTATATGTATGTATGTTATGTATGTTGTATATTTGTATGTATGTAGGCCATGGGGTACATTGGTATCATTGGCTTCTATATGTAAACCCATAATCACACTTGTTCAGAAGTAATGTAGATTGATTCTTTCGCTTCTATCCTTCATATCAGATATCTCCTTGACTCTATATGTTTGTTTCAGTTTCATTGGCTACCCATTTTGAAATAGACTTTGCACTCATTTGTTGCAACATGTTTTGCAATTTCCTTGTTGCAATGTGCATATACTTCACGATTATAATTTCTGTGACTAACTTTGTGCTGCCATTGCCTTCAGAGAGTACAATTTAAGATGTATGACCTACGGATGACCGTATTATCAGAGTTCTTGGTTGCCTGTCATTTAAGTACTTTTGCCATCAATTTGTGTCAATTATAAAAATAACTTTTACTGATTTGAGAAAATTATATCTAGATTTATTATTTCCAATTTTTGTAAATGCTATAGAAAAATATTACTCAAATCTTTTTAGAAAAAGTCTAGGTTTCTATCTTAAGTTGAAACTTGATATTGTTAGTATGAAATTTTTCTGATGATGTTTTCTGTCCAATGCAGGATGTCAATGCTTCAAACGCAGAAAAGAACACTCCTTTGCATTGGGCTTGCCTCAATGGTCATACAGAGGTTTTGTGAAGTGTTCTTTATTTATGCAAGAGTAAGTTGATTCAACAAGAAAAAAACATAACAACCAGTGCAGGTTGCCAGGGCTCTGATCAGGAGGAGGAGCCTCCGTGAGCATGCTTAACTGGTAAAATTCAGTCTCTATTTCGAACTTTTGTGGTAGATAAAAGGCAATGCTCAAAGAGGGACTTACATTTCTTTCTCATCTTTGCGTATGTTTGGAACTATAGCAATGACCGGACACCGATGGATGAGGCAGTGAGCCAGGGAAAGTTGGAGTTGGTTGATGCAATCAATGCCGCAGTAGCTGAGTTTGAGCTAAATGGTGTCGAAGTTTCTTAAGGGACTATGATGAAAGCAGCGCAAAGACTCATCCAAGTTCTGGTTTTTTTTTAATCATATGCAGATCTTTTTTGGGGGGTTTTTTGTAGTAATTTCTGAATTAATCACATGTCTATCAATGTAATACTAATGATAATGTAAAACAAAGTGGGATTTACTTAAATTATATTAATGGTATTTGGTACTAGAGGAAGTGTGGTAGTAGAATTGAAGTTTAATTTGCATTGGTTAAAGAAAAGCAGAGGGAATTGAAAAATGTTATCTGTCAGGGTTTAAGCCCTGGTTTTGTTAGTTTTCTATGATATAAGAACCACAAATAAATGTGTTTGAGGGTTATATCACAAAATATCCTGTAACCTAATGTTTTGCTCAATACGAGGAGTGGTGTCAACATAACACAACGTAGGCTTTATTTAGGCAGAAGTTAACTCCACTTGGCAGGAGTTAATGAGATGTAGACAAGACACATATCAGAGAAGTGCGTGGATGTGGACTTGATCCTTTATTACACCTGTGTTTTTATACATGAGCTGGGGTCTGAACCCACTTCAAACAGTTTATCATTATTTTTTATTTACCTTTTTTTCATGAAGAAAGTTGGTTAGAAGGGTGTAAAAGATTTTAATTTTTTTTAATAAAAATTTTAAGTTGACTCTTAAGAGGGATGGAATTTAAATAAATAAAAATGATTTTATAGGGATATGAAAGTAATTTTTTATTTTTATATGGGTGTACAAGTAAAGAAAATAATTTTTAAAACAAATTTTGGTATTCAATTTCTTATACATATGGGTGTTTGATTCATTAAAGTAAAACTACTCAAGTAAAAAGTGGATTACTTTGGTAGACTTCATGATATTTGTTTTACAAAAGTCTTACTTCGGAACAAATTTAACTTTTTTCTAATTTTCTCCTTTGAAAAATATTTTGTATATATATAATGAATGGTGTTTGTATATAGGTTCATCCATTAGGCGGCAAACTAATTAATTACAAGAGAAGAAGTAAAGAAAATTTTTTTATTGATTCTTGTTGTAGAGTAATACAATTGTGTGCCATATTGTGGGTTGCTTTTTTGGCACTCCAAAAAATGATATTTGTACCCAAAATGATGTAACTATAGGTCGAGCGTCAGTCTTTGAGACAACCAGCTTAGTCAACATCCGAGTAGGCATTTAGAGTGAGAGAGGTGGTTTTAGTAAAGATGAATCCCATGAGATTGTGTAGAACACAAGGAGTGTAGAATCTATTTGACTGTGGCCCAGTGAACGCCGGTAGGGTAATGAAAAAATTGAGATACTTTATTAATGACAAATTGGATGTCAGGATGGGTGAGGCAAACATATTGAATAGCACCTACGGTACATGCAGACTCGGATGGGTCAAGCAAGGGTGTGCCATGGTTTTTTAATAGAGGTAATGTAGGGGTAATGGGTATAGAAACAAGTTTGGAGTTGTGCGGTTGAGTATGGTGAAGAAGATTATTGTTGTACTTGGTTTTGGGTAAGGAAAATGTCAATTTATGTTGATTGTGACTCAATGGCAAGGAAATTGTGAATGGGACCAAGGTCTATTATGGTGAAGGTGGTATGAAGATCTTGTATAAGAGATGTAAAAAATGTTGGAGAGGAACCTAAGTTATCATCCACATTACCAAAACAAAGGTAGTATTGGCTAGTGTGGACTGCATAAAAAGAGAGGTGTCTGCTTTAGAGGAAATGATGTTAAGACTATTAATTTTTTTATTAAGAAAATGTAACCAAACATGAGATGCTTGTTTGAGACCGTACAGAGCTTTGTGAAGAAAACAAATATAGTGAGGATGATGAGGGTTAACAAAGCCTAGGGGTTGTGACATAAATACTGGTTCAAAGAGAGTGCCATGAAGCCATTGTTGACATCAAGTTGACGAATTGGCCAATTTTGAGTTAGGGCAATGGTAATGATGATGAGAATAGTAGTGGGTTTACTGACAGGGTTAAATGTGTCGAGTATAGTCAAGGCTGGGAATTGATGGTATCCTTTAGCAACAAGACGAGCCTGATATCAGTCAAGAGTTCCATTGGCTTTTCATTTTGTTTTAAAAATCCATTCACATCCCGCAATATTAGCATTTGGTGGAGAGACAAAGGACCAAGTTTTGTTGTGAAGATGAACTTGAATTCCATAAAGCATGGCTAGGCCCCGGTGGAGATGTTTGTTAGCTTGGGTAAAGGATGTAAGGTTAGGGTTAGAATCAGTGAAAGGTAAAATGATGGTTGTGTAAGTGACGTAGTTAGTCAAGGTAAAAGGGATACGAGTGCCATTATTGTTACAAGTAATTATATGACGGTATGATGGTGTTGCAGAGGGTGCAGGGGATTGGGATGAAGGAGGCGCTGGATAGGATGGTTAAGGTAGAGTCGGAGTAGATGAGGAAGTCAGTATAGGTGGAAGTAAGGATAATTCAAGATACCGAGGGGGAAGAAGGGTTAGAGAAGGATATTTTGGTATATAGGAAATCTAAAAATTCACATATTTAATCTAGTTTCTTTTCTTCAATACAAACTATATGAAGAATGGGTAAGTGCAAATCAACCTAATATTCAAGATCATGAAATTGACCATCTGTTGGAAACCGAATTTTCTTTATAGATTAATAATTATGTGAGTGTACTAACTAATCATATTGAAAGCATATCAAATTTATATTGTCTATTAATAACTTTCCATGTTTATGTTTTTATATGATACACAGGCATATCATCCTAGTTTAGGGATCATGAATGAATGGTTAAAATGCCTTGTCGCCAACCAATGCATAAGATTAAAACATACAATGGTTATTATGTAAATGGCTACAAATTCCATATAGAAAATCGTGCATCTACTAAAAGCACAATGAATAGTGGAGTATGCATTAAGGGATCCAATTTATGTGCTAGTAAGCTTGAATATTTTGGGAAGTTGGTTGAGGTGGTGAAATTGGAGTATGAAAGATGACCAATGAAAGAGGTCATATTGTTTAAATGCATCTAGTTTGATCCAACACTACAAATTGGTACCATAATTCACCCACAATATAAGCTCATTGATGTTCATAAGAATAAAGCATTTAACAAATACAAACTATTTATTCTCGCAACTCAAGCAGCATAATTTTTTACTTACCATATCCTTCACTAAGGAGATCTTGTAATGATTGGTTGGCGATTTGTGCAATTAAAGCTGCATCTATTGTGGAGGTAGTTATATTGCATGTATCATCAATTTGTAATGCTTGTCAAGAAGATGAAGTAGAAGTACATGAAATTGAAAATAATGAGGAAGAAGTATCTCTAAATTCTTCTAACGGTGCATTCATTGAAATTGATGGTATGGATATTGAAGAAGAGGTATGTCAAGAAGGAGAAGAGAGCAAAGAAGATAATGAAGATGATGAAGATGAAGATAAGGAAGATGAAGTAGATGCTTTTGATGACGAAGATGAATAACAAAATATAATGTGATGTGTAAACTAATTTTTTTTATTTCGCATTGTAAGGACTACAAGTAGGATGTATTTATTTAAATTTTTATTTTTCTTGTTGTGAATGCTTGACAGTTTATATTATGAATTTATATTGTTAGTGTTGAGTTCATTTTTTTTTTATAGATATGGCTTGGAGAAATCGTTCATCCATTCGTTGGGAAAGTAGTATGCCTACATCTTAGGCTGAGTCCATAGCAACATCTACTTCATCTTCAGCAACTGTTGTACAAAGCGACACTGCTTCCCCTACTACTCCTGCTCATATGTTTATGCCATCTGTTGTTGCTCCTATTATAGCTTATGTGTTTCCTCCTACAAGTACTACTTCGGCTACTTTTGCACCTATTACAACAGCATTCCCTTCAACTATTTTTGCTCCTATTGAGGGTGCATCTACAGGTGACAGTGGCTCTTCACACTGGGTTTGCATTAATGTGTTGTTCGACAGGTAAAAGAATCTATGTCAAGAAAGTATAAAAAAATAATAAAAAATTTACATATACATCTTTGTAATATAAAATTATACAAATCTTCATTAACATTCAATGTTTTATGTTTTTATGTTTGTACAACACTGCCATGTTTCTAAATTTATTACTGAGAAAATGAAAGAGAGGCAGTACAAAGAAGGATGCACATGATTTTTATTAGAGAGAGTTTAAAGTACAATTAAGTTTTAATTTATGTAGTAGATTTTACTAATTTTAATAATATTTTTGCTGTATTAATTTATTTGTAGTTCTTATTGGTCTTTTTATGAATGAACTAATTTTTAATTTTTATTGTTTTGATTTTTTTCATAAACATTATTATTGTCCCATAGAAGAAGAGGATGCTATTAAAGCAGTTTAGAAAAAAAGTCTACTAAGGCTAATATGGTCAGAATTTATGTAGGTGGCCCAGGTCTTATGCAAAGACCGGTAAAAAGCCTATTTGGGTTGAAGATGAAATTTGGAACAAATGGTTGGAGCATTGGAACAAAGAAGAGTTCAAGCATAAGTCCAAGTAAGCCTCAATTAATCGGTGTTCTAAGACAGGATGCAAAGGGAGTGAAATTAGTAGGCTTCTTCGAGGCTCTAAGTCATTTGTTGAGCATGCTATAGACTTGGTAAATATTTTAAATTTATTTGAATTTTTTCCTTTCAGCATTATAAAAAATTCATGGTTTAACTTTAAAGTTTTCTCTTTCTTATCAAATAACCTTGTTATAAATTTTTAATGTTTTTGTTTTATTAGAGTAAGATACTTCAGAGGACACCTACTACATGTGATATCTTTTGTAAGACTCATGTGAATAAAGAAAGAAAAGGTGTTGATGCACGAGCACAGGTGGTTTATATAATTTTCAAACCTTATCTCATATTATTTTATTTATTTGTAGATTATTTCATACATGTTTCAATTAATGTTATTATTAATTACAAGATGTCATGCAGAAGATGGTTGAGATTACTTCTCAAACATTATCAAATGGTTCACAACCTTCACCGCTTGATATGGACGCTATGTACTTGGAGGCTTCTGGTGGAGAAAAAAAAATAGAGTTTATGGTCTTGCTTCTCATGCATCAGGCTTGTATCTAGAGTCATTTTCTAGTAGTGCTACATCAGCTCCCCTACCACCTTCAACATTTATGATCCTCCTAGAGATTGTGTCTGAGATGTGGGGTATGAAAAAGAAATGATAGAGTTGGAAAAGTGAAACCAAAGTTTGATGTAGCAAAACCAGAACATGATGAGACAGATGAGCCGTGAGTGGAAACATATGCGAATGATGATATAGTCTAGACTGTCGTTTGATGGACTAGACCAAACATTGTAGCCTCATGAGGACAACGATGATGATGATGATAACCTATAGTTATAGATTGACTTTTTTTTTTAATTGGCTGTGTGGACATTAATAGTACTATGATATATTTTGTGCATGTTACTATTACTACTTTTATTACTAAGTTATATTTTGTTGAATACATTAAAATTTCTATGTATGCTATATTTTATTAAGATGATAATGTTAGAATTCAATGATGTACATGAGAACAGGGTATTAGTGAATTTGTATTGGATTTGTCATGGAACCAAAATTCTATTACAAATCTGTTACCAATTTGCAACTAATTTACAATGGACTTGTTATGGATCCATTCCCTTGTCCATAGGGACCTCGTGGCATACAACTGCCACGACCCTATTCTTGAAGTGAACGGCCACTTTCTCGGAACTCAATTTATTAAGACCAAATCTACTATAAATTTGTAACAGATTTGTAAGGGACATGTTATAGTTTGCAAATTTGTTACTAATTTGCAACCAATTTGCAAGGTACTTGTTATGGATCCATTGCAAATTTGTTGCAAATTTGCAACCGATTTGCAATGAAATTTGTCACATATATGTGTAATTTATTGCAAATCCATCATAAATTTGCAATCTATGTGCAACTGATTTGTCATAGTTTTGAAAAATCTATTGCAAATTAATTGCAAATTTACAACACATTTGCAATGGATTTGTATGGGCTCAAAAAGTTTGCTACAAATCCCTTGCAAATTTGCAACCCAATTATAACAGAGTTTGCAACAAAATGGTTGCAAGTCCATTACTACTACATTACTAATTTATAATATATTTGCAACCAATCTAACGCTAATCCGCTGTAAGGAGGTTGCTAATTGATAAACGTCTAAATGTATGTATTTTATATGTATATATTTTGCACTATTCACATGTATTTTCATAAATCAATGCCCATTTTGTATTTAAATTCATTTTATTTATGTCACAGGCATCGAAGAAGCCAAGAGGAGCTCAAGAACGCAATTGGGAAGAAATTGGCACTAAAAACAGCGTTTTAGGGTTTCAAGCATGGTAGCAACACTGTAGCATAGGAGTTAATTGAGGCTACATGAATTCGTCTGTAACCCTCACGGGCTCCATGCGCCCTCATGAAGCCCATGAGGTTCACTGGAAAATTTTGGCACCAGTAATGCAGTAAAAATACTATAACAGTACTGTAGCTGGATTACTGCAACACCCAGATGAATTTTCTCACTGGAAAGACAGTAAGCCTCACGAGCATCCATACGCCCACATGGAGCCCGTAAGGCTCAAGAGGCTGAGTTTAAAAACAAATCTAGGGCATCAATGAGAGGGCCTTTGGCCACCCTTTCGCCACCATCATCTTCTAGGGCTTCAAGGGGTTGGAGAAGGCGAATTTGAGAAGCAAGATCAAGGGGGAGAAGAAGGTTGCTATGAAGGAGATCATCAAGAAGTTTGTTAGCACGGATCGACAAGCTCTCATCACCACTTTCTAGTCAACATTTCAAGGAAGCTTTTTTGGTTTTGTTCATGTTTCATATGTATCTTGAGACTTCTTTGTTATTCATATTGAACTAGACTCCCAAGGTCACAGGGCATCCGGTGAACCTTGGGATGAATTTGCTTGCATGGATAATGTGATTTACTTTTAGTGCTTTTGGCTTGGTTTGTTGTTCAAGCTTTGTGTTCTTTGATGTGTTGTTTTGCATGAAAACTCATGCGATTCAATTTCTAGGTTATACTTGGTTGCGTGACCATGGCCCTTGTACTAGACTCACTTAGCTTGGAAGGGAGTCATGTATGAATACGCCGTGATGATTGGGTATTTCATACCCTCCAAACATTAGTGCTTGTCCTAGGTATTGAGTATGGCCCTAATTAGAGATTTCCCTAGATGTAGTGCAATCGTAGGAGGATTTGGTCAGAAAAGATTTTGAGCCAATACTTGCAAGGGATTAGGGGTTATCGCTGTGACAGTCGGGGTAACCTACTTTTATATGTCTCTTGGCCCAAAACCACCATTGCCTTTGTAATTTTAGCATCTTTCTAGCTTTAGTAGTCCCGAGGGGATCCTGCCTGGGGCCTTGCTCTTTCAATGTTATTTGCTTCCTTAATGTGCTTATGTGGTGTGCCTTAGTCCAACTTGTCTATAGTTATCTCTCTTGTTAGTTTCTTATTTTGTTTTAAACCTACCTTTGTTAGACTAGATAGTGCCTTCTAGCAGGAAGTAATAGCAACTCTTAAGACCCCAGGGATGCAACCTTCTCATGCTTACGCTAGAGGTATTACTTGATGACCCGTTAACTTGCGATCTCATCACCAATCCATTGCAAAATTTTTCAACGGATTATTTCTCATTGAAAAAAATTGCAACGAGCAAAAAAGTGATGGCATAAATAAGCTACAAGGTTGTTACAAATGTCTAGTTGAAACTGAGTTGCAATGGATTTTGCTTATTGCAAATTTGTAAAATTTTTGTAGTGTTGTTTAATAAAGTGATACCATCCTTCTATTGTAATAGTGGTTAATTTAAATTTTTTGTGATCTAAACATTTTCAATTTTGTAAGTAGTTTTTGTTTTATCTTTTTTTAATATTATTTTGATGACCTTTCCATGGAGGAAGACGCAGTATAGCATATCATTACTCTCCCATTGCTTCCAAATTTTGACTATAGTTTTGGTGTTTTTTTTTCTTCTAGTTTTTTTCATGTCATAATCATGTTTAATTTTTATTTTTCCTTGTTCTTACATCTATGTTTTAATAAAAAAAAAATTCATTAGAAGAAAATTATAAAGATAGAACATGTTTTGAACATATTAACTTTAATATATATATATATATATATATTTTTTTAGGAAAGCGACTCCCTTACTGAATGATACAAGATTTAGGCAGCAAGCTTGCATTTATAACTAGAGACTCATTATCAGCAAGCCATCATCTAGTGCGGCTTAAACTCGAGACCTCTTAATTGCCTCACTGTTGTTTTTTGTAATGGGGTCAATACATCTGGGCTATGAGCTCTTCAGCTTTAGCTTAATATTTTGGAATTTGTGAAGATATAAATATGTTGTTTATATGTCTTTTTTTAAAATAAAAATTCAATTTGTTATCTATATCTAGAATATATTTTTGGATTGTGTAATGTGTAAAATTTGAATGAAGGATTGTTTGAAATTGTGATAGCATGCCAGATTTTATCCTCCACAAATGGATATAGCCACATCAAAAAGTTTTAACACCATGGATGCCAACCTGATATACATCCATCATCCACCTCATTCTTTCTTCCACAAACTTCAAATTTAAAGCTTATAAATCCCTAAATTCCAAAAGTTATAAAACATTATAAAATCCTATCTAAAACCATAAAATCTTAAACCCAAATAATATACCTAAAATTTTAAAACTCATAAATCCTAAACCCTAAACCCTAAATAGTGGGTTTTCCATTTACAATTTATGTTTTAGGGAGGAATTTTTGGTTTACATGGATTTAGATCTGTTAAAGATTTGATTATAAACAAATTAATTTTTTTAAAAAAAGAAAAAAAGGTTTGCATGTGCCAACTTTAGATTTGAGAGGATAATACCTGACATGTTGTCACCTTTTGATTGAATCCATATACACATACATTTGAATGTTCATCATTTTACAAGCATGCTTATTTAGGAAATGAGATGGATATAAACATATTAAAAAATAATTACTTGTTAGGTAAATTATTCCAATTTAAAAAATTTTAAGATAAAAATTGAGAGCTCAGTTGTATTTAATTAGAATGGTGAATGGGCATCAAGGGATCAAAGCCTTAGTACTGTGTAATGTATAGTATTGTTCATTAGAGCCATATTCCCTATCACTCCACAGTTGCATAAGGGTTAATTTATAACTGTGGATTATGGTGCACCACATATTACCCCGCCCACTTGGTAAATTTCTACGGCCGGTAAGTCATTGTAAGGTTCCTCCATACCTTCCTATTCTTTCGACGGTGTTTGTGGTCAATATATATATACATAATAATGTAGAAAATTTTTCTTGGTTTAAAAATTTGTTGTACAAATTAAATCAGAGAGTTTCATATATAAAACAACAACAAATTATAACAAAAATTTAGGGTAATTATAAATATACATATTAAATTAACATGTTTAAGTTATCCAAAAATATTATAATTTTAACTATTGTCTGGGATAAGAATTTTGATTTTTTTTATTTTAAAATATCTTTCATAAAAATATCCCTAAAAAATTAAGGGGCGCTATATTATATATTATTTTATTGTACCATCCACCTTTCAGAAAGTAGCTTGAGAGGAAAGTTGAGTATTACACTACGGTGACTAATACAAGGGCATGTGCCAACTTTGTGTTTGAATGGGCTTAATAATAATCTTGTGTTGGAGATTCTTTCATGGTTTCCTCTCCAGACTATAGCACAATTCAAAAGAGTATGTAAATTATGGTACTCTCTATGACCCCTATTTTACTAAACGTAAACAACATCATGATGCAGAAGTCATTATAAGTTTAGAGTTGAGTGTTATATGTTCAAAATATCACTCCTTACCGAACTATGGTGTGTCTATTCCACTAGTTTGTTGATTGTGCTTCCTCAAGTGCACGGGGTCATCAAGTAGTACCCTGTGTGTGACCCAAGGGTCATATTCCTCGGGGCCAAGGAGCTACCCTTACTTCCTCTCCACTCATTGTTTAGCCTACAAGTTCCAGTGCCAGTGTCCTAACTACTAAAAAGGGTTGAAAATAACTAAAATAAGAAGTCTACACACCGGGGCAAATGAGTGGGCAATCTAGAGAAAAGAATGGTAATGGATGTGGATTCCCCGGGGCTACTAATGCTAGAAGAAACTAGGTTTGCAAAATAGTGTTGATTTTTAACCAAGAGATTTCTAAAGTAGGTTATCCCGAAACCCTTGGTGATTATCCCTAATCCCATATAAGTATTGGCTCAGAATTTCTTTTGACCAAATCCTCCTATAATTGGCATTAGGGACAGGGGATTCTCTAATTAGGAGCAAACACACATCTAAGTTCATCTCTAATGGTTGGAGGGGTATAAAATATCCAAATCTCTCGGAGTATTCATACATGAATCCCTTCCAAGCTAAGTGAATCTAGTACAAGGGCCCATCCCGCGCATCCAAGTACAACCTAAGAATCAAACCATAGAGTTCTCATGTAAGTCAACACATCAAAGAACACAAAGCTTGAACCACAAAATCAAACCACATGCATATAAAGCAAACTAAGCATTAATACAAGCAAGTTCACCCCAAGGTTCACCAGCATCTGGTGACCTTCAAGTTTAGCTATACATACAAACAAATACATGGTTCAACATGATGAAAACAACTAAAACAATCATAAATAAGACTTCCTCAAAGATCAGAAGCCAACGCTTTGGATCTTGTGGAAAGCTTCCACGAATGCCGCAATGGGAGCGGCTTCCATCATCATCTCTAAGCCTCTACAAGTAGGATCAAGGGTAAATCTCGCCGGATTATGTTTCTCCATTCAATTTTTCTTCAAAAATGTCTTCAATCACCTTCTTTCACCCCGGATCTAAAGTATGGAGTTGAGAGGTTCGAGGAAAGAGATGATCAATAGCATAGAATGCCCTAAAACTCTCTTTTAAATTCTTCTCGGGATGGCTTCATGGTCTGTTTCATGGGCATGAGGATGCTCGTCAAAGCCTTGAGATTTTTGCGGAAATTTTCTTAAACTGCTACAGTAAACTTAGTAAATTCTTTAGCTGGCTTGAGGGAGTCTTTACGGTCATCAGGATGCCCATTAACAAAACCTGAGACTTCGTCTTTTTATCAATCCTTTAGAACTTGCTACATTGTTGATATAGTGTAGTGGCTCTAAAATGTCATTTTTGGTGCCAATTTCTTTCTCAATTGCGTCGTCGAGATCACCTAAGCTTCTTTGAGGCCTGCAAAATGAATAAATCTAATTAAACCCTAAAACAACATCAATTCATCAAAGAATATATGAATAATATAGAAATTATACATATAAAATGTATACATTTAAGTATTTATCATTTGTCTTTAGTCTTTCCATCAATAAACGCTACAGTGTAGACACAACTGGCTCTAATCAAATATGTAATCAAATAATAATCAATTCTAGCAATGGATTGATTCTTTGTTCGATTTACATGAACCCATATGGTTATCATGCTAGTTGTTATTATGAACCATGATTCTATTATCTACATAATCTCATAACAGGGGAATATAAAGAAACATTTTTTCAAAGACCAAATGGAAATAACATTCCGATGAACAGACTCTTAATCCCTGGTAATCGGGTTCTCACTATGGACTATATAATTTCCACCGAGTGTAACAATCCAATGTATCCAGCTAGAATATATTGCTATAAGAAAGGCAAATGGGAGAATTGTTGTGATCCTTTTATTCTAAGAGGTAGATTCTGTGACCCTTACAATTATGAAGTCAAATTTTGTAATATTAAAGGTGTCTTCTACAAAGGAGCTGTTATTTAGCTTTCATACACTGATAATTTTGCCTTAATGATTTTCTCTTTTAATGTCAAGAATTATTGTGTGACTGAAATCCCAATTTCCTATAATGTCACAAAGAAAATTTTGTTCTTTGATGAGTCAAAAGGGCAATTATATCTAATTCTAGTATAAAGATATTCTTTTCGAGACCTTCATGTAATGGAAGTCGAAATAGACTACTCAAGATTGACTATCTTATATCATATTGACCACCTTATTAGCACTTCAATTGATACAATGATAGAAATTGGGAATGCATTCTCTAGCCATAAAAAAAGCTGTATTTAACAAGTGGAAAATTCAACCCCCACCAGTAGCACAATTTAACCCCATGGAGAACAGGACTGATTCCATCTCCAACAAATTATCATTTTTGTTGATAATTTGATCTAGTTTTGTGTGATTAACTATACAATAGTTGATGTATTTTGGTCTATATTCGTATGACTAATAGCTAGTGTATATTATTTTCTTTGGCCAACCAAAGGATTTTTCTTCATAATATCATCAAGTATATATCATTCAAATTTGAGAAGCTAATGCAAAACTTGGTTGTTTGCAGGTTGATGTTGTCATTCTTGAAGCTGGTCTTGGTGGTGGATTGGATCCAAGCAATGTGGTAATTTTCAGTATTGCCTTATATTTAGTATATGCAAATACATAAGTCATTCATAGAACTCTGATTGGCAACAGTTTGCATGACCTGTATTGTATGTTACTTTAGGCATTTCTTTGTTTGGGTTCTAGTCCATGTTGCATTTGCTTGGCATTTAGTATGCCATTGTACTGACTGATATAGTTTCTCATCCTTGTAGATATTGGTGTTGGTGGAAAACAACGAATAATTTTCAGAGAAACCAAATAGTTTCAGTGAACTATGATGGTTCTGGCCATATTTGCTTTGACATTTTAGCTTCAACTATGTTTTCCATCATACAGTAGTGGTTGTAAATTGACTTATAGCAACATTATAAATGACTGAACTAGAACATTCTTCAAGGGAAGCATTTTCCATAACTCTTTGTTGTATGCAGTTTGCTGTGTTATATGAATTCAAAGACATGTAGTATCACTACAACAAAATAGGATTTTTGTGACGTTTGACATATGTCGTAAAATAACAAAAAATCATCAGAATAACTCTATACTGACTTTTGTAACAAATGTAGATTATATGTTACAATTGCCACAGTCGGTATACTTTGTTGTGACATTCCCAAAAAACTTTGGTACCTATATATTCCAACATTTATTGTGATATTTTCCCAACATTTATAAATAGTTTCAATATGGATTTTATTCCAACATTTGTATATGGCTTAAGCAACACTTTTTTTATTTTTATTACAACATTTGTAGATGTCGTCACAAGTTTTTATCACATTAATTTTGAAATATTGCAATATTTATAATTGTTGTTATAGAGGTTATATAATAACATTTGTTAAAGGTCTCTCAAATTACTTATACCGACTTTTCGTAAACATTGGTTTAATAGAATATCAATTATATATGAATACCAATTTAAGTCGATATTTGTAAATATTAGTAAAAGTTATTAATCTTATCTAATTTTAAAATTAAGTGTCATTTATAAATGTTGGTATAAGAATATTGTATAATTTTTCACAATATTAATTTAAACAATATTTATATATGATTTAATTAAATAAAACATGAGATATAATTTAAATTCTACAAAATTAATTTGCATAATTTAACAAAATATTAATAAAAATTATTCATCAAAAATTTAAAAATCCAACATAGCTTTAAACCACTAATTAAAATATTGTCAACATTATCTACAAATATTTAAAAAATAACTTTCAAACATTATAATGAAACTAATGCTTCAATCCGTATAATTGCATGCCTCTAAATTTGTTATGATCATCTCTTATTTTCAAAATAAAATATACAAATTCATTAGTTTCTATCTAAATCAATTAATAAAGAAAAAAAGATAAATAAATAATATAATTTATAATTTTAAAAATTTAAAAATAATTAAAACAATGTCAAAATGATCTACAAATCTTTAAAAAATAACTTTCAAATATTATAATAAAGCTAAGGTTTCAATCCTTAGAATTAGCTTTAAATTTATCATAGTGATCTCTTATCTCCAAAATAAAATAAACAAATACATTAGGGTCTATCTAAATCGATTAATAAAAAAAAGAGATAAATAAATAATATAATTTATAATTTTAATAATTTAAAAATATAATAAGATGATATTATAAAAATTGTACCAAATCATTATTACTAAAATAAAATTGAGTGGCTAATTAAAAGCGAGGACTACTTGTAGTATCTCCAGCCTACAAAATTTTTTACATTTAATAAGATAAATGTAATATAATAATAAAAGATAAATTAAATGTAAACATATATGATATATTAGAATCAATGATACAAATTTGAAATACAAATAAAAATAAAAATAAAAAATAAAACCATGTGGAGCATATATAATTTGCATAAAAAATAATACAAATAAGCTATTTTTATATTGAAGGAGAATATATAATTTATCTCAGTTTATGTATGTGTGTGCCATAACCATAATAAGAACCTTTAAATAATTTAACATGGAATAAAAAGATGAAATATAAAACTTCAACAAACCTATGTGTGAGCCATAATTGTAACAAGAACACTATAAGAAATAAAAATTATATAAGGGGCAAATTGTAAAACTTCACCAAAACTATATGTGTGCCCTCTTAAGTATAGTAAAACCCCTATTAAAAAAAAAGGGGGGGACAAATTGTAAAACTTCAACAAAATTAGGATTAAATAAAAAAAACTAAATATATTACAATTGTATGAAACAATTACATCACGTTAGCCTTTATTCTCACATCTAATCAAGATTTGCCTCATCAAAGTTGGCTTTCACAAATGCTACATTGAGAGAGGATGTCATTCCAAAGCCAGCAGCTATTGTTCAACCTTCACCGAATCAAGCAACCGAACATCATCCTTCTCCATCCCCCTTGGGATAACATTCTCACTAGTTTTGCAGCCTCACTGGTTTCACCACTAGCTAACTTACTGGTAGTTTAGATCCTGTAATTTTTTTTCTTTGTTTTATTTTTTATATTTGTGTTTGGTTTTGCAAAGGCAGTGCATGATTCCAATAGTAAAGTTTGGACTTTCATGTGTTCTTTATTAAGAAATTATTTGGGGCAGTGGTGGATCTAGAAATAAAATTAAAAGATGTTGAATTCAAAATTAATAAAATTATAATTTTTAAACAATTCTATTAATTCAAGCTTAAGATTATAGTAATAATTTATATAATATATATATACATCTAAATATTTTGGGTTAAGTGTAAAAAATCTATTATATCTACTTAATTAACAATTAACTCAATGAAGAACTAAAATAACAAATAATGAAATTAGAAAACAACTTAATGCAAATTAATAATCTTATTAAATTTGTAATTTAATGAATAATCAAAATTTTCACAACATTTAATCAAACAAATATTTAACAATTTTTTACGATCATTGCACAATAAATTTTTTTGTTTTTTTTTTGTTTTTTTGAAAAAGTGGATAAACCACATGCATTAAATAAAAAATAAGACTACAAACATATTCCACTAGGAGTGGAGACATGCTTAAACAAAGACAAGACCAAAATTAAATAGGAGAAATAAAACATAAGTCCTGCTGAAGGCAGGGGAAGGATCCAAACAACTAATTCTGATATTTCGTCACTTTTGAGGTTCCTTCATTAGTCTGGCGATTCAAAAGGTCCAAACTTCGTTTTGCAGGAGTCTTCATCCCCTCCTAGCGTGTTTTTTTTTTAATTCAATGGACTTTTAGAATGTTCTCTTCTTCTTGCCATGACTTTAGTGCTGTTGCCAATCCCGCTACCAGCTGTTGAGTATTTTAAATTGGATGCATCCATTTGGATAAAATCAATAAAATACAAGATTTTGCTAGGCTTGATTCATCAACAAGCTGGTCCATTTTAGAATCTGTTAGTGGGCCTCCACACATCACGCCTTCTGAATTTCATGGATCACAAAGTGCTATTGCCCGTCTCGCTACTAGATGCTGAATATTTTAAATTGGATGCATCCATTTGGATAAAATCAATCAAATTACAAGATCTTGTAAAGATTGATTCATCAGCAAGCTGGTCCATTTTAGAATCTGTTAGTGGGCCTCCAAACATCATGTCTTCTGAATTTTCATGGATCACAAAGTTGGGCTCTTGAGGCAAAAGTATCACATGGGCTTTTGAGACTTCAAAAATTTTTCCCACAATCTTCGCTCAACTGAATTCCCATTTGTTTTTGAACAAGTATTTCAAATTCGAAATCTCTTCCACGTGGGTTGCCAGGCACATGAGGAATCTCACCATGTGTCATTTTAAGGTTCGTCTGCATGGAGGGTTCTGACGTTGCAGCCAATGTTTGTGCAACAAGCCAAGCCGTGTGTCTGACAAATCTGCACAAGCCATGCACTCTCAATGAGGAACCATCGAATGAACCTATGGTTTGGTGGAGTGCAACGACCGGTACATCGCTAGTATTGTCATCCTCGGCAGATGCAGCCACCACAATGGTCGATGTCAGCTCCGGCGACTTTATTTCAAACATACAAGAATGGGAGTGAATAATCTCATCCTTGACGAATCCTTCTCCAACAGCAAAGTTCGTCATGTTGTAGAAGCTTCTCACTTCTCTCAACGTAACGCAAAGACCGTTGGTCCATAATCTTTCTCAATCACCAATCTTCTCCCCTAAGGTGACAGATTTCTCAGCCTTTGACGTTCCTTGTTTAACGCCGACAATGTTATAACCATTTAGAGTGGCCGCCTCCCCTGTGAATGCAGCCGGTGGCATCTCTACAGCACACTGGTGAGCCGAGTTTGTCCTCTCTTGACTTATATGGGAGTTCACAGCCTCAACCACAGTAACAATGTGCAACTCTTCACCGCTATCCATACGTGCATAGATCCTTTCTCTTTCGCCACCACCATCATTCACTCTTTCTCCTCCGGCATAGGAGTTCCACTCCACCACAACCAGTAGGACCTCCGAGTCTCTATCGAAGCCCTCCTCATTGTTAGAACTTTGAGCAACATGCTGTTTGCCTCTCTCATTCATGGAATGCTTGTGATTATAGCGGCCTGTCTCCTGTGCACCGACCTCCAAATCATCATAGGCATGGGAGATGAACACCTCTACCATGCCCATTTGCATTAAGATGTTCACCACGTCCTCGCAATCACAGGATGAATGGAACAACAGTAAGGACAACATGTCCTCATCCTCATCAACATTAAGTAACCAAACTTGATCTTCAAGGCTGATGTATAGAGGAGGAGAGTGATGGACTGGCACATAGACCGGTTGTCCACCGGGGGTGAAGGTGAGGCGCACATCTCCTCCAGTGCAGGAGTTCTACTCCATCACAACCGGTTGGACCTACGGGGTTCGAACTAAGCCCTCCTCCAAGTTAGGACTTTGAAGAACATGTTGCTTGCCTTTATCCCTCAAGGAAAGCTTGTGAGAGTAGTGGGTTGCATCCTTTGCACAGGCCATCGGATCCTCATCGGCATGGGAGTTAAACACCTCCACCATGTCCCTTTGCACTGTGGTGTCCCCTACCTCATCAAAATCCCAGGATGAAGGGGATAGTAGCGATGACAACATGTCCTCATCCTCATCAACATCAAAAGGCCAGACTTGTTCATCAAGGCTATTGTTGGGAGGAGGAGAGCAATGGACCGGCACAAAGATCGGTTGTCCGTCGGGAGAGAAAATGAGGCGCACATCGCCCTGCATCTCTTTCTCGATGCATAATAAATTTTTCATAAGGTGTTATACCAGAGAGAGTGGACGTAGGAGTACGATTGATAAGATAGACGGAAGTAAGAATGACTTTAGACCCGGAAAGATTAAAGGACAGATGAAGCAAAAAAGAAGAGCACGCGTAGTGTCTAGAATATGGCGATGTTTGCGCTTAGCGACACTGTTGTGAGCAGGTGTGTAAGGATAGGATTGCTAAGGAAAGAGTGCTGTGAGTGGAGAGTAATGTTCGAAAGGATGTAGAAAGATACTTGCGTGCCCCATCAGAATGAAAAAATCTTAATTCGTTTACCAAACGAAGTATACACCATTTGCGCAAATTGAGAGTAAATGGCAAAAACCTCATATTGGAAACACATTAAATAAAGCCAAGTATAACGCGAGAAATTATCAATGAAAGATATGTAATAACAGAAACCACCAAGAGAGGAGAGGGGTGCAGGACCCCAAATATCAGAATGAATTAGATCAAAAGTAGATTCAAAAAAAGATTCTCGTGAAGAGAAGGGAAGAGCAGTGGGTTTAGCGAGTTTACAACCAATACAGGGATGCGAAGGAAGAGAAGAAACAGAAGCAAGATTACCTGAACTTGTTAAGAGTTTCAGGCACGAACTAGACAAGTGACCGAGATGACTGTGCCAACGATCAAAAGAATATACAGAAGCAACAATATCAAAAGATGGAGGAGTAGGAAGATGAAGAGAGTCTAAATGATAGAGGCCGCCAACTCTATGCCCGATCCCGAATCCTTTGGCCTGTAAGATGGTCCTGTAAAGTACAAGTAGAGGAAGAAAAAGTAACTGTGAGACCATGATCAGGAAGTTGACTAACAGAGAGAAGGTTGAGAGCTAGGCCAGGGACATGATGGACGTTAGGAATGTCAAATGAAGTGAACTGAAGTCGGCCACACTGTGTGACAGGATAAAGGCTCACATTAGTAGCGCGAACACGGAAAAAGATTATGAGGTGTAATAATAGAGACTAGGCTAGAGATATCAGTAGTCATGTGATGAGTGGCACCAGAGTCTAAAATCCAGGAGGAAGAAGACATACCAAAGGCAACAGATATAGTATAGGAGACGCTGGAGGGCAGAGTGCGCTGCATAGCATGAATTTGTTTAGTAAGTTGAGCAACTTAAGAGAGAATATCAGCAAATGAAGGAGAAGCTGAAGCTATAACAGAGGCAGCATAAGAGGAGGAAGTAGGAGATCTAAGCGAAGACTGAGATTGTGAGGACTGCTGCTGCTGTCATTTTTGAAGCTTAAGACACTGATTCTTCATATAACCAGGATACTTACAGTAATGACATATGATTAAGGATCTAGAAGATGTCGATGAAGTAGGAGCTAGAAAATGCGGAGCAGATGAAGATGAAGCCATTTTTTTAAAAAAAAAATAGGAAATGGATAAAGTAAATCAAAATGGTGATTTTTTTTTTGTTTTTTGTTTTTTTGTTTTTTTGTTATGGAAATGGATAAGAGGAAAGGCAAAATTCAAATGGTGATGAGTTTTTTTGGGATTTTATTATTATTTTTCAATATAATATATATATAGATATATATAGATATATTAAAATAACAGTAACATCATAATAATTTAATCAAGCCACTAAGAGATGTTGGGCAGCTGGCTTTGATTGATGATGCTCGCCACCAAGAAATGCCCAAGCTTTGGAAATGTGAAAGCTTTGGATCTTGCGCCCACGTGAAGGTAGTTGTTGTCCTGAACAGGAGCCGAGCATAGTGGTGACAATGGCAGCCTCTTCGTGACTGGGAGATGCCAAAGCTTGGATGACGGTGCTAGACCTTTTCGACGGTGAGAGAAGAACAATCGCGACAAAGGACTGATGACGTCTGTTGCGAGATCGCGATGACAAGTGAGCACAAACGACGACAACCGGAAAGAAAACAAGCAAACGTCGACACGGGCACTAAAGGACCAAAACAAACGTCAACTTTAGAAACTGGACAGAAATTCGACAATGATTCTGGCAAAGATTTGGTGAGACAAAACTCATTGGAAAGTTATCAAATCACATCGGGGGCCTACAAATTTCGAGTAAAATTAAATGAACTGAACAAAGGACGTCGAAGTCATAGACCGGATTGACGGCAAGATCTGCTACCCGGCAACAGATACCATGATAGAAAGATGCAAAGGTATGAGCAAATGAAGAGTGTGTCACATTAGAATAAACTAGCCCATATATATACAACAAGGGTGTATACAAGTATGTATACTCAAGGGTATATCTATATAAAATATGTACACAATGTATATATGCTAACACTTATATCAAAATCCATCACGTCTACGAGAACAATGTTTGTAAAATTGTTTACATGCAGGTAGACATGGCCACGGTTCGAGAACCGCGGTTACTGATTCTCGAACCGCGGTTCAGTTCAAGAAACTTTGAACGGAACCGAACCGCCCTAAAGCAAGGTTCTTGGCGGTTCGGCTCGGGTTCGGTTTTCGCTCCGGCTCGGGCGGTTTGGTTCAACGGTTCCGGGTTTGACGGTTCATACTGGGTTCGGTTTTTTTAACTAAATAATTCAATAATTCAAATTAATTAACACAAAAATACAAGAATTAATTTAATACTAATATAAGATAGTAGGTTAAGTTAGTACGTATACGGTATACCCAAGGTTTCAATGTTTTATTTATTTTGTTGTTATTATTTTTAATGTTCATGTATGTTATTTGTTTTTTTCTTTAGGAATTGTTTTTTTATTTTTTTATTTTCCTTTTTCTTTTTTTGATTTCTAGTATACTTATATAAGTTGCATAGTTTACAAATTGAAAAATCTTGGGAGTTTTATCTATATATTGGATATATTGGAATATATATATATATATATCTTTAAATGATCAACAAAAATCGAGCAAATTGATATATATACACATATATATTCATGTTTATTTTATTTTTATTTATTTATATATTTTTTTAATGATTCAAATGTTTTACATGAGAGCATTTTACTCAAGTATATTTTTTTATTTATATAAAATAAATATAATTTAATATGAACTACGTTAATTTTTGTAAGTTTCAAAATCGGAAGATATATAAAAGTCTAGTCTTTGTTTTTTTTATATTAAATTATAAAAAAATAATATGGAAATCTACTAAAGAATTGAATATTTAAGTACTTCTCGTTAATTAAATTGTTTTAATAAATCCATATTTAATTTGTAACTAATAATTTGTGGCATAATCAATTAATTATAACTTATCCTCTTGCATGAGTAACAAAGTTTTTGCATGGCACGATGACATATAAGTTAAACGAATGTCACAAATCGGACCTAATCGGGCTAATCAAGTATTCGAATCGGACCCTAATCAATAATCAATTTTGGTTAATATCTTTAATTAATTATTTAAAAATATCTTTAAACATGCAATTACTTAATTAATTACTAATTAATGATATTAACAAAAATAAAAAAACCTAATCATAAATGACTTTTATTTATATAGTATGACATTATTTCATATTATATTTATATAATATAATATGAACTTTTGTTTTGAACCTTTGGTTGAACCGTATGTGAAACTGCCTGTTGAACCGCATATGGAACCGTCAGTTGGAACCGCCGGTTGAACCGACGGTTCCACGGTTTTTAAATTTTAAAACCGGAACCGAACCTTATATGAAGGTTCCGGTTCCGGTTTTAGGACGGTTACGGTTTTTCCGGTTCCGGTTCCGGCTTTTGGCGATTCGGTTCCACGGTTTCGGTTCAAAATGGCCACGTCTACATGCAGGATGATCATCATCATCATCATTGTTTAGAACAAGAGGACCATCATCAATCATCATCTTCATCATCACTTCACTTACTATATATAACAATAGAATTTATCAGCAGCAGCAGCATCAGAATGAGCGGCAACATGAGCATGATCCTCGCTAATTACAGTAGTAAGATGATCTTGAACATGATGATCATCATCATCGCTCATCACTACAATATCAACCTGTGGAGAAGATTCCATATTACTCCCGGTGCATTTGTTTGTTAACAATTTCATACATTTCTTTGAAGGTTATTTCTGCTCTCGCCATCGCCTGGGTGAGGAAACGCCACGCTATTCGAATTATCCCAGCTCATCTTGGAGATGGTCATTGAAGCTTCAGTAATCTTGTCCTTGCCAACCATGAAAAAATTCTTGAGTTCTTCACTTGGTTCAAGATTCAGCTGCCAAAGATAATTGTCGTCAAGAAACTTAGGTGAAACATGTTCTTGACCAAAGACAAAGGGAACAAGAATGGTGGGAAGTTCATGTGAAGTGGAGGAGGAGGAGTTGGGAGATGATGAGCGCTCATCAGCACATCGATCAGTGATGAATTTGAGAGAGTTATAAACTCGGTGTGCATAGAAAGAGAATGGGAATTCGGAGAAATGATCAGCCTCGTAGATAAATGTGTTGATGCCGTTCAAAAGATCACTAATGGAAGAACCATGGTATTGTTGAATAGTCAATGAAGAGGAGGGGGCCAATCACGAATGGAAGAACCATGGCTTGTTGGTGTTGTGGTTTGGGACATCGGCGAAATATGTATGATCGGGCAGGGGAGGAGGAGGAGGAGGAGGTCGCCATGAACGTAGCTCTGCTTGGTTGTCAAACGTGAGCTTCTCTATATTGAAACTTAAATTACGTGCCCTTTTTATACTAGGGGGAAAATCATATTCCTACCCGTCTTTCATAAATATTCTCATTTAGTAGTTTCAATAAAAATCTTGAATTGTTAAAAATTACATTTAATATCATAATGATTTATTTATTTATTTATTTATTTTTGCCTAGTATTTACTTTTTGAAGCCCATGGCTGCACAAGTGGACTTAGGAACTATTTTTAGAATTTTAAATATTTTCAAAACGCTATAAATATTATAATATTAAAGATTTACGGAAGTGTATAGGCAAATATACTTATTAAAAATATATATATATATCTGAAATTTAATTTTTTTCCTTTTAGGTTTTCATATTATTGTTTTTTTTTTAATATTTATAGAGAAGTTAATTTACTATTGTATGAGAAATATTAACAATATGTAAGCTTTTATTATTTATATTTAGATATTTTTTCCCTGGTGGGTATGAAACAAGATTTTAGTTATTATGTCTTGAATATGTGGAGTATTATTTTAAAGTTGCCGGTAGCGTGATTGTGGTCTCTATATATATTTTGTTTTGGGGAAGGATTGTACGAAATAATGATACTACCTCAGATTTGATACCCATCCATTTAAAGATCACCGTATCAAGAGTTTCACATAGAAAAAGTTTTCCACGTGAAGTGGATGCCAACTTGGCATCAAGGTTATCATCCATATAATCCTTTCTTCTATAAATTTCAAACACAAATGGTATAAATCCCTATATTCTAAAAATTATAAGATATTATAAAACACTAAATTTTTAAACACAAATATTATAAAACCCTATACCCAAAATTTGAAAACCTAAATCCAAAATCCTAATCTTTAAACACTAACATTAAAAAGCGGTTTACAATTTAAAGTTTAAAGAAGGGTTTTTTATTTACTATTTATGGGTTTAAATTTAGGTTAGGATGATAAATAGAAAATAATTAATTTTTTAAGGAGAAAAAGATTTTAATATGACAACTTTTTATTTGATATAAAATCAAACATGGCGTCCTCTTTCATATTTTTTAAAGCGCGAGAAACATTTGCCTTTATGACGCATGAGTGTAGGCTCAAACTCACTTATGATTTAATTCTTCTAACGAGAATTCGAACCCTCACTACCTTCATCACATGTAAGTGTGTACTCTTTCATTGAATTCGTGTTCTATTGTTTTTTTTCTCTTCTTCAAATATTTAATATATTCCATAATTTGCATGACTTCTAATAACAGTTGTTAGGATTTAGTTAATAAATCCCTATTATTATTAGGATTTAGTCAATAAATATGTTGATTAAATTAGTTTTTGCATATCATGAGTTTGTTAGATATGGTTTCTTATCTCTTTGTATTTTAGTTAGTTGGTTTGTAAGGCTTTTATATAGCCATCGTTGTTGATAATAATATGGGTGTTTTTTCTTCTTAAAATCTTGTAATTTTTTACACTTGGTATCAGAGCGGTTGCGGTGAGTTTTGATTGAAGAAAACAGAAGCAGCAGTCTTCGTGTCATTGTAATTTATGGCGACAGATAACTCGTTCGTCCAGCCGGCAATTCCTAAATTTGATGGCCATTATGATCATTGGGCAATGCTTATGGAAAACTTCTTGCGGTCAAAGGAGTACTAGAACTTGGTAGAGAATGGCATACCTATGGTGGCAATAGGAGTGGTTCTCACAGATACAGAGAAGAAGCACTATGAAGATCAAAAGTTGAAAGACTTGAAAGCTAAGAACTATTTGTTTCAGGCATTAGATCGCTCAATTCTGGAGACAATCCTTACAAAAGATACATCAAAGGATATATGGGACTCTATGAAGCAAAAATATCAGGGAACCACTCGAGTTAAACGTGCTCATCTTCAAGCATTGCAAAAGGAGTTTGAAACATTGCACATGAAAACAGGTGAGACTGTGAATGAGTACTTTGCTCGGGTACTTACCATAGCTAACAAGATGAAAGCTAATGGAGAAGATAAGGGAGATGTTGCTGTTGTTGAAAAGATTCTGAGATCAATGACTTCCAAGTTTGATTACATTGTCTGTTCTATCGAGGAGGCTAAAGATACAAGTACATTGACTATTGATGAAATGCAAAGTAGTTTGCTTGTGCATGAACAACGCATGAGCTCCAATGATGAAGAAGAGCATGCTTTGAAGATTTCTTATGGAGGAAGAGGACAAGGACGTGGTAGAGGCAGAGGACGTGGTAGAGGCAGAGGAGGTTTCAACAAAGCTATGGTGGAGTGCTATAATTGTCACAAGCTTGGACATTTTCAATGGGAATGTTCAAGCAAGGAGAAAGAGGCTAATTATACAGAAACACATGAAGATGAAGAGATGTTGTTGATGGGACATATGGATGTTGATAAAGGTACTAATGAAGATACATGGTTTCTTGATTCCAGCTGTAGCAATCACATGTGTGGGAAGGAAGAGTATTTTTCAGATTTTGATGAAAATACAAAGATTCAGTAAAGCTTGGCATTAGTTCCAGCCTTGTTGTTGCAGGGAAGGAAAATATTAGAATGAAGGTGAATGGAATTGTGCAGATCATCATAGGGGGTTTTTTTGTGCCAGAACTTAAAAATAATATCTTGAGTATTGGGCAGCTGCAAGAAAAAGGCCTGACTATTATGTTTCAACAAGATAAATGTAAGGTATTTCATCCTAAGAAAGGTCTGATAATGGAGACAATGATGCGGTCTAATCGAATGTTCATATTAGTGCCACTTCTCTTCCTTTGCCATCGGTTTGCTTTTAGCACACTCATCGAGGATGAAATGCAACTTTGGCATTGTAGATATGGACACTTGAGTCACAAAGGCTTGCGAGACTCTTGACAAAAATGGTAGATGGTTTGCCATCAATAAAGTCTCCTTTGAAGCTGTGCAAAGATTGTTTGGTGGGGAAGCAACAACGAGATTCTTTTCCAAGGAAGAGTACATGGAGAGCGTCACAAATTCTTCAACTAGTCCATGCTGATATTTGTGGACCAATCAAGCCTATCTCTAACAGCAATAAGAGGTATTTACTTACTTTTACTGATGACTTTAGCAAGGAAAAACATGGGTTTATTTTTTTGGCGTAAAAATGAAGCTTTTTGTCGTTTTTAGAAGCTTTAAAGTTCGAGTTGAAAAGGAAGCAAACTTGTTCCTCAGATGTTTGCGCACAGATCGTAGAGGAGAGTTTACATCCAAGGAATTTACAAGTTTTTGTATTGCTAATGGCATCCAACGACAATTGACAGCTGCTTACACACCACAACAGAACGGAGTCGCTGAAAGGAAAAATAGAACCATTATGAATTTGGTTCGCAGCATGCTCTCCGAGAAAAAACTTCCCAAGACTTTTTGGCCGGATGCAGTAAATTGGGTTGTTCATGTATTAAATCGAAGTCCTACTTTAGCAGTGAAAGATCAAACTCCGGAAGAAGCTTGGAGTGGAGTAAAGGCAACAGTTGATTACTTCAGAGTTTTTGGTTGTATTTCTCATGCTCATGTGCCTGACAACAAAAGAACTAAGCTGGATGACAAGAGTTTGCGGTGTGTTTTGCTAGGTGTCAGTGAAGAGTCCAAGGCTTATAGGCTATATGATCCAATTTCCAAAAGGATCATTATAAGCAGGGATGTAAAATTTGAGGAAGACAAACACTGGGAGTGGGATCAAACACATGAACAAGGTGTACTTTGTGATTTGGATTGTGGAGATAATGAAATAGTTGAGGATTGTCTCCTTGCCAAGGTACCTACACTGGGAGAAGCCTTTGCAAAATTTGGTGAAATTGTTTCAGGTCTCACTCTCTGACACCTCCTTATCAGATCTTCCATGATTGCTTATTGAATGTGTGTGGATTGTCTCCTTGCCAAGGCACCTACATGATATGATAATCATATGTTTTTGTGTTTCACAGCGAGAGTTGTGATTGATAGAGTTTCACAAGTTCAAACCTTAAGGTTTTCTTTCAACGCACAGGTAAGTCATTTGCAAGAGTTTCCAATTGATCCTTTCCTTCCATGTGAAACCTTTTTAAGTTGTTCATCTAAGACCTCTGTGATAATTGTTATCTAGCTGATGTATCCACAAGGCCAGAGAACTTTTAGCTTGATTTTGGTGTTTTAGACATTTTAAAATTTTGCCTTCTATATCTATATTGCATTAGGCAATTCATTTAGAATAGATCATTGCTTCATTTATATATGCTTCTATTGCAACATAGGATGTGTGCCACTCTTGTAACCTCCAAATATTTCTTAGTTCATTGCCCCGAGTAATGTTAATTTATTTTTGTATTCCCTCTACTTTTAATATCACGTAGGATTAATTAGTGTGTTTTCTTACTAGTTGTTTTTTTTATTTTCCATTTGAAAAGGTTGTGTAAAATAAAACATCTTTTAGATATGGATTATGTAATTTGTTTGCTTCTATTGTGTTGGCAAATCTCGGAGATGAGGCATATCTGATGCTTAATTACTTTCTTGAGACTCCATGTTTGTTGGAATGAATAGATAAAAAAATGACACAATAAGAAAATGAAACAATAATCAATTGGTTAATGAAATAATCATTAACCGAAATAGCTGACTAATACTCTTCATGAAACAATCATTAATGATAAATGATTAATCAATGAATTGAGAACTACCTTGCAAATAGCAAATCCTTAAGCTTAGCGCCAAAGTCGTAGTATGCCATCTAAGAATTCCTGTAAAACAAATTGCTTTGGTGTTTCCAGATTCCTTTGTTTTTTTAGGTTATTCCATGAAATACTTTTGAGATGGAACCGTTGGATGAGATGCAAATTTTCCTATAAAACTGAATGAAGCCACACCTTCTATGTAGGTTCAACATAAAGGAGAAATGAGATCATTGTTAAAAGTGTTACCATTCTGATCTCCAGGATCATGATCAATTGAACATTTGGCCTAGTTTCTTGATTGAGTCTTCGTATTAATTGCAGAGAAAAGAAGAGAAATGATTTTGCATATCTGTTCATACCACCAGGCAACATTAAAAATCTAATATGGAGTTCATTATTATAAGTTCTCATGGTATTTCTATCTTCATGAAGTTTGTATAATTGAAATGTGGTCAATGTAATTGATGGTTGTTGAATGTCCCTTTCGGATGAGCCTTCAAGTTATCCTTTCGTTTAATGATTATTTCATTAACCAATTAGGAGCATATGCATTAATGATTGTTTTGTAATTATTTTTTCATGAAGAGCATTAGTTAGCTATGCATACAATGAAAACCTCAACATAAGTGAATGCAAAATAGACTAAACTCAATGAGGTGCACGCATATGCAAAATAGTGTCAGTGAAAGGAACTTGATATCAAATAGTTAACTTATTGTGTCATTTATCATTCAAAGCTAAGGATGCATATGTTCAAAAATAAAATGATTTTTTCAACAAATATGAAGAGCATTATTTATTAACAAACATGGAGGCTCAAGAAACTAATTAAGATTGTTTCATTAATCATTTGTAAAAAGGATCTTGATTATTTCATTGATGATTGTTTTGTAATGATTGTTTCAATATATCTTAGTTCCATGTTTTTTGAGGAAGAGCATTTGTTATATCTGATGCTTATTAGTTTCTTCAAATGGCTGGATTCAATTGGTTTGCTTCAATTGTTTTAGTAATATCATTAGTTATCATTAAATATATACAAGGGCATAAAAGTAATAAGAAAATGAGATAATATAAATAAATAAATAACAGAAAGAGAGATCCAAATATCTCTATCATGAATTGCCAACCAACAAGGACTTTGATCTCTGATCTACTACCACCCAAGCCTAGTTTTCCAATAAGAAAGAGCGCTCTAATTTCTTACTCATTTCCAATCAACATGGTTAACAACTTCATCATTCATTCCTTTCATTCATTCATGGAATCATGGGGGCATATCATATGTATATATAATGTGTGTGTATAGATAATTGAAGAGAAGGAAAGGTCCTTGAAATGGATCAGCATTAAACACAGACCACATCAAAGTCTTTTCATAAGAATTCTTAAGCACTTGTTCTTCAAGTTTTCTCTTCCTTTTTATTTTAATTAATATATATATATATATATATATATACATATTTGACTGTGATGTTAATTTCAAAGTAGTAACTTGGTTCAATAAATGTTACTTTGTTCCTGTTGCTTTCTTAATATTATTCCACTATCGTGATTTTGAAGATACATTGTGGCATTGTGTAAGGTTGTACTTGATTGGGTGGGGTTTTAGTTTATTGCTCTATGAAATATTATTTCTCTCTTTGTAGTCAGCATTAATATTATTTTATTAAAAATATTCTATATAAAATATAGAATATTTTTTAATATAATTAATTTCATATAAATTTATTTTTTCATAGAATAAACAAGAAGTGTGCTCAAAGCCATAGTAAAAAAGCCTTGCCAAAAAAATTATGCCAAATACTGTGAAAAACGTAAACTATACAAAATTGTGCTACAAAATCGTGTGAAGTAATGAACCAATAAAATCACGTCAAAACTGTGGCAAATTTGGAATAAAAGTCCGTACTAAAAACCAATGGCAATGTTTGGTATGATAGGAAAAAATTATGCCAAAAATAGTGACAAATTTTGGCATGGTATTAAAAAAATTATGTCAAAATATATTTGTCACCATTGCTATAGCCACAACTATTTTACTGTGTGAAATACGGTGCCAAAGTCAGTTTGGCATGGTTTTTAAGCTTATTTTTATGTCAATTAGACATTTTTCTTGTAGTGATTCTCATGTTCAACAAGTAACAGCCATGACGACCTTCTTTTCTTTTCACATTATAATATGGCAGCTCAAAATGACATTTTATTGTTTAACCTTCTCTTTATCGAAATTACTAATGTGAAGTTAGATTCTTCTTTTTGAAATAATTCTAGTGTATGTGTAGTATGCACCCAAAAATTTTAGTTGATTTTGATTTCTCTAATTTTATATTTTTTGATGAAATGCGGACAAACTACGTCAAGGACATGCACAGATATAGAGTTAATCCATCAAGCACTTCCGTGCTTTTATCCTGTGTGAGGTTAGGTTCAACTCGCTTCATTTTGTAAGACATGAACACCTTACACAAAAGACTCGGTGTCAATAAACCAAGAGATTATTGCCTTTCTATAATTTTCTATAATTTTTTAATTTGAGAGGAAAATTTTAGTGTATTTTATTTTATTAAAATTAAGTAAAACTATAATTCTCATTATATATATGTGTGTTATATGTGTGTGTGCGCACGCGCTCGCGTGTCTACATAAGGGAGTAGGGATTTGCAAAGATTTTGAATGCCTGAGAGTAAATGGTAATTTTCCAAAAACTTATTTATGAGGAATTATTTTCTAAAGGACTGATTTGAAAAACTTAAAGGACTTGCATGTTAGGCTTGGAGATTGATATGTAAATTCTAAGGACATTTATAGTGATTTATGTTAGTGGAGCTAATTGATTGTAACTATGCGCAAGTAATAATAATAATAATAATAATAATAATCATAATCATAATGATGATGATGATGATTGATACTTGCGTGACCCAAGCTTAAACCAATCGAAATCCTTTCTTCTAATTTTCCTTTTAACTATACCTTAAACCCTCTCATGATCTTCACCTGTGGCCTCTTCCTGCCATTTAAAGTCCCTTCATGTATGGAAGCTGCAAGGTGTTCACGATGTGACGCTGTGAGGGATATTAATTAAGAGTGGCCTTTCGAGCTTGCATGCTAATTACTTCACGCCAATTGCGTGGTGTTTAAGGGCTGATTTATGGCCGGCGAGCTTGATTGAATGTTGGACTCCTTGAAACTTCATGTTGACTTTGATTTAATTGTTGCTTCCTGGACTTGGTCTGGTGAACTCGGGGCTCTATCAAATTGCCACACACACCAATAGGGTCTATGATTATTTTTAATAAATAAATAAATAAATAGTTAATATGTAAACGATAAAATAATTGAGTAAGAAATTTATCATACCCAAAAAAGGACATATCTAAGAATCACAAAAAAGGGCTACTATTCTGAGTAAAAATACAGGATTTCCTCTCAAGCCAAATATTACAAAATATGGTTCTAGCTAGAAAGTCCCATAACTCTCTGTCCAGGGGTTGAAGTTTAAATCACCATACTCCCCACATGTCAATCATCAAATTAAAGAATGTGAGTAGTTTAAGAATGGATACAAAGTGATATCAAATCCATGCCGCAAATGGGTAGTGGATTAAAAAGTGGTCTATCGACTTAATGGCCAAGTGAAAAAAAAACAAACAAGCGGCTGTCGACATTCAGTTGCATAACCACTTAACAAATCTCTAATTCAAAATCCAATTGTTCTGGGCAGTCCAGATGAAAATGCTAAATTTTTGGGACAACCGCTCTTCCAAATAATAGGGTTACAACATAAGCTGCATTAGAAACTGATTGAAAGACTTAACCAAAAATACCTAAGTTACCCTACAAATTAATAAGTCGTTTCAAACGTTTCAAAAGTTTTTGTTGTGGATAATAATGCAGGGCAAATCATGATAAAAAATTAATAAGGCCACAAATGAGACGAGTAATTTACGTGGTTCGGCCAAAAATAAGACCTACATCCACGGGAGAGCAATATTGGCGTCTTCATGTCACATGGAAATTACAATTACAAGAGAATTTCATCTTAATCATGCAACTCCATAAGTAGAAGATCTAATATGTCATCCGCCTTTAAAGCAGACAAGATACAAGCAAAATGCCAAAGAATTACTCCTTCATCATACATAATAATCTCTTTTCAGTTTAACAACAAATCCTTTTCTTCTTCTTCTTTTCTTCTTTGCTTCAAAACCTCATCTTTTCCAACTGCCTCTCAACCAAATCATTGGATATATAACAGATGCCAATGACATAAATCTTGTTCTCAAGTGTCCTTGTCGTAGTTAGTCGGAGTAAGTTTGAAGTTATAGACAAAATATTGAGCCTCCAAATTCATACCTTTACTTCACCCAAAAAACAATTCCAATTGAGTTTATGCATGCAACAGAAACTGTGGGCATGTGCTCTAATATATATATTGGCCTTGCTTGTGCAAAATGGTTGTAGATCAATAGCAGATATGACTGCATTACAGTCTGTGGTACCTTGTCTTCCATTGGGGCCTTGCTAATAAGTGATCCAACTAGAGCCTAGATAATGTCCCTCAAAATCCCACATTAAGTTTCCTATATAAAAGATCAACAATCTAATTAAAGTTTGCGCAATATATAAAAGTTAACACAGTTAATGTACCTCCATCCTCAAAAAAAAGAATTGATGCTTTGAACTAACTATATTGAGGCTGAACAAGAAATATCAAGTATAAGCGAAAATTGTGTTATCAAGTTTGGGCAATGAATAAGACATGAAATACATTTCCATAGATACTTGAGCACTTTCATATAACAAGCAAATTTGATCTTGATGTCAAATTCTACAATATATGTCAGCAATATGTCAGCAAGAACTTGCAAACCTCTTACTTGGTTATCAAGATAACAAAAGTTTAATCTAGATGGCATGATACTACATTGAACAATGTAGCTCAAAGATCTCAAAACTAGTAGAATGTCATAGAACTAGTGGCATAGTGAAATGAGTCACTCTACCAGATGGTAGAACCACTTCAATTCCGCATCAAAGATGTGCTCAACAAACTGTATGCTGGTTTATTTTCATCTATCTAGTATATAGTTGAGCACTTCACCCAAGAAACACATTATGAATAAAAAAAGGAAAAATGTTCACTATATATGCTGTCAGGATATGATCTTCGTCTGTTGGAAAAACTATTTGCATTTTTAGATACAATTACCTATTCACATCAAAGAAAAATTATACATCAATTTTAGACATAAGAAACATATATGCAAAATGTTTCAATGTTCCAAGCACGGGAGATGTGGCAAAAATATTACAAATGCAATGCATCAAGGCAAGACACTTACATGGCATTTTGAACATCATACAGGCAGATTAACTTATTGTCACTTGTAGTTATTAGATAACATGCGGTGTGGCTCAGTGAAAATCAATCACAAATATACATATAATCACAACTCAGGAATTTCATCCAACAGTTTGAAAACAAAATTATGTAAGAGAAAGAAGTCTTACTCTTGCATCTCGGACCATGATCATGTGTTCAAATAGCTGGACAGGCTTAACAGTATTGATACCCTGGTAAGCCACCACGTGACACTCATCACAGAAATGTCGATCTTTATTTCATTAGAATAGAGAGATAAGCTTTTGATCCTAATATATATAGAGAGGATTAGTTATCTATAAAGATCCCTAGATTTGAAAATATAATAGCAATTGTGTAGGCCCTTCCACTATATAAAAAAAATTTTGATTTCAAGAAAAAGGAGACCCACATCATTAGTTGTTGTGAGATCATATATAGAATGTTGGTTATCTAGAAACATGTCTAGATTCGAAATTCTTAGATAATGATCTAATATATACCGTGCAAGCTTTTTTCACCAATAAAAAAATTCTAAGGTCAATAAGAGAGAGACTGATATCATTGGAAGCCATTAAACGATAATTTAATAGTTGTTCTAGTGGCGTTCTTAAGGCGATTGAAATCTAAGGACGTCCCTGGATGACAAATTAGCATATATATATATATATATATATTAAAATCAGACAATTGAAATTGACATACCTTGAGTGATTGAATCTCATATTGACAAAGTTTATCCCAAGAATAGTGCTCTTGATTGTTGCTTCTTCTCTAGAACATGGAAGCAACACAGTCGTTGGCTCTAGAGGTAGTTTTCAATTCGTGGTGCACCAAGTTGGGGAGGCTTGATGAGAGCACTAAAAGAAAAGTTAGATCATCTGACCATCGTTGATTTCACCTGCACCTCCTTGACAGCCAGTAAGATCCAAAATAATAAGCCTAAAATGTACTAGTGTTGGATTAGTAAATTAACAAAAATTAAAGTACTAAAAATAATCAAGAAATATAATCTAAAATAAAGTAATTTAGTTTTAAATTTACAGGAAAGAATATAACTAAATAATATACAAAAATGAATTTGAAACCAAAAATAAATAAGTAAATAACCATTCATTATGCTTAATTAGAACAAATCAGAACCCACATCCCCTTATAACAACTAAAGTAAAAAAATCATACTAAATCAAACTACACTTTTAAACAAGTATAAGAAAAAACCTTGATTGTTTCAAATTATGAAAATTACTAAATGTTCTTATGCATCAAAGGCTGGAAATAGTTGGACACATTGGTATAAAGATTATCTACAAACATAGCAAAAGATGAAACTTTTCTTTTTTTAAAATTCATCTTCACATAACTTAAACAATTAAATAAAAGCTTGTTAAATTGATTGAAGGGAGGAATGAATAAATAAAATTTTTAATTTTCATGGAACATGTCATGTGATGTAAGGCATTGAAATTAACTCAATTAACGAAGAACAGCGATTTTACATGTCCTAAGTCATTGTTCTCTTTACATTGTGAGCTAATTAGAAAAGATGAATAATAACTAACCTATAATTTTCAAACTCCAAATGAAAATGCTCTCTGATATGCTAAAGATCAACTAAAAAATGTCACACTAGCATAATCAATTAAAAGGAAAAATAAAAAGAAATACTAATAAGACTCAAGAGATAACAAAAAAATAAATGCTATGAACATGATGAAAGAAAATAGTGAATTTAGTACTGTACCTTAATTAATTGCAACAAGAGGAGTCCATCCAAGCAATGGTCCTTGTTTTGGTATTTCCTCTTCAATCCAGTGAATTTTACAGGAATTGCTACATACAAATGATCATGCATGCCATCTACATATCGAAAACTGCAATCCTCCAAGTTTCTGTGCGAAGTATTTCTGAATCTCTGCATATACATGTATAATCTCTAGAGACATGGAACAACAAAGTTTACAATCCTCCATGCTAGGATTGTAAAGTTTGTAAAGTAGTTGTATTATGATGAAGAATATAACAAAGTTTAACTATAATATTGATAGCATGTGTTATTCAAGATTAACGAGTTCAGAATTGCTATAATTTCTGTTCTGTTTTTTCTGATTTGTTTGAACATGAGATAAATTAGACAACATATACATATATATATATATATATATATATGCTTGTGATTCTAACTAAAGTATGCTAAAGCCTTGATTACATTGATGATAGTATAAGAAACATGTTGTCTGAAACTTCTTAGTTTTTAAGCTTTTGGAAAAGAAAACATGAATAATGTGAATGGTATAGCAATAAAACATCAAGAATTATGTCCTCTTACAACAACTAAATTACCAATCATAATAAAGTACATTACATATTTATACAAACACACAAAAGCAAAACTTAACTAGTTCAGATTAAGGGAAGAATGCTTGGCGCATTAAAGGTCTGAATTAGTTGGGCATATGTTGATGCAAAGGCCATCTACAAACTTAGAAGAAGATGATATTTTTCATTATCCAAATTCATCCTTGCTTTCCTGAAAAAATTAAAAGTGTATGTTAAATTGAACCCCAGAACAAATGAAAAATAAAAAAAAGGTCCAAATTTAATGCAATATGTTGCATGTGTACTGATTAAACATATTACACTGAATTTAGTTGAATCAATGGAGAAAGGCAAATTTTACTTCTTGGTCATTAAAAAGATACAAAGTAATTGATGTATAATTCCCCAAGTATTGGTGAAAATGCTCACTAATATTCTAAAGATCATCTAGAAAAGATAACACTTAGATAACCAATTGATAGAAAATTTACTACTGAGACATAATCAAGAGATAAAATTTAAGGAAATAGATACAATAAATGTGCTGAAAAATAATGTGAAGTTAGTACAATACCTTAATTAATTGGAATCGAAGGAGTCATAGCATCCAGTTATATTTGTGTTGATATTTCCTCTTTAAGATAGTGAACTTCACAAGAATTGCAACATACATTCGATTACACATGTTGTCCACATATTGGAAATATGCAACCCTCCAAGTTCCTTTGAACAGCATAATAATAAAAACTGCCCACAAACCAGTGATAAAACCAGAGCAAATGCCGAGATGAAGCCATATATCTTTTTCTTGGACATCACTTGTTGGAGTTGTTAGCACTTCGTCCCTTGAACAATTGATAGATAGAGGAGGCCCACAAAGTTCAAGATTGCCGATGTATATATATGGATCATCAAATGTGGTAAAATGTTTCTCAAAAGGAATCCGTCCTGACAAATTATTGTATGACAAATTCAAACCTTCCAAAAAGTCCATACTTTCCAAGGAAGGAGGTATTATTCCTGAGATGTTGTTTTTAGACAAATCAAGAGATTCCAATTCTCGCATTTTGCTGATCTTATTTGTAATATCTCCAGTAAGATGATTTCTAGATAGATTTAAGCTCTCCAATTCAGAAAGATTTGTTAATTCTTCAGGTATGCTTCCATGAAAATTGTTGCAAGAAAGGTCCATGACATTAATAAGCGATAAAATTATTTTACATTTGTACTCATTCCCTTTTATAACTAATAATATATATCCCATGGAAAACACAATAGAATCGAAATCTTCCAGACCATCCATTTTTTTGGATAATGTCATACCACTGAAGTTGCCAAAGTTTCTCGGTATAGAGCCAGACAAGTTATTGTGTGATAGGTCCAATACATGAAGTTTGGGGAGACTTGAAAGTTGAGGGGGGAGATATCCTGAAAACTTATTAAATTTTAAATTGAGAATTTGCAAGTTGGGCATGCTCTTAGGTATCCAATTTGGTATACTTCCATAAAAATTATTATAACTCAGATCAAGAGTAACCAAACTATGACATTCCCTTAGAGATGTAGGGAACACATCTGACAAACTATTGTTGCTCAAGTGCAATGACTCAAGTTTTTGAAGAGAACAAATAGAATTAGGGATTCCTCCTGATATGTTGTTGCTTGAAAAATCCAACACCATGAACTGTGAGTTATTATTCCAACAGTTGGGAAGCTTTCCAGTCAAATAGTTCAATGAGACATCCAACGCTTGTGTATTTGCTAAAGTACATAAAGTGAAAGGCACCATACCATTTATTTTATTCATTGAGAGGCTGAGGGTTACCAACTGAGACATTGTCGCATTAATATTAGAAGAAATTGGTCCTGTCAATGCATTTCCGGATAGATCTATTGTTCTCAATTTCTGAAGGTTTGCAAAATGATCTTGAGTTAACACACCCTCCAAATTATTATTATCAAGATCCAAATTGGCAAGATTAGAGAGTTGCCCGATACTCTTTGGAATGACACCTCTTAATGAAATGTTTCCCAAATACAAGGACTGCAAACTATTTTTGATACAACCAGAAAGATGCCACCGAATTCTTGAAAATTCTGACTAATGTTTACCCCTTCAAGTGACAACAATTGTAATTTGCAAAGGTTACCAAAGAGTCATAGGAATTGGACCCTCAAGATGAGAATTTAAATCTAGATAAATTTCCTCAAGCAAATACATGTTTTCAATGATTGATGGAATAGATCCATGGAAATCATTATATGATAGATCCAAGAAGGAAATGGAGGTTAGATTGAATAACCATGGAGGCAATGTAGAGTTTATTTGATTATCATTAAGGTCGAGCCATTGAAGGTTCTTGAGACTATTAACCCAATATGGTATATCACCTTGAAGTTTGGTTTCAGCTAATTCCAACACCTTCAAACTTTGTATGATACATCCAGAGAAAATTTGTTGAGATTTAGCAGTATCTTGGCTTAGATCAAGACCAGAGAGAGCCAATCTTTGTAGATTGCATAGATTGCCGAGAGATCTTGGTAGTGAAAGACCTTGGTTGTAAGAAATGTCCAGGATTTTCAGGGAACCCATTATTTCATCAATGTTGGCTGGAATTGGGCCATGGAGAGAATTAGACCCTAGGTTAAGATTCTCTAGCCCGTGAACTTTGTACAACCAACTAGGACATATAGTAGAGTTAATATTATTACTTGAGAGGTCAAGTACTTTGAGCTTGGTGAGGGTCCATGACCAATCTGGTAAAGACCCTTGAATGGAAGTGTTTGATAAATATAACTCCACTAGACTGTGCTTAATGCAACCTGAGAAAATCCTTGCCATATTTGGCTCTGAACTTAGATCAAGATAAGATAAAGACAAGCTATGCAAATTACAAAGATTACCAAGAGTTGTAGGTATTTGAAGGTTACTATGAAAGTTATAAGACAAGTAAAGAGCTTTGAGAGATGTCAAGTTTCTGAATATTGCTGGGAATTTTGCCTTTGAATTCATTGTCTCCAAGGTAAAGATATTCAAGGTTGCTGACGTTGAACAACCAATTAGGTAGGGTGGAGTTAATGGAGTTTGCAGAAAGATCAAGAGTAGATAGAGATGTAAAATTCAAATACTGGAGATTAAGCGTTGGGAAATGAAGCCCGCATTCTGATAGATGAATATCGAGCAAGGAAGGAAGCATGTTAATTGCAGAAAGCCAATTTGATGCATGGGACATATCCACATAGCTCAAGTTGAGATATTTCAAAGAAGTGAGTCCAGATAGCCAACCAGCATTGTCAATGATGAGAAAATTCCCATGTATATAATTGTAAGATAGATCAAGGAATTTCAAAGCAGAGAGATTTCCAAACTGATGGGGGATAATACCTATGAAGCCAGCTTGAGATAGACTGAGATATTCCAACTTCTGGAAAGAGCCCATGAATTCTGGAATGTGAATTCCATTGAAATAATTACAGCTCAAGTCCAAGAAATGAAGTTGTTGGAGATTTACAAGAGTTGGATCTAGCTTTCCTCCAAGAGCCTTATTTATATCACATGATGTGTAGAAGGAGGAAATATAATAAGATTGAAGTATTACCACATTCTGCAGGTCTAGCTTGACAACATGTTTGGTGATGTCATTACTGCAAGTAATGCCCACCCATGAGTAGCAATCGTCTCCGATCCAAGAAGAAAGCCTGTGGGCAGGATCAGAAAGGCCACTTTTAAATTGAAGGAGGGTTTGCCTCTCTATCTCAAGACACTTGGAGTTGATCATGGTAGTGTTGGTTTTAAAATGATGATGATGATGATAAGATGCTTGGGAATGGAACTGAGAGAGCTGGGACAATAGTAAAAGAGAGAGAAAAGCTAACCAAATGGTTTTAGGAGAAGCCATAGTATATAGGTGTGGCATGAGTTCATGAACTAGTGGGTGCTATATATAATAGTATATCACAAGTCAATGTGGCTTATTATGACTAATTAGAAATATTTTCAAACATGAAAGTCATTTTCAGTTTATTTAGCTTTTCCTTAATGGTTATTATCATATTTATAGATTTGGAGTTTTAGTTAGAAATAAGATGTCAGATCGTGAATGTGCATCTCAAGGACGACTAGGTCTAAATAAATTTTGCCTCTATGAAAATATAGCTAAAAACTTAACATCAATATAGTTTAATTTCATTTCATGCTCATGGTAGATTAATAAAAAAATTGTATTTTGTAAGATATTAAAATTGTGCAATTTTTTGAAATCAACTCAAAAAACAAAAGTAAAAAAGAAAAAAATTGCCTCAAATTGTCTATGAGAAGTGTAATAGCATCTTCTTACCTTAGCACAAGTGGATCTATACAATTTAAATAGCACAAGTGGATCTATACAATTTAAATATGTAAAAATATAGTTAAAAATTAAAAACAATACATTAATCAGACTCCCATAACGTTAATTATGTTGTATAGGACATCATGTGGTGTAGATATATTTTTTATTTTACAGACCTATGCAAATGTCCTCAAATTTATATCAAGCCAACGTGAATGAATAATTTGAGAACAAACTTATGGTAACATTTTAGGTTAGAAATATATTTTGTAAGAATTACCAATTTATTATGATAAAAGTTGTTACCCACATGATTTCATACATTTATTATATGCACTAGCATTAAGTCATGGATAGATACTATTTTCCAATTAAATACTGCAAAATTATCATTTATTTTTTTTAAATAATAATTATATAATTACATTTAATATTTAATTTGAATATTCACACAAGCATTTATAAATTAGTAGTTTAATATAAGCCAAATAGAACTTTTTTTCCTCCAACAATATTTCCAACAAAATTCCATAGACTTCATAGTCTTAATTATATCCCATCAAACACGTTTATAGAATACTTTTTAGTCACAACCTAAACAACTATAAACACGTTTATAGAATACTTTTAGTCACAGCCTAGACAAAATATTCTTTCTAGCACAGCACTCATTCATTTCCATATGCAAGAAGACAACCTTGATCGTAGCAACACTAAAATATTTAATTTTTATTTCCTATGTCGACTCCTAGCCTATTTTCCTATGTTGACTCCTAGGCTATTAGAGGGGGTCTAGTTTACTATAATTATCTATAATAATGATATTAAAGAAAAAAATTTATTTACCATTATCATTTATTATTAAATCTAATCTTCTTCATTTACAATCAATAAATCAAATAAAAGAATTTTCACTAATCTAATGGCATCATTTTTCTATGTCAGATTCAAATTCTAGTTAATAATGTATTAGGCTTTTTAAAAAACAAAAACAAATAGACGACAAGAACCTCTTCATTTAATAGAAATCATGGACATGCATAGGTCCTCACCTTTGTGTGAGTTTTAGAATTCAATCTTAAGTACTCTCCAAAACAAATAACCTATCTAAAAAATCCAATACTAATAAATTAAAAATCTATTGATTATAATTTATTATTTATAGTATGACAACTTGTTCAAAAATATATCTCTAATCATCGTGACTTACCACATATACAGAAACTTTTGGTAAATTTTCTTAACCAAATAATTTTTTTGGTTTGGTCCCGTACAAAATGAGGCGTTTGATAAGCAATTAAGCATGCATACCCCCTTTTTTTTTTTGTCAAAATCCAAAATAGCTTTTTTTCTGAAAACACCAAACCTACTTTCTTTATTTACTAGATAAACCATTATATATCTGATTTGGGTTGTTACATATATTAGTTGAAACCATATGGCAACAATTTAAGGGTGTGTTGAGTTTACAGAATGGGAATGAGGGAATGGAATTAAGGAGAATGGAAATAGAGAGAATTGAATGAGAGGAAATAAAAAAATAGTAACAAAACAATGTTTGGTAGGAGGGAATAAGATTTGGAGATAGGAAAAAATAAGAGAGAGAAATATGCGTAAATTACTTTTATAAACTTATTGTAAATAAATTATATATATATAATAAATTATGTTTATTATAACTAAATTTATTTAAATTAAATAATTTATATATTTATATTATTTATTTAAATATTAAAGTTAAATAATTCATTTAAATTATGCTCTTTAATTTATTTCAATTTGATCATTCAAAGTTATTATCTTTTTTATTAATTTATATTTAAATATCTAAATATACTAATTCATGTAAGGACTATACACTTTAATTATTATAATTAAATATTTTAATTTAACTATTCTCTTTAATCTATTCCAATTGTAAATTTGATTATTGTTATCCTTTTCATTTTTAGTAAATAATTCATTTTAATTATTCTTTTTAAGTTATTTTGAATATGGTGAATGGATATCATAGCATTTTCATAGGTATGTTAATATCATATTATGAAAATAAAATGATTTTAAAAAAAGTAAACAAGACAATAAAGAATATATACTAATGTAAACTGAATCAAGAAGACATATTAGAGTTTAAATTTAGTGTCTAAAACATTATAAGCATCAAAGATCACAAGGTAAAATAGAAACACATAACTAAACAACAACATTTCACTTTGAATATTAGATGAAGAATAATAAGAAGAGCTTGACTAAAAGGGTGTTAATCTTAGATAAATACAACGACTTGTGAGAAGAATAAATGAGGGTAAATTTATAATTGCATTATTGAAGAATAAGATTCCCCTAATTTTAGGAGGGATGAGATGCAGGCTTACGAAGGAATTCTACTCCTTCATAAAAACACTATAGACTCCTTTGCTTAAATCCAAACAAGTGTTGACAGTCATTAGTAAAAAGATTGATATGCTAACAGTTTCTATTCCATCAATCCAAACACATGGTAAATATAATGTATACAGTTGTCTTTTTTAATGAAAACGACAAGCACTATTAAGGAATAAATAGGTATGGATATGTACCAGTTATGGTGGTTTAACGACCTCCTGGGATACACCATAGGTGTCTTGAAAGATCTCCTACCATACAACCATGTAGGGGAAGGATACACCACCTTTCATAGAAGACCTATTCGAACCCAAGAAACAATACCTATGTCTAAAACAGTGTATGAACAGTATCATTGTAGTATTTTCAAGCTGGAATTTAATATGTTCTTGGTCCATGCACTTTATAATAACTACTAAACTAACCAATGGTTGTTTATGACAGTTCAATTATATACTAGTTTAATAAACACATGTAATGGACTAATAGTCGTTCAGTAAATAAAGAAAATGGAGCAATATTTTTTTGGGACTATATCCCAAGTAACCCCACAGATTTTTTATAATATTGTATTATTTAAATATTTATATTTGGTATGCAATATTTAATACAATTAAGATTAATAAACACCCATCAGTTACTAGAAAAATAAATTATATAATATAAAATTTCCACTAAATATTTTCTTAAACTTCTAACTGGAACCAAATAAACACATCCATAAACTTTTAAGCAATATATTTTTATCAAAATATCTAGTCAAGATGTAAATAATTAATTCCTTCCAAATATATAGCACCAATGCATCCATTTCCATTTCCAAATAGACAACCATTATTGCAATATTTAACCAACATGGATTGTTGAATGTTTTATTTTTATTTCTTTTTCTTTGTTATGTTGACACCATTTAACTTAATAAAAGTAAAATTTATATAGGTAACAAATAAATTTGTTTAGCTACATATCATATGAGACTGTTATCTATAATATATTGAATTATGTTGAATTTTACATTATAGTTTTTAGTGGAAATTGCAAAAACACCCTCTAAATTTGCAATATGTACAAATTGTCCCTCTAAATTTGATTATCCATAAAAAACCCCTCCTTTTGAATGCAATGAATTTGAAACTCCTAAAGCATTCAATGGAGTTAGTTTTGAATTTTTTGGACGAAATTATCCCTTGCATGGGAAGTTGTGGCAAGTGAGGCCTAGTTTGACCATAAAGCCCTTTGCTGTAATAATTTTTCCTCTTTAAGAGGAAGTAGTTTTTTTTCTTGGTTAATCCCCAAAGAACACCATTATTGACACTGTTTTCCTTTTTCTCTCTTCATCTCTTCAGCTTTTCCTTTTCAAAAGTTATCGTTGCCTGGACATCTTCTATAGGATTGGACCATTGCCTCGAAGGAAAACTCTAGCTCAACTCTTCGGCATTTCATTAGTTTGCGCTCCAAGGTATTGAGGCGAGGTGGACGCCGTTGAAGATGTTGTATTGTTTACCTTTTGTTTTGATATTACGTGGGTTTATTTACGATTTAATTTGTAAAAGTATTCTTTGCAAGATCTACCATTATGTCCGCACTCGTGGTAGTGAACTGAGTTTTTTAAATGGTTAGCGGCTACAAAACATTGTCCGACATTCAATAATAAAACTTTAAATTGATCTAACGAGTAAGGAAGGCCTACTAAACATTCAGGTGGCCTTGAGATGGAACGGATACGCTCGTAGAATCCGAATATCTACTAAAATTATTTCTGTTTAAACAGAAACTAGATACATTTAAACAGAGACATAACATTTTAAACAGAAACTTGATAAATTTAAACGGAAACATTTCTGTTTAAACAAAAAACTGTATAATTTTAAAAGAAAACGTGGACATGATAAGGATAGCTGTGAAAAAACATAAGTTTTAAGCGGAATTTGGGATAATTAATCAATAATTAACTTGTACAACTATGTTTCTATTTAAATATCATCGTTTCATTTAAATTTGTGTTCATTTATGGAAACGATTTTCACAAATAACGAGCAAAATGTACAATAATATGCGATAGTTTGTGGCAAACGTATGTAACGAATATAAGTTATTCTCTATGCTTAGTTGGCGATAATTTCTTTGGAAGATCTACTATTATGTCCGCACTCGTGGTAGTGAAGTGAGTTTTTTTAAATGGTTAACGCCTACAAAAGCGTTGTCCGACATGCAATGATAAAAACTTTTAAATTGATCTAACGAGTAAGGGAAGGCCTACTAAACCTTTAGGGTGGCCTTGAGGGTGAAAGCGGATACGCTCGTAGAATCCGAATATCTACTAAATTCATTTACGTTTTAAACAGAAAGCTGGATAAATTTAAAGCAGAGACATAACATTTTAAATAGAAACTTGATAAATTTAAAGCGGAAACATTTCGTTTAAACAAAAACTAGTATAATTTTAAAAGAAAACATGGACATGATAAGGATAGTTGAGAAAAAACATAAGTTTTAAGCGGAATTTGGTATAATTAATCAATAATTAACTTGTACAACTATGTTTCTATTTAAATATCATCGTTTAATTTAAATTTGTGTTTATTTATGGAAACTATTTTCATGAATAACGAGCTAAATGTACAATAATATCACGATAGTTTGTGGCAGACGTATGTAGCGAATATAAGTTGTCCTCTATGCTTAGTTGGCGACAATTTCTTTTGCAAGATCTACTATTATGTCCGCACTCGTGGTAATGAAGTGATTTTTTTAAATGGTTAACGCCTACAAAACGTTGTCCGACATGCAATGATAAAAACTTTAAATTTGTCTAACGAGTAAGGAAGGCCTACTAAACCTTCGGGTGGCCTTGAGGTGGAAACGGATACGCTCGTAGAATCCGAATATCTACTAAATTCATTTTCGTTTAAAGCAGAACTGGATAAATTTAAAGCAGAGACATAACATTTTAAATAGAAACTTGATAAATTTAAAGCGGAAACATTTACATTTTAAACAAAAAAGCTATATAATTTTAAGCAGAAACATGGACATGACATGGTGAAAAAGTCTTCCAAAGTTTGTTTTATGTATAAATGTTAGACTTGATGTGATTGGACGGTTTTTTCCCACCATTTTTAAGGGCAATGATGGAATTGCACAACATGGACCCAGTCCAAATGACCTACAAGGGGTAAAAAGGAAGTGAAATGATAAAGGAATTGTTGTCTGGGGTATTCAAAACTTACAGGGGTTGTTTGGGAAGTTTTAAACAGTGTAGGGGGTAAATAGTAATTTTCCCTAGTTTTTATTATTCTAAATAGACTTTTAAAAAAACCACAAACTATTAGAATTGATTTAGGTTTAGATCACTCTAAAATTTCGACATATACCATTTAAAAAGTTAAATAATCAAGAACTCACATTTTCGCAAAATTACCACCAATTTATAATTTTATATTATATGATGTTAGAAACTTATGTATACTTTTTATTTTTTTGACAAATGCAAAAATTGGATTTTTTTTTTTTCAAAAGCACCAAAGACTTTATTGCATCTACATAAATAATGTATATTATTTTATAAATTAATTTTAGGGAGATTTTAAATGATACTCTCTTGGCAAATCAACTAGTAAAGATATGTGAGACGCTGAAAAGTAGTAACAATATGTGAGATAATACAAATAACCTCATTATTTTTAGGCATTTTGATTACTATATAATTTTTAAAATTAATTTTATCAATTTATGCTGTTATTATAATTTTTTACTCTAATATCTCAATTATTCTAATAAGAACTTGGATCACTATTTGAAGGTATTTTGATTACTATATAATTTCTCGACATGTCCAAAAAAAAAAAAAACAAGTCCTTATTAGATCATAACTAAATATAGGGGTGTCAAACGGGCCGTGCCGGCCCGGGCCAGGCACGGCCCGGCACGAGTTGGGCCGTGCTTGGCTCCAAGCACGTGCTACTGATGCAGTGCTCGGGCGACGCGCACCCAAACCCCCGGACCGTCTTTGGGCTAGGGGGTCTGCTGACCCGCGGCCCGCCAGAGCCAACATGGCCCGGCACGCTAAATGTAAGTTTTTTTAAAAAATTTTTTTTGGTATATTTTTTGTTCTTTTAGTCAATAAGGCTTTTAGTTCTATATTTTTGAATTTTAGGATATTTTTTTATATTTTTTTAGCAATTTTAGGGTATTTTTTTATATTTTTGGGGTTTAAAATAAAAAATATAAATATAATATAACTGGGCCGGGCCACGTGCTGGGCCGACCTTGGTGGTTGGCGGGCCGTGCCGGCCCGGCACGATTTCTAGACGGGCCGTGCCGGCCCGAGCACGCATAGTGCATGGGCCGTTGTGGGCCCGGGCCGTGCCGGGCCGGACCGGCCCGTTTGACACCCCTAACTAAATAGGTCATAAGGGAAGCTATAGCTTTCGAACCATAGAAGCATTGTACATTATATAGATCGCGAAATATATCATATAAACTTCATTGAGTCTCCCAACTTGATACATGTCTCCTAGCTGGAATATTATTGTTAAAGAGAATATTATTTGCACGTGTTCACAACCCCCCCCGGTATTGATCTTGACCTCCAATATCAATAAATTGTAGATTAATGTTTTATTTACAAGATTTTAATTTAAAAGATTTGTCAAAAATATTCAATGTCGTTTAATTATTACGCTTTAAATTATTTATATATACTATCTTGGTTCCAGGGGTAGGTCTGTGTAAAGTAAATGCTCAAACTCACAAAAAATTAAAACACACACAAAACAATCATGCAAGAGAAAGAAGACACAAAAGTTGGTTACCCAATTCGGCACAACCTTACCTATATCTGGGGGGCCAAGCCCTGAGAAATAATCCGCTAAAAGAGGTAAAGGAATGAAGAGTACAACACACTCACTCACTCACACAATAACAAAGAACACCATCTTAAGATTGCCCGATGCCCACTCTTCTCAATCCTCACCAAAGGGTCTCTCACTCATGGCTCATCGTAACTCTTCAAGTAGGGTATCTTATATAGACCCACCTACATCTCAATAGATCCTCCTCTTTTAGATTTCTTCGTGACTTCCTAACTTGGACACCTTTCAAAGTTAGATGTTGTAACAACCAGTTGCAACATTGCCTACCTTACTGAACATGACTGAGTTCTAGCCCAGCTACAACTGAACTTGTGACACCTTTAACCCTCCTGGTTCTTTCAGTCCGTTTCATAGCAGTTGACTCATCCCGAGCTCCTCCTACCTGCAACCACTTCCTTCCTCATGTTATTTCAGCAAACCCCTCTCCCGAGGGTCGCACCCACCAAGGCACGAAACCATCTCACTAAAAGATGGCCTCCAAAGATCTCCCGATCTTCTTTCCAAACTTGGTCCAAGTTTAGTTTTCACAAAATCCTCAAACTTGATCTCCATTCATCCAAGTTTGGGTCTTCAAAATATTGTTACTAAATTTGATGTCCTCTCATCCAAATTTAGCCTTCAATATCTTCCAAGCATGATCTCCAATCATCTATGCTTGGGTCATCAAATCTTTAATCAAATCTCACCATATATGATTGTGTTCTTGAATAGCTCCGCCTATAAATAACCTTATATCTTTCCTTCAGATTGCATTGCTAATTATGGTCTTAAGAATCATGTTGGCTTACCCTTGCCTTTCTTAGTTTGTGTTTTCAAATAGCTTCACACCAAACTAAGCTCCGTGCAATTTTCGATGATCTTTTATTCTTACCAACAATAGATTATTCCTCTCTTTTAGAAATAGATCTCTCATAAAAGGAGTTTACCAAAGATATAATTCATCATCTTAGATCTTACCAAAGATGGATAAAATCATACCTATGATAAACTTGCTCTTAAAGAGATCCTTTTACCTTGATACTCATTCTAAAAATAGTTATTCTTCATATGAACCATTGAGAGAAATTTCTCTAAACATAGTCTACAATCATAATCTTCTAGCCCGCATATCTTCATGCTCCATGTCACCATGCGTTAACCACATCCTCATCCTTGTCGCCACTTCTTTTGTCAAGTCATCACTACCACGTTATCTCCCTTTGCCAAGTCATCTCTTGGACTGTCACATAATGCCAATCCAAGTCTTCAGACCTAACATACCAATTTATAAATTATTTAAGTTATTTAATTCTTAGTTTTTATATAGTTGGTCTACAATAAAAAACTATATTGGGATTAATTTGTAATATAATTCTTTTTGCAATATAAAAGAAAAAAACAAAAATCCAAAAATATTTTTAATAAATCAAAAATAAATAATAGTATGTTATAGTGGTGTATTGGGAAAATTGAAGTAAACCATGCATTAGAATATTGAAACAAATAAAATAAAGTGGTTTTCTTTAGGGAAACTATTTTATTAGCAGAGGGATAGAGATAAATAATAGTTTTTTTATGGGTAAAATTCCCAGTTTAATCCCTCTAATATATCGAAATGGCCCTTCGGTCACCTTATTATTTTTCGCCCGCAGGAAGCCCTCTATTATCCAATTTGGAAAAAGAAGTCCCTCCTCCTAATGGCCATCTGATTCTCCATCTATCAGGCTAATGTGGCATTGTTAATGATTATAAAATTGTTATAATACCTAGTTTAGTCCCTCTATTATTGGGTAATGACCCTTTAGACCCCTTATTATTTTTCGTCTTTAAGAAGTCCCTCTAATTGGGGACTAAAAGACCATTTTGCAATAATAGAGAGACTAAACTGAGTATTATACCTAAAAAATTAATAAAATAGAAGGACTTCATAAGGGCAAAAATAATGGGGGGACTAAAGGGTCATTTCACAATAATAGAGAGACTAAACAGAGTATTACATCTTAATTATTTTAATTATGAAAAATGCCACATCAGCCTTACAAACAGAAAATCAGATTGGGTGTTAGGAGGATGGATTTCTTTTTCCAAACTAGATAATAGAGGAACTTCCTACAGACAAAAAGTAATATGGGGACTAAAGGGCTATTTCGATATATTAGAGGGACTAAACTGGATATTATACCTTTTTTTGATGGCATATGGGCAGTTTGATGCATTTTTTTTTTTTTAAAAAAAAAAGAACAACAACAACGACCACAGAAGAAGATGTTGACAAATGGTGACAATTGTCGCTCCACAAGGGAGTGTCAAAGGAACAGACATGTATAGTAGTGCAATAGTTACGGTGACTTAACGACCCACTAAGAGTTTACCATTTAAAGCAGACTAACACACGGAGCAATTAGGGCCTGCCACGTGCGCCCAAGATGTATCATGGACCATAACCCCACAATAGTAAATCTCCTCTACCTTACAACCCTAGAGGGGTGAAAAATACGACTCGTCCCATATAGAACCCAATGAATATTTGATGAACAGTATCAATACAATATTTCTATAGTATATATAATATATCATCACAGTATTATATAGTATTATGATATAACGGATTCCACTTTACACTACACACCCATCATTCAAAGTGACTTTCACTATAGTGTTTATATTATATCAACGTAGAAGAAGATTAGATCATTTTGTTGAACACGTTCCAAATCAAAATTCAAAAATTGGGCTCTTATTACACAAACACTATATAAGTCTTTAGTGGTTGATTTATAGTCTATGAAAGTGATTGTAGAAACTTTAATCTTTATTTCATTTTTATTTAAAATTGAAACCTTATCTCAATCGATCACACTAATTACAATAATTTTTTGTCTAATTTAGAGCTATTTATATATAATTATGTTTGTTTAGAATTTTATTTCACAGCCTACTCATTATCATAGGACCAAAAGGTTGTGAGTTAAGAGAGACTTAAAATACGTGTAAGAGACTCACTAGTGATGCCTTTGATTTGCACATGAGCCAATTCTTTCTTGATGGTGAAGATGATAAATTTCTCAATTTTAATGGTATAACATTAAGAAAAATAAAATCAAATTTTAAGTTGTATACATTATAGCTAGTTTCATGCTATGGGATTCAATTAGTTGAACTTTAAGGAATATGCAGATTTAAAAAAAAAACTTATTATTATTTTTTATGATCGACTTCATCATCAATATTATCTCGTTTAAACTTTTTGCTAAATGAAATATTACATGGGTGACCCTTTTTTATACACCAAGATGAATAGTTAGGCTGCTAAAAAGACATGGCCATACACGCAAAGTGGGGATGGGTCTGTGCACATGTAAGTGTTAGAACCACTCGCTCACAACCACTACTCACACTCCCAAAAATATATCTTTATATGTGATTCGAACTCACTACACTCACAGAAATATGTCTTCACTTGTGATTCGAACTCTTACTACTTATGAAGGATTCTAACAGGTGATCCATTTGGGTGAGTCAAGAAAGATATACCGGGTATTTTATGGTGGGTATGGTTTATTGTCAAAATGTTTGGAGTTTTTCTTTTCATTTCAACTCATGCTAATATCTTATTAGTAAATTTAACTACACTATTACTTTATACCAATTTAGGCCACATTTGTCTATTTGCATCAATACAAAATCTCATTTAATAGCCCATTTGTTATCATGGGAATAAAAGAAATCCAAGGAGACTTAGTTTACCTCTAAATGATTCACTTTTTACCCCTAATAACTATTCATTTTTGACACCAATAAATTTATATTATTTTATGTGAAGATGTTAAATTAAAAAAAATGCTTTAAAAATGTTTAATGTGGTTTAAGAATTAAAAGAATCCATTCTAGGATCCCCCTTGAAGCTATTTTCATATTTGTTATAAATTATTTGAGCCATTTAATTCTTTAATATTGAGGATGTTTATCTATACTATATATATATATATATACTGGTTAATTTGTAATAATTTTTGTAATGCACAAAAATCAATAATAATAAGTTTTAGTGAATTATGTGCAAAATCGGTAAATACAACACGCATTAGGATATTAACACAAATAAAATAAAGGGTATTTTAGGAATTCAAATAATTTCAGCTAACTATTTTTAAACATTTATTAATTGAAAGCTTTACCCAAGGTCATGTAGATTTACAATTTTGTGTTGGAGGGTTAAAAGGAGAAAAAAAAAAAGGTTTTAGACACCTCATTGACAATTACACCCATTTTGAAAGGCATACAAAAAAACTTCTTCTCATTTTTATAATTTGGTAACTTGGACCAAGTAAATAATAAGGACCTAGATTATTTTGTCCAACAAATCTGGAGAAATTTTTTAAATTTTTTATTTAAAATTAAAAGCTAATTTTTTTTTAGATCGAAAGTTGACCTCTCAAGTAACCATCAAATCACATCAATTTTATTCCCCCTTGGAATTATTTGTATGTATTTATTTATTTTTTTTGGAATTTTATTTGGCAATCTATCAAGTTTCTTGTGACCAAGTAGGAGTCGAGTTAAGAGAGACTTGAATTACTTAAGCCATACGCAATTAGTCATAACTTTATGTGTCTATTCACCATGATCTTGATAAGTTGCCCATGACCATAGGCCCAAAAAAACCGAGTCAAGAAAGACAAGGATCATCTAGAAAAGATGTATTTTTCATGACTCTTGACTTCTAAAACCATATCTAATGACTTTGTTTTGCAAATTGAACAATTTGTTGCGCATTGATTACAACAATAAGTTGCTCGAATTTGTGAAAACTATTTATTCTTGACTTCTAGGACCATATGCAATAACTATATTTTGTAAATTAAATTGATTGTTACTAATTGATCATAATAATAAAAGATGAGTAATTTATGTACTGGTTTGGTCAGACATATGAACTACATCACGAGAGAGCAGTGCCATTCGGAGCTTCATTATCACTTGCAAATTCCTATTACAAGAGCATTTTATCCAACTTATGCAATTCCACAAGTAGGATATCAAATATTAATTTTTTCACCTTTAGTGTAGACAATATTCAAACAAAATACCAAAAAATTACTCCTTTACCACACCAGAATGCATCCACTTATTCTTCTTTGCTTCCAAACCCTCATCTTTTCGAACTTCCTTTCAACACTACAAGGTTTAAAAGGATCAATCTCAACTATTGGATCTAACTAATTTCAAAGACATAAATTTTGTTTTCTTAAGTCCTTATCGGAGTCAGTCCAAATGAGTAAGTTTGAATTTATATACAAAATATTAAGCCTCCAAATTCCTTATGTCAGTTCATCCAAAAAATTCTGATTGAGTTTATGCATCCAATGTGGAACAACTCCAATTGATATATAAAATACTTGAGAGAAATCATGGCAACAGAAACGATGATCTTTGATATTAGTGTTGCTTGTGCAAGTGGTTGTAAATAAGGTGCAAATATGGCTTTTGCATTTGTGTTTGATAGTTTGTCTTCCATCAAAATCCATTGAGACGTGATCCAACAGGTGCCAAGATAATCTCCCTCAAATCCCATAGTTAGTTTCCTATATAAAAGTTCGACAAACTAATTAATTATAAGTTTTATAATTAATAGTTTCCTATAAAGTTCATGGCATGGATGATTGGTAAGAAATATAATCAAGTTTAAATTCTTGGAAAAGGAAAATAATATTAATTGTATAAGATCAAAAAACCTCAACAAGGCTAGAAATATACAAACAAATTTGAAACACACATCACTTTATAACAACTTAAGCCAAAATTATACTAAATCAAATTATATTTTCAAAAAACTGTAGGGAAAAAATGTTAATTAATTGTTTCCTTCTTAAAAGCTTAACTATTGCGAATTAATGAAAGAATGTTTGCACATCTCAGGCTTGAAATAGTTGAACACATATAAAGATCATCTACAAACTTAGCATACAATAATACTTTTTTTTTGTCCTAAATTCATATTGGTGTTTCTGAAATAATTAACAAAATTAAGCTTGTTAAATTGATTGAAAGGAGGAATGAAAAAAATAATTTTTTTAAAAAATTAATGGAGCATATCACAGGTGCTGGTTAAAATTAAGACATTGAAATCAACTCATTAGTGAAGAAAGGCAAATTTTAAATGTCACAAGTTACTAATCACTTTACATTTCAAGCTCACTAGAGAAGATGAAAAATAACCAGTCTATAATTCCCAAAATAGGTGAAAATTATCCTAATATGCTCAGATCAACTGGGAAATGTCACACTTACTAATCAATTAAAAGACAAAAAAGAATACTAATAGAGGATAATCAAGAGATAAAAAATAAATAAATACAGTGAACATGTAGAAAGAAAGTGATGAATTTAGTATTATACCTTGGTTAGTTGGAACAAGAGAAGTCAATCCACCCAATGGTCTTTGTTTCGATATTTGCTCTTCAATCCAATGAACCTCACAATAATTGCCACATACACATGATCTTGTATGCTATTTACATATCAGAAATATGCAACCTCCAAGTTTTATTGAACAAAGTATTTCTGAAACTCTCTGTATATATGTATCTCCATAGGCATGGAACAATAAAGTCTACATTGTACACTTGTGCTAGAATTGTAAAGTTTATAAAATAGTTGTATTATGATGAAGAATATAACAAATTAAGTTGAACCATACAATTGAAATCATGTATTATTCAGGATTGAGGAGTTCATAATTGCTATAATTTTTGTTCTATTTTTCTGATTTTGTATGAACATTATATAAATTAGACTATATAACTGCATGTGATTCTAACTAAAGTATGCTAAAGTCTCGAATATAGTAATGATGGTATGAGAAGCACGTTTGTATAAAACTTTTTAGTTTATAACCTTTCGGGAAAGAAAATATGAATAATGTGAATAGCATAGTAACATGTAAGAATCAAAATGGCCAATCTAATCCAAGTTTGCAAGATACCTGTCAAGACGAGCCCATCGCCGGGCACACCCTGCCTGGCCATTGAACCAAGTGAAGGCTAGCCTCGAGAACCCAAAATCTAATAAGTTATTAAAACAAATTAAATCGTTCATAGTTTTGGACTTAGCTGAGTAATGGTTGAACCTTCCACCTTTATGCTCAACTTCTGCGCTTATGTCATTGAAGCCACCCACTACCACCCAGGGAATGCTAAGGTGCGAGATGTTTGAAAGGTCGTTCCAAACACAATTTTGCATAGTGAGCAATTGGGCATTATACACAACAGAAAGAATCCAACCATTTTAAGGGTTAGAGGAGATTACCAAATGAATTGTATCACAGGTTAGGGTGAAGGGAGTAATTGTGCCAATGCCTTTTTTTCAAAAGGTCATGAGCCCACAGGACATCCCCTAAGCCAGAAGGGTAGCCCATTCCCAGTTTCTAGAAAACTTATTGCAGAACTGAGTGCATCTCACCTCATCCTCTCGAGTCTTGACTAGGTAAAAGATCTGAGGGTTATACTTCTTCAAGAGACTTCAAACCTGATTCATCGTGTTTGAATTCAACATTCCCCTACAATTCTGGCACAACACACTTGTTATCAAGATTGAACTCATAAAGAAGCAACAATAAGGAAATAACATAACAAAATATGAAACAAACAAATTTAATATGGGTCTTTCTTCCCTTTTTCGGGTTTAGAGACAGTTGCGCCACTCCTCTCCTGGCCAAAGCCTTCAATTTAGCTTCCTTCTGGCATTGCACCAAAATCATTTCATTGTTGAAATCTATTCGATTGCTAGACCAGTTCGATTCTGCAACTTCCATATCTTCGGTGGAGGACTTTTGTATACCATCCATGATCCTGTCCACCGGGTTTTGGTGTGATGGTTTAGCTCCATATCTCTGATGACTAGGGGAAGAAGACCTCTCATGCTTATATATTTGAACTACCAAAGAGGTGATTAGTAAAGGCTTGGGAAAAGAAGGGGCACCCACAATGCCATTCCCTTTTTCGAAAGCCTTGCGTTTTTCCACCTCCTCAGGGACTTCGATTGACTCATCTTCTTTCTCTTTCTAATACCCTTGGATAACTCAATGGTGGGGTATGTCTTATAACCAGGCTGTTACTATAGGTTTTTCAGCCCGTTATAGTAGATTTTATTTGGTACTGTAGCAACTAGTACTGTAGGCCCAGAGTTTTACCATACTTTCTTCTTTCTTTCTTCTTCTTCATTTGTTTTCTTCTCATTCAGCCGAGCAACCTTGCCCTTAGGAATTGTCCGGCAACCTTTTTCCAACGGATCAAAGCATCAATTCTCTTCCTCACTTACTCCTAAACTTGGTAGGAGCTTTGATCTAAGTTTTTATCCCATATTTTATTTTTATTTCTTTGTATTTGATTTTTCTAAAACCTAGATATAACTCCTAGATTTTTTTCTTGATTTGTGGGTGATTATATGCTTAAATTGAAGCCATTGATCTTGTGGTTCATTGTGGCGGATGTTTGTAAAAAAATTTCCATGTTTAATGCTAAAAATTTGAGAGAAAACCATTTGTTAGGGTTGGGCTTACTGTAGCAGTATTGTAACACCGGTGAACTTAAGTTTTTTTTTTTGGCTTCTTTGGTTTAGAATAAAGTTCAAACCTTTAGAAATTCATTGCTATCCTGAGAAGCCTGTTTTAATCTAACCCTAGGGTCGTTTGAGGGTTGCACATTAGTGTGACCTAGGGTTTCTTTTCTTTTTTTTTTTTGATGTGCTTTGTTTTATTCTGGTTGTTGCTTATGTGTAAGTGCTTTGGCTAGGAGTTGAGTGCTCGCTTCAAGGCTTGGAGCCGGAGGAGAATTAGAGCATCAGAGATTTTAAATCGCCAAAGTTGTTAGTGGGTTATGTTGTTGCACATTTCTAAATAGAATATGATTCAAAGGTCTTCTTTATTTAATTTGAGTTTTATTTGTGGTTTATCATATTTAAATTGATATGTTAATCAATTTGGGAAGACTTTCCTTGTTGTGGATTTATATCGGAAAACCCTTGTTGTTTGATGAAATTATTGATGCTTATTGATTGTCTTCGCTTGAAAATGAACTTTTATCTTATTGTTTCATATTTAAAACGTTAATGTTTGAATGAAAGTGTTTATGTTTATACCTGTATTCGAGTTGAATTGATTTATGAGGCTTTGATTATTCTATCATGCTTCTAGCATGGGTATTTGTGGAATCGCTTGGATTCTTGATATTGGAATGTTGTCCTAGTTATGGACTCTGTGTTGAGATAAACAAGTATTGCATGGTTTATTTTGTGGTGTCCTACTGCAGTAGGCGATCTCCATGGTCAGTCTGTTGAGGTGGCATGATAGACTAGCTGATCTTTTTTGACCAATTCAGGAGGGTGTGTAAGACCCTGATTAGACTGTTATCGGGGAGCCGGAGACACCATATGGTAAATAGATGGATCAACATCAAGCGCATGAGTATCTTGATGGCTCTAAACCTAGCCCCGACCATGGCAAAAGTTTAGAGGGATTTCTAGAACACTACTTGTTGGGTTATGATACTAGCTTGCTATCTTAAAGAGTTTATTTTTTTTTTAATACAGATGAGTTTTTGAGAAGTAATCTCTTACATATCTTTTGTATTGCTATTTTAGACTATGATGAGGGGGCGAAGCCCAACTATTGCTCTTTGGAGGCCAGTCTCTCATAAATTTATTTTGATGATGAGTATTATGTTTTATTGATTTTAAAACTCATATATTTGTCGTATTGTTGATTTTGATAGTGTTGGGAGCTTTATTTGATCATTTTGACATTTATACTCTTTATGAAGGTTTATGTACTTGTATTTTCTCTATACTTGTCAAAAGCTTCATGGCTTTGTCTATACTTATGAAAACCCTTCACCACAAGAAATTAGTGATTTTGCGGCACTCATTTCCCGGCCGTTTGACCTAAATAGCCGCCAGTGTTGCACATTGGGGCGGTTTAGACAGCAGTTAAATGAACGGCCGGTGATATCTTTCATTTGGTGGCGGTTTTTGGTTAAAACGACCGTTAATTCCGTGGTAATGGCGGTAGTTACATCTGAACAGCCGAGGATGCTATGTAATAGGCGGCAGTTGTGTAACAAACCGCCGGGAACATTATTATTTTCCCATTGGACGAAATGACTCCGATCCTTTCTTTTCTCTCGCCCCCCAGCTTGGCCGTTTCGCTTGTTAGGGTTCCACTTTCCCTTTTGTCTCTCTCTCCTCTTCCCGGCCATCTCTCTCCTCTTCCCGGCCATCAATCCATAGATCCATCCAAGTTTGCTACCTTCGATCATTAACATTATTGGTGATCTTTAGGGAATGCTTCCAGATCTCTCAGTTTCTATACTAACTTTGAGGTTTTCTTGAGTGTTGATCTGTTTTTCCTTTGAATCTGGCAATCAGAGAAGGTGCACGGATCTTTAGTTCGCACTGGTAAGGTGCGCGGCCAGACTCCCAAGGTCGCCAAGCAAGACAAGAAAAAGAAACCCCGCGGCCGCGCTCACAAGCGAATGCTCAAGTAAGCTAGATTTTCCTCTTCCTTTGTTTTCTTTGAGATCATTAGAGATTCTCATGCTGTGATTTGATCCAAACTAGCTTCTTTTTTTTTTCCTACTTGGATTTTGATTCTTTAACTGTTGTTGAACACTATTTTTTATTTTATTTTTCTTTATTACTGAGTGATATGAAATGCAGATTGAAATTGTTAGGTTGAGGTTTGTTTGATGTAAAAAGAGGTTTTTTTTCATTTTCATGTGTGAACTTTTAAGATTGATTGGTTGGTTGAATTTGAATGATGTGATTATTAGATGTTTTTTATGCTACAGTATTTACGTGAAGATTTGTTTAGTTGTTCTTTGGTTTAATGTATTCCCAAGATGAAGAATTTTCTTCAAAATTTCCTTCAGTTTCACTGAGTTCTAAATCTGACAAGTTATCACAAGATAGATAAATATAACTTGATGAAATGTGATCCCAATGGTCCTCGTGAAGCCAACATAGCAAGGAAACCTCTAGAGATCCCTTTGGAGCAATGGGTTGCATTTGTGGATTATAGAGCTCGACCTGACAAGAAGGTGATATCCTTAAAAAAAAATTAATAGTTGTATTATTGTTTCTCTTTTAAATGTTTAAATTACACTTTGCAGGCAAAAGCTGAACAAAATACAATAAATCGCACCCACCAGACAATGCCTCACACATTAGGTTCTAAGTCCATTGCTCGACTGGAAAATGAGATGGTTATTACTTTCTTTTCTTTTGAGTAGTTTTAATTATGTTTATTAATCATGTCGCAACATTACTTACATTTTAAACAACTTGCATTCTTGGTAGGAAAAGCAACTTGGTCGCTCTGTCACTAGAGTTGAATTATTTCAAGCAAGCCATACAACATCCGATGGGTCTTTCGCAAATGAAGTAGCGAGGCATAATCATGTAAGTTTAACATTGAAACATATGGCTTGTTTCATGATTTTGTGACATATGTTTTTATGGAAAACAATATTGCTTTAATTTACAGGAAGATCTAATTATTCGAAGTCAAGGCTCATCTGAAAATGAAGCATTTACTAGTGTTTTTGGGAAAGAACACCCAGGCTATGTTCGGGGTATGGGACTTGGAGTTGTCCCAACTCAAATATATGGATCATCTTCTAGCTCGAGCAGAAGAAATGAAGCAAGTGGGGGCACACAAGCTGAAATCAATGAGCTCAGGGACACTGTGCAACTCTTAAGGCAACAAGTGCAAGAAAATGAACAACGATTTCAGCAACAATTATCAATTCTTACCCAACAATTGGCCAACCAAAATCAAAACATAGCAACCAATCAGGTTTTGTTTATATTTCTTTGGCATTTATACCTATATGATAACATTGTCTTGATTAGGTTAGTGTTAATGTTTACACATATAGGATTTCATTCTTTTCCTCAAATTTTATATTGAAATTGTTTGACATAGGAAAATTTGGGGTCGCCAATTATTGGAAGACGTTCATCACAGGGTAGTCACACAGTACATTGCAACCAAAATTCAGATGAATCTACATAGGACATATGCGACAGTAAGTTAAGTAAGTCCTTGTTATCTATTTTTATATTTGAAGTATGAAAGTTCAATGTATTTAATAATCAATCATATGAATTCAATTTGGGATCCACATAAGAGGGTTTGACCCGGCTTTCAATTCGGTGAGTTCTTGATCAATCATTGAGTCCAGTTGGTGTTTTGCTATTTATTAATTTAATGTTTGGTTTGCAAATTCTGTTGTCTGTGTTTTTCAGGCCAAAGCAAAAAATAGGACATCATTGAATGATGTGATGCCGTGATCAACCCGCTGAATTTGAAGCTGATTTGTAGTTTTTACACTATCTTTTATTAATCTTTGGCTTTCAAACTTTAGTTCCTTGTGATGCCAGTTGTTTATCTTTTTTGTGGATTGCTCATGTTAGTTGTAGTCTATATATATATGCAGTACTGATTTATTTTATATTTTGCGTTTCTTATGCTTTTCTAAATGTTTAATTAAGACTCAGAATTTTACATTAGTTTTTATCCTTGCTTCGTCTCCCAAGATCAAAGTATGTAACAGAACAAATATGGGCAGAAGGCTTTCAAAAACTTGGAGTTGTCCAAGGTGAGCATTTCTTTGTTCTTTTCCTAGTTCAGTGTTGTGACTTGTGATGCTGTTGTTGTTAAAGCTTTTTCATTTTGTTTCATGTTTTACTAGCAGCTTACATATCAAGGTGGAATCTTTTCATCCTTTGTGTTCTATTGAGTTGAATTTCATGTTTTTTCTTGCAAGATATGCTATTTTGATAAAGCTTTTATCATGCTGTGATTCTTTTTGGTAGGTTCTTGCATTTAGAGACATAGAACCTCAAGCTCCAACTCGTATCTTAATCATCCCTAAGGTTAAGGATGGATTGAGTGGGCTCTCAAAGGTATATGTTTTGTTTTTTATTGTTCAATGAATTATTATATTTCTTATTTCTTTAAACTTATAGTCTGATGGTAAGTAGCACAAAGGTATCTCCATGGGCTACTATAATGTTTATGCTTCCATAGTCACTTTGTATTATTATGTTTTTAAAGTTTTTAGTCAGGAAGAGGTGGTGCATCAGTTGTTCTCCAACCTTCATTTTTTTCCTTGGCTGGCTATACCACTTTTCTTTTCCTTTGAGGTTCAACTGTCAGTGCAATTTGATTTGACATTATATCATATCATCCTGAGTTATGACTGTTTGTAGGCAGAGGAGAGGTACATTAAGATACTCGGTTATCTCCTGTACATGGCTAAGGTTGTTGCTAACCAGGAAGGGCTTGATGATGGGTTTAGAATTGTGATCAATGATGGGCCAAACGGATGTATGTTTTATTTCCATCTCTTTTGAATTTTGATGGGCTATTCAAGTGGTTTACTGATCAACTCATTGTGTTTTACAGATCAATTGGTTTATCATCTTCACATTCATCTTATTGGTGGGCGACAGATGAACTGGCCCCCAGGCTAATATGAATCTTCTGGCTGTCATCTTAAGTGGTAAGATTCATCCAAAGATCTCTTTAAATAAATTGGACTGATGCAATCAGATTGTGACCGCATAAGAATTAAACCACTATTTAGGGGATGTACTTCTGATCCTTGGATTTCAGCTTTTCATTGTGTTTGTTACTTTGTTGTACTTTGTTTGAAATGACCCCTTTATTGCTTGCTGATGGACATATTTGGTTGAAGTTTAATTGGTAAGCTATCATATGACTGGTAAATATTCTTATTTCCAGTTTGTTATTAATGGATGGCCAAGTTGGTTTGCTATGTTATATTTGCAATAGCTGAATTGTTTTCTGATTGTTTATCAGTGAGAATTTCGATATCATGGAAACAAAATCTTTGAGTCATTTATGATCTGTTAATTTGGTGCTATTCTTTAAAGTTATATAGATGACAATTTCTCCCCCTTATCTCTATTTTGTTTGTCATCTTGGAATTATACAACTTCTTCCATATTCAAAATAAGGATAAAACAAAAGATAAGAATTTTGTACTGGTTCACAATTACCATAATATTGTCAGGTTTTCAACCAAGAAATGTCCCAGTAAACTTAAAGTATCACTAATTTTTTTCGATGAATACCAACAAGAGGCATCCAAAAGCGAGGGCAACAAATCACCAACTTGCGGAATTCCAATAGGTAAAAAAATCTCACAGAAAAACTTCACCACATTCTAATCAATGATACTACATGGAAGTAAAATAAGCACAAACATGTAGGAATTTAATGGGTGAAGCTCTTAGCACCATGAGTCTCAGAGACTTGAATCAACTGGAGAACAGGGTAGAGAAAGGCATCAGCAAAATCAGAACCAAAAAGGTAAATATATATATATATATATATATACATATATAAATATGTGTATGTTTCCTCTCCACACACAGTTCATACCTTCAATATATATATTTTAGTAAATTCTTGCTCTAAATCTTGTCGAATGAGTTGTTATATCTCTGAAGTAGAGTACATGCGAGAAAAAGGGTAAGTATAAATCCATTTGATCGGACATGAATGAGATGAACTCTTGATCGCTTTTTTCGATGATAACTTTTTATCAAACATTGCGGGAAATTAAGTTGCGGAATGATAACATGTACTTAAGGAACAAGGTGACTGATTTACGGATTGATAATGTAGTGTAATTTATTGAAGATCTCTGTTATTGTGATTTTTAATGATAAATCAATGCGATTCATCGAAAAATGAAAGAGCATGCATGACAAATGAGCATGCTTTGCCAGAAATACTGATGATGACAATGACAATGTCTAGCACACCGCTATGAACCGATGCCTCCATTTGATGCTTGTAGATTCCTTCAAGTGAATTTAATGGAACAAAATCAACATTATTCTCACCAGCAGCAGCAACAGACAACATTGCAACTTGGGTACTGGGCTTTTGCAAGATGTTGATCATCATTCTCAGCTGGCTGAGTCAAGTGCTAATGCCTCAACAAGGGTGCGCTATCACTTTCCATTACTTTCTTGTGTGCACAGCGCTATGAGATTGCTGATAAAATTAATAGTCTGAATGATAAGCTAGAAGAGATATCTGTTTCATACTTTGAATCAAACTGTAATTAATTAAAGATGTTTTCTGTTGGCAGTGATGATCAAGACTTAGTTGTTCTCATTTTGTGCTCTCAAACATTAATGCGAGATCTAGAACATGAATCGAAGTTCGGAATCACAATTCATTATAGTGTTTGGTTTTACAAAGGCCAGGTATGTGTATCTTATCTATATATAAAATGCTATATATGTATATCTGCAGATTGATTTAGAATTGAATGAATGATTAATATATGTTGAATAAAATGTGTGTGTGTGTTTTTTTGGAAGGTTGGTGGTTGGGTGACTGAATATGGTAATTAAGACATTAATTTACTACTGTGAGAGGGTGCTATGGTTCCTTATGCACAGCCTGGAAGAGCACTGCAACTATTTGCTTCCTTTGTTCATGGACAGAGACTGCAGCCAAACACAACACACCCTTCATTTTATGATTGATGAGTCTTGTTCTTCAATTTGTTTATAATATGTTTGCAACTTAGAGAGAAAACAAATTTGTAAATTTGACTTAATTATTAATGAGTTATAAATAAATTTTTTATAATTTTTAAATATTAATTGAATGATTTCAATGCGCAGGATTCAAATGAGTTCAATGCACAGGATTCATATATATATAAAATTGTCAAAATATCAAATAAAAAATTAGAAAGAAATTAAAAAAAATCAAACCCATGGCGATTTACACATGAACTGCCGCCACTTTCTCCGAGTTCCTCTGCCTCGATATGTTTATAATTTAACGGCCGTTATATAACCATCGAGAATTCTCGTACGCGTGACGGCCGTGAATGACACTTCCGACAATCGTATACACAGCGGTGTTGCAACTGCCATTGGTTTCATTTAGCGGCGGTTAGAGGTGGGCACGGGCCGGCCCGCCGGTTCAATGACCCATACTGTAGACAGGCCGGTTACGGGTTGGAGTTTTCCCGACCCGTGACCCAGCGGGTTAACCCGCCGGGTCAAAACCCGGTTTGGGCCCGGCGGGCTGGGTCAAACCAGGTTTAATGTTATTGTTTTTTTTTTAATACTAGTGCATGTTGGTCATGGGATTTGAACCCATGATCTTGAACTTGGATAGCAAAAACCCAACCACTTGAGCTACAATTTGCTTTATATATTTATTGGAAAAACTTATATATAGATAGATGTACGATATGGATCAAAATATTTTACATATATATTTAATTTATAAAAAATTAAGAAACTATATAATAAATTTAAAAATTATAAAAATCAATTAGTAAAATATCAAATTATCAAACAATAAATTTTCATAAATATTTTTTTTAAAAATAATTATTTTGTTAATCGTATTTTAGCTCATAAGCACTGAGTCCCTACATATGCACACTCTTAAATTCTCTTAAATAGAGCACTCTTATTTGTCACATATATATTAGATTATTTTGTTTCAATTTATAAAATAAAAAATAAAATTACAAAAAATTGTTTTTAAATTATGTATATCAATTTATAAAAACATATATTAGTAAAAAAAAAGAATGTCTTTGAATAATAGTTAACACCATATTTTTTGATTTGTAATTTTTTTCAATGACAACATGATAAGCACAATAATAACCCTAAAGTTAGAGACCAAAGTGAAATCTAGAGCCAACCCTAATTATAATAAATAAATAAGTTGATGATAACTTCAATTTAAAATAAGAATACTACTTAATATATACATTTTGTTGCACTTAAAAAGGTGTGCTAATAATATAATTTGATAGATAAATAAATTAAAAATGTAGCTTTTTTATCCTTTTTAAAATTATTTTGATATGTCTTAAAAATTTTTAAGTTATTATTATAAATTATTTTAAATTTTTTGTTGTTTTAAAAAATATTTTGCAACTTCTTTATATTTATTTATGTTTTATACTAAAACAAGAAAAATTTGTAGGCCAATTGGTTAATGTTATTTTCTCTAAGTATGAGGTCCTAGGTTCAAACCCCATCCATGGCAATATTTTGTTATTTACAAAAACCCGCCGGGTCAAACGGGCCTGGCCCGGACCGGGCGGGTTCTGTGATAAGCCGGGAACGGCGGGTCAACCCGGCCCGGCGGGTCTCCCTGTAGCACGGCCGGGTCCGGCTTCCGATGAACCGGGCCCAGCGGGCCCGGTTAACCGGTCCGTGCCCACCTCTAGCGGCGGTTATAACCGCCGCCGCTAAATGATTTTAAAACCGCCCCAAAAAACATGATTTCTTGTAGTGCTTTACTTTGGTTTGTGGATTATCGGCGTTTCAAACCTTGTTTTTCCTTGGTGTTATTAGTGGAAAAATGAAAGGTTTGAAAACTTTCTTTCTTGTTTTTATATTCTATCAGTTGTGTGCTAACCCACTAACTGAGTAACCCAGGTTATTCACCCTCTCTCCCCTTTTTTAGATTTTAGAGGTGCAGCGGCCTGGTGGAGTGCTAGGCATGGCTCTTATTGTTCATCTATCTTTTTCTACAATCTTGTATATTTGTATCTCTAGACATGTTTGCTTTGTGTAACATTCATGGATCCACTAGTACTGTTAGGTTTTGAAAATTAATATTGTTGTTGCATGTTCTACTTTATAGGTCAACTTTGTTGTGTGATGTCTTATTTAACTTCTAAATTCCTTTTACTCTGTTGCTAAGTGTGTAGCTTCCTCTGTGTATATTTGTACTTCGTAGGCTTCGATATTCCTGCTAGTGAATTTTTATTCAGGATTGTGAAAATTCAGATTTTTGTCAGTCTTACAGCGATCCTAGGGTAGAGTGGTGGGGTATCCCTCCTCAGCTTATCGCGGTGATAGTCATGTCCTGGGGCCCGCGGGTAGGGAGTGATAATATGGGGGCTTGGGATCACCACATCGGGTTCCATCATGGTTGGTGACATGGGGTTAATGATCAAAGTATAACCCGTGCGGCACTCGCCCTACGCGATCAGCCTGCTGCCAAGAAAAACACGCCCAAGGAAGGCTAAGTCACCAAAACCATGAAGAAAGTAAGAGAATAGCACCAAAGTGTAAAGAGAGAAAAGATAAACTCTCTAGATTGAGAAGAAAGGTTTACAACTGGACAAGTCCCTCTTCCTTAGAGCACACCGGCCTCTAAGCTCACAATGAGAGCTCTCTCAAGAGAAGAGAGAAGAAGAAGAGAGAAGAAGATAGAATGAGAAAGAGAAGTGAGAAATGGGATGCTCATCAAGGAGAATGGAAGGTCCTTTATATAGCCATGAGAATGGTATCTTGGCCAAGGGGAAAGAGACGACCGAATTCTCATGAATTCCAAGGCCGAGGGGAAAATGACGGAATGGGTTCTCATCCAACGACTACACACCGAATAGCCGGGGTCCGTCGTCACTATGTGCTTTCCACTCTTGTTTTCCGTCTGTCCACAGCGCCAGATAATCACTGCACATCCACAATGGATGTCTCGATAATCGGCTTGCTGATCGAGAGACAGTCTCTGCCCGTACGCGTCTGCTCATATGGATGATGATCGATATTTTCTAAGTCTTGCTAGTTGAGCGGGTCGCTACTCCGCTCTCGGTTATGAAACCAGATCATGCCCGAGTAAAATGTCCGACCATACAGATGTGCTAAAAAATAGTCTAAGGGAATGGAATAATCACTCCCGGCTTTGTCTGCCCTTGTCACGCTCAAGCTAAGGGTGTTAACGCCAAAGCCCTATCACAGTTGGCACCATCAAATCACATTATGGGGTTTCCGAACGATCAGGATTCACTTCATCATCACACAAATCCTCAACGTTCTGAATTTCATCCCTTTTTGGATGAGAATCCTTATGTCGAGGCAACAAAACTTGCCCCCCCCAACCCCCTCATGGGACATATGTCACCCCGAGAGTTTGGTTATTTGACATGTGTTCTCACGTCGTGGTTCCACATTGCTCCACTATCATGCCCTGGCGTCGATGACGTTGTTCTACCCGTCATTGACCGTAATGGCTGTCAGGCTCTTGTTCCTGGACATCCGAAGATAGTTCCTCCACGTTAGTGTTAGGAAGGTGTCTCCTTTGTCTCCACCCACATTTTCTAGCTGCATGGCTTACGGGATGTAGTTTGATCAAAGATCATCGATCCATAGCCTACATTTCCATTTTCTGGTTTGTTGTGAGCAATGTAGTATCCAACCTCTCCGTGACCTACCAGCCGACATTTATAATAAAACATTGGTAAGCGTTCATTAAAAACATCAACCATGCTTTGTTTCTCATAACTTCCTATCTAGAAACCTCTTTTGAGGGGCTTTGACAAGTTGATTTCCACACATATGATGGCAAAATTCACTCTAGTTAACTTCTCAATATGCTCGTCAACTTTCAGAAACCTCCAAAACTACTCCCCGATGAGCTCCAAAACCTCCCCATTGTAATACTCTATTTGTAAGTGATGTAGCTGGATTTAAATGGCAGCTAGATGCAGTTTCTCAAACATCAACTGGATGGCTTTGGGGCAATTATAATAATAATAATAATAATAATAATAATAATAATAATAATAATAATAATAATAATAATAATAATTTAGTGTGTTCTATTATTTCATATCACTTTGTACACTTATTTGGCTTGTATTAGGATCATATTATCGAATTCGGTGGTAAACTTATACTATTTTGTATTCTCAGGCTTCGGGTAGCACTTAAAGACAAGAAAGAACTAAAAGAAGCATTATTGACCTTAAACGAAGAAGTTGGAGCTCTCGTCAGCATCATTTGAACGAGGACAAGGTAAACTGGATGGCTTACGGGCAACTTATGGCCTGACTTACGACTGTAAGGATGCCAGTAAGGACCATCTAGAGAAGCTTATGACTAGAGCTTATATGCCCGTAAGGGTGGTAGCAAGGGATAGTATAGTAAAGCTTACGGTTCAGCGCTTACGGTCGTAAGATGAACGGTAACACAGACAGAGGAGCTTACAAATGGATCTTATGGCCGTAAGTGTTCCAATAAGACTCACGACCCATCTTCTCCAATTCCTTACGGCCACGTCCTTACGCCTGTAAGAAGCTCGTAAGTATGCGAGTATATATAGATATAGTGAGGATTTTTAGGGCATTCTTTGAATTTCTTTGATTCTATTCTGGGAGATGAAGCTAGGGGAGAAAGGAGGCGAATCTCCAAGGCTCAAGGGGTTAATCTAGGAGGAGATTTGGATCTACATTCAAGGAGAGATTTGATCATAGTCATCAAGCTCATCTTAGCGGTGTTCGTGGAGGTTTTTGTATGGTTTCTTCGGTGATTCATCTCCGACACAATTGAGAGGGGGCTTTCTATGTTTTCAATGTCTCTCATCGTGTGTTGTTGTTTGAATGATTGCCCTCTAATAATGGAGGGACAATTTGTTAGATGTTTAGGCATAAAAAAATTTAGGTTTATTTTTTGACATTGGTTGTTGGACTTATGTGATTTACTTGTTTTCTTTATTGCAATCCATTCTATTTAAATCTAATTGTGTATTTGAATGCTTGATATCAATTGTGGAGAAAGCCTTAGTTATCATATTTGTTGTACTTTGTGATGAGAAAAATTTCTACCTAGCATAGGCATACCGTGATTAGAGGGACTTGTGAGTAAGCCTAAACATAGGGTAATTTGGAGACCCCTTCTCTCTCAATTTTTCCGAGTGAGTTAATGAGTATCTCCATGCTCTTTACAATCGTGTGGAGTAGATTTTAGGAGAAATCACATCTCTACTTTGTATTCAGATTTAGAGAGATTACCTACTTAAGAGATTCTCATTAGCTCACAGTAAGGTTTCATAGAGTATTAATGCAAATTTAATTACTCTTCACCCTCTACTGAGGGATTTAGTATGATTTAATAAACCTCTCAGTTAAAATAGGATTGCATACTTAGATAAACTTTGTCCTACACTTTACCAAACCCTAGAGGGATGTTATACCCAGACATAGTTTTGTCTCTTGATTTCCCTCCTACTTTATTCTTTATTTCTTGCTTCTATCTTATTTTGTTCACATACAACAATTGATTAGTTAGGTTAATTTTCAAAATTAGAGTAAGTACTAGTAATCTCATTCTTTCCCTTGGACCGACATCTTACTTTATGCACACTTTATTACATGATCAGCACGTACAATTGTGTCCCTATCAAGTTTTTGGCTTTGTTGCCATGGAAGAATTGAGATATTAGGAACACTTGTGTTTCCGTCACTTTAACCATTCATTTTTCTTCGTATTCTCTCTTCTCTTGTTTATCTTTTTTCTTTCTGATTTTTTTCTTTTGCTTGATTGTAGCGTATGCCATCAAAAGGCAAATCGACTCTAGTGGTGGAAGGTGAAAGCAACATAAAAAGAGTGATTGGAAGTAGATTAAGAATAGCTTTATTATTCCAAACAGGTTTGTTAAAAGTTAGGGTGGAAGAAGAGCAGTTTAACACCATGGCAGATTAAGGGGATTGACCGAGAACTTTTTCCAATTTTGCTCGCTCTATTCTAGATAGTTCTCAGTCCAGCATTGTTCACCAATGTCTTGTTAATTTTTATAGACATTTAGTTGTTTCACCAATGTCCTATGTGGAGATGTAGTTCACTTGTCCACTCCTGAATAATATATAAGTTTTTGGTTAACTACTACAATTTCATTACTTGTTTATTTACTGTAATGTAATATGTACTTGTGATCATTCTTTTACTCACTTTTAAACCAATAACTACAATTTCATTTCTTTTAGTCTTTCATTGTTACCTTAGATAGTTGTAGTTAACACATGGTCACATGGCCTCATGGCCTCTTTGGTGTGTCCATGTCAGATGAAGTTTGCTTCGTCATTATAGTAACAAAAATGTGACCCCGACGTACGCTCGGGTGACCAAATCGTAACAAAAACTAAAGATAAAGAACTAAATAGTAACTTTTTAGAGCTGGTGACTAACCAAACAGGACTATTGTTTGAAGTACAAGACCGATCATTATGTTCCTTAACTAATGCTTAATAAGTCGTGGAGATCCTTAAACTCACTGTCCCAAAACTTAAGGTCAACCGTGACTAACCAAACAGTATGCCACGGTGGAGAAATCTCTCAGGCACAACACCTCACACTGTGCTAGGTTGCTTTAGACTATAGGGATTCCAAGTGATAAACCCTATTCCCTAAAATAGATCTAACCCTTTGGTCCAGGTGAAAGACCCATAATCACAATTAAGCCCCAGATACGAAGAATTACTTCAACGCTTCACTCTGTTGCTTGCGCAACTAAGCCCCAGCGGAGTTCGTCTCTTAGCACTTCACTTTATTGTGACCGCAAAGAACTCTTGGAACGTGGAGGTAGGATGAATCACCCCAGAAGGGAAAGGGGACGCTCCTCTACCTCTCGACTCAGCCTCTCAACCCTCTCCAATCTAGTATTGTCTAACCCTCATGGTGTGTCACTCATCCACAAAGATTACTAAAACGGATTCTCAACCCTAGTGTCACTCTAAGGGAAAATCAACTCAATAAGTATTCAAGATTGGAACTCAATTAAAACATCAATTAAAAGAAGCATAATAAAACGTCAAAAAAATAATATCATCCTAGGGTTTTACAAGTCCAAGTACCCACTAGGGGTTTAGCTCTCCATGGAGCAAAATACAATCAATAATGAAATCAAAAGTAAAAATATGCAATCCATGAATAAAACCCCCTTGATATTCGTGTCAATGGTCTTATGGAGTGGCCGCGTCTTCTCCAAAGGTTCCCTCATCAAGACTAGGGCACATCTCGCCCGATCTGTGCTGACGAAAGCTCCACCAATAACTATCTTCCGAAATAAAACGTGATGTCGAAGGCCGTAAACCACTCCAAAACCTAGCTAAAGCCTCTCCAAACCCTAGCCGTGGGGACCCCAAAGGTGGAGAAAAGATAGCCAAAAGATGAAAAAAGGGCTCCTCAAATCGGGTTGAAATCGCGACTTAAATAGGGCTGGAATCGGGCATTTACACGGCCGTGTGGAATTTCCACACACCCATATGAATCTCCTGGAAATCGATTTATGCAGCTTGTGAACAGTAATTGCTATATTGAATTGCTACAGTAGATTACTACAGTGTCTACTACAGTTTTCCCCCAAAATACTCCCGAATCCACACTTTTCATCGAGGCGACATAAACGGGCACACGTCTACGTTGTAGATTGCATTACATCTTTAAATAAAAGCACATTTGACGACAATCTTACTAGCTTTGCACAAGTCAGAACACATGAGTGTAACTGCCTTTATGCCCCTCCAATTTGCATATTTCCTTGAACACCACTGAGGTTGGCACACACTCATATGTCTTTGAACACAACTTGTGTCTTCACGTTTATTCACTCTAAGATTTCATCAACTAAGTGCACTCACAATCTACTTTGGCTTCTTTCTTCTATATTTATCTCCACAACCCTACATACACAAAAGAACACAAATACACATGCATTAGCGATAAAATCTGAGAAAAGTAATGCTTATCGTAAAAAAAGAATTCTTCGTATTACTAATATACAAGCACTTATCAACAACTAATAAGAAGAGATAACTAACTTGTAGAAATGCTGGAAAAAAATGAACACAATGGTTGTATAAACACCTAAGTAACAAGGAGTACAAGAGTGCACAAAACAATAGCTTCTAAACACCCAAAACTTATCTTCCACAACTTTACTTGAAATGGAACAAGTAAGCTATATCAAAAATTTTAAAAAGTAAACTAAACATTAGAAGAACACTTGTAAAACAAAACAGAGTTAAACATCTAACATCAACCCTAAATAGGACATCATAGGAGCACTTTTAAGAAGGCATTCTATTCTTTGCTTACTCTCATTCTCAGATGCAAATGGTAGGGATCTTCGTTGTCCCGTTCCTCGTTCACGGCATCTCTCTGGAATGAAGATGGGTATGATTTTGTATCCTTTCTCTTTCCCTTCCTTTTTCCTCTCAAGAACACTGATGTTGGCGTGGAGAATTTAAGATGTCGTTGCCGGTTGTGAAATGTTGTGGCATTTTTTAGATGGCATGGAAGTCATATGACGTGTCGAGGGGAAGCTTGGTCAAAATTTCCGGTGGCCACGTAAGCAATTGAGGGCTGGAATGTCTCAGGTGATTGCCGGTGAAAATAAATTAAAATTACATGACCATTTTCATGGAAATTGAAGTTCGGTGACCGAATTGAAAATAGGTCAGAGTTTAGTGACCTACTAAAAATTTACCCCTACCAATGGTTGCTTGGCCTATTAGTACTGGGTCCCTTATGTAAGGTTCTTATTTCAGAGGGGTCCCAAGATCGAAACCAACTCAAGGCAAGGAGAAGGTATTGTTTAGCTTACAAGTGCGCTTCACAACTGTACCCATCTTTGACTTAAACCTTAATGGGGGTGCTTCTCATCTAGTATAAATTAAATTAAAACCTTGCATCATCACTGCATTCATATAGGCAAGTGAGAGAGAATATTTGGGAACAAATTTATCATTGTTATTATTTAGTTGAAAGTTCTTGATAATTTTTGATGATTTTATTTTATATAAAAACTGTATATCTATCTATAATACATTGACATATCACAATGGGCCACTTAAATGGAATCATTTCAGCTGAGTCAAGAAAGCCATGCTGAATTTTTTGCTGGTTGCTTTAGTTTAGGTAAAATCTCTTAATAGTCCTTGTATCATAGCTAATTTGTTATTTTGATCCTTTATTATAAAAGTTCTTAATTTGCACTCTATCATTTCTATTGAGCCAATCATGTCCAATCAGTAACGGCAGTTAGTTTTCCGTTCAATATTACTGATGTGGCTTAAAATAATATTAAAATTTATTAAAATATTATAAAATTTTTGAAAAATAAAAATTATTAAAATATTTTTACAAATTAAAAAAATTAATATAAAATAATAATTTAGTAAATTAAAGACAATTGAACAGGAGTAAATTTTTATATTTATATTTATTAACTTTATTAAATAATTTCTCTAATTATACATGAATGGATTATATACCCAAAAAGAATTTATTACTTTAGATATAAATTTATATATGAGTGGTTATATATCACAAAAGAAATCATGTTCTAATTTATTTATCTTAGTTAAGTTTTCATGTTTATATAATACTTCATTTATCTTAGCTATCCATTGTAATAAACCCAATTGTAGAAGCTAATGTGGTAATTTCTTTTTTTTTAGAATTTTTAATAATGTTTTCATAACTTTTTGTTTATTTTATTAATTTCATACCTATCCATTGTCATAAACCCAACACGAGAAGCTAATATTGTAATTTTTTTTTTGAATTTTTAATAACGTTTTAATAATTTTTTGATTTTTTAGAATTTTTTAATAAATTGTAATATTTTTTTATTTTTTTAATAATTTTTATTTTTTTAGAATTTTCAATAATATATATTAACAATTTTTTGATATTTTGGAATTTTTAACAATATTTTAATTTTTAAAATTTTTAAATAATATTTTAATTATTATTCGATATTATTTTAATCCACATCAGTAATATTCAAGGGATTTTAACTTTGGGGATTTTAACATTGGTTAACTATTGGACATGATTAGCTAAATCAAAACAATAGAAGCAGTAAATCCGGAACTTTTATAATTGAGGTAACAAAGGGCAAATTGGTTATAGTAGAGGGACTATTCGAGGGATTTTAATTTTAGGGCATGTAATATGTTGGACAAGATTAAGACGATAGGATAGGATAATCTATGATATCCTGCTATTAACTTGGTGAATCAATAGGATATGATAACATTATCCTATAAGCTCACTTTATCCTATCGACCACATGATAACTAATCCTGATAGAACACCAATTTTATTATTTTAAGTAGAGTTTCTCGTATTCGTCGATCTCCTGCTTGAACAGGTTGTTCTTATCTGAAACTCTTATTTGATTATGTCTTTGATTCTTTAGTGTTTTTTGTTTTTTCCCCTAATTGATTTTGATGTGAAAAAGGCTCTAATCTAATAAATTTATCAATAAGTAAATCATTAAAAAAAAGATAAAAAAATCTATTATATATATATATATATGACTATATTATAAAGAGTAATTTTGTCTATTTACATACAATTAATATCATATTCGACAGTTATTCGGTTCACTTCAAACATAAAATAGAATAATAAAATGTAGTTTATATGATGCGCATCAAATATAGGATAAATTATGAGCTTATCATGCATATATCTTTTCATACTCTTATCAAATCCTTATATCCTATTTACTCTTATACTATCTTATTCACCAAACGGATCCAAAAGATTTATTATTATTATTATTATTATTATTATTATTATTATTATTATTATTATTATTATTATTTCATTTCCTTTATAATCTGTAACTTAGCACTAAATCAACCAGTTCAATCATACATTATTTTATTTATTTCAAAAAAGATAGAAGCTTGAATTCCTTAACCAAGTGGTTTCAAATTCAAATGTTAGTGTATATAAAAAACCTGTAAACAGAATCTATCTTTATAAGAATTTTAGTGCCTCCAATTTAATTTAGAACCCGTGTCTTCTAAACAACATATGGATACAAAAATAAATAAATAAATAAATAAATTAATATGTTTATGTAAATTTAGAATTTCATTTGATAATCCATCAATTATCAGAGGACCAATGGAAGTGAATTTTATTTGATAATTTTTGAAAATTTATTTAAAATTACAAGCGGAACGGAATCCGGTACCAATAGACTAATAGGTTATTGGTATTAGCACTTGCTTATTATAAGCTTTGTATAAAAGCATACCACATCATTAAAAAAAATAAAGAGCAAACAACCTAAATGGATGTCTTTACGTGTGTTACTATTTTAGTCACCCAGTTTTAAACAGTAATGATTTGGTCCATTAACTTTAGTGTTTGTTACAATTTGGTCACTCGAGCATGTATAATTAACAATGATCACATATGATATGACATACTACGTGGCATATTTTTTTTCTGAGTTGACATGTAATCGTAGTTAATGGTGTATATTTGGGTGATCAAATTGTAATAAAAATTAAAAGTAAGGGATCAAATTATAACTTTCAAAAGATGAGTAACCGAAATAGAAACACGCAAGAAAGTAAGGGACTATTTGAGTTGTTTATCCAAAAATAAAATAGTCCATATTATTATTATTATTATTATTGAAAATAACAGCAAATCAAGAAATTGAACGGCATTTTGTTCTCTTTATATTTCTAAAAGCTAGGCATATCAATTTATATTATGATATCATAATTCCTCATTTTAATATATCAATTATCTTGGTTTTGTTTGGACTGAGTTAAAATAAACTTGAATCACATTTCTTGATCTGTGGCAAAGGAAAGAACAAAGTCTTTGTTTGGTCATAATCAAACTGGTCGTGGAGATAGCTCTATCATAATAAGTGGTGCTTACTTTTCCAAACAAAAAATAAATATAATGACATCAACTTATATAGTTAATTCAATTTAGAGCCTCAAATGTCAATTTATATTATATTATTTATTGTACTTTGTAACCTGTGACTTCTTGCAAGCCACTTCGATCACTTTCTTATTATATTTTAAAATTCACATTAATCTTTCACTCAGCAAATTTAAAAGAGGATTTTAGCAAAATCATACATATATATCACTCGATATATATATATATATATATTTATAAATTAATTTTTAGCGAAATTTTAAATAATACACTCCTGTCAAATCAAATAATAAAGATGGGTGAGATGTCGAAAAGTAGTAGGGATATGTGAGTGGGTATGATTAACATCACTATTTTATGGTATTTTGATTACTTTATAATTTTAAAAACTAAATTATCAATTTATATATGTTATTATTGTAATTCCTCTAATATCTCAATTCTGTTGGGACTGACAGGGCTGAGTGAACATAAACTTGTATCATATTTCTTGACAAGTCCCAAAGAAAAAAACTAAGTCCTTATTGGGTCATAACCAAATAGGTCAATAGAAAAGCATTAGTTTGCCATCCATATATACAAACATACATATCTGTACATAATATGGATTACGAAATACATATATCATATAAATTTCATGAGTCCCCAAACTTGATACATTTCCCCTGACCAGGATTTTAGGTGCAACTCAACACTCAGTTTAATTAGTTTAGTAATTAAGCAATCACGTACAATCTTCCAAAATATTTAATTATTTGAATTATTTTAACTTAGATTAAAATGGTATCCCTTAACATAAAAACTCTTTTGTTTTTCACCCTAAAATGATGGTGATTGTGATCATGAAGATAGGAGATACGTTATATAATTGTTTTGTTAAAAATTGAAATATTACTAGGAACAATTTTGACTGAGTTAAACAAAACTTGTCCATCTCTGATGGCTAGTGTAGTTTTTTTTTTAAAGGTGGATGAACAATTTTTATTAAAACAAAAACAATATAGAAAACCTCCACAAAACATCAGTAAAGGGAAAAGGAAAAAAAGAGGAAAATAGCAAACCACTAGATGTGATTTATCATCCAAAATGTTATGCGATTTTTTTTCCCATGTGAAAGTCATGCTTTAATTAATTATTTATTTTTATATGAAATTTTATTTGGTAATCTATTAATTGTTATGAAATAAAAAAAGAAAAATTGTAAACCAAGAGGGATTCTGGGTATTGATCTTGACCTCTAATACCAAGAAATTAATTGTAGGTTAATGCTATTTTTTGAAAAGTTTTAATTTAAAAGATTTGTCAAAAAATTCTATGTAGGAATTAGGGCATTGCCGCTTTGCGACCAAGCTTCTCAACTCGCAATGCATAGGATTTTATGGGAGGTCTATGTGATAATCAATTTAACTTTTCTATAGGATTGCATGATAAAAAAAATTTATATTTAAGATGTTTATAAGTCACCATAAATAGTGTACCACTATACATCACTTGCTTATCCCTTGATGAGCAACACTTGTGAGTTTCGTCATATATATATACATATTCAATGTGGCTTAATCAATATCCATGATTGGATCTCATTCACACTTTAAGTTATTTTCATGTGGTTATTTATAAATTATTTAAGCTATTTAATACTTAAGTTTTTAGGTGGTTTATCTGCAATAAAAAAAATTATATTGGGGTTAATTTGTAATACAATTCTTTTTGCAATATACAAGAAAATATCCTCAATTTAAAAATATTTTTAATGAGTCCAAAAATCAATAATAATAAATTCTTGTGGTTTATGCTAAAAATTGGAAGTAAACCAAGCATTTGGTATTGAAGCGAATAAAATAAAGTGTTTTTCAAGGGGAGGGAACTGATGGGAATGGGGATAGGGTATGGTGATGGGGAGACTTTATCATGTAAATAATTTTATTTTATTTTATTTTATTTTATTTTTTATGTAGAGGTATAGAAATAAATAATAGTTTTTAAAAATCATTGGACAGACAATCTCCAACACACAACCCCACTTTTTTTTTTACCTAAAATCATAAATTTAGTTATGCTACAATAAATTATACTCCAACCACAAACCCCAAATTTTATCTCAAAAGGTATATTCTCTAGAATATTTTTTTTACACATCCTATTTTATTATTATTATTACTATTCAATCACAAAATACTTGAAATTAATTATTTTCAACAATGATTTAAATAAATATTTATTACAATGCAATATATTACTAAAAAAAATAATTTAAAATAATTTTATTATTAATTAATTAATTGTGCGCAAATTTTATAATTAAATAAATTAATTATTTATAATTATATTGAAGATGAATTGTAAATTTTATAATTTTAGTTATAATAATAAATAATAAAAATATATATTAAATTAAAAAATAATAAATATGTGAAATTCCAAATTTGGGGTCACAAATAGTTAACACCACATTTGGGGTCATCCACCCCCACCCCAAATTTGAGGCATGATTTGGGGGTCCGTTGGAGCTAACTATGACCCCAAATTTGGGATTTGGGGTCATGGTTGGAGATGACCTTAGGACTATTTCGAAGAAATACTGAAAAGAAAACCTAGATCACCTTCTCCAACACGTTCTATATAAAAATCCAAAAATTGTATTCTTGTTACACAATAGGTCTTTAGTGTTGGATTTAGTCTATAAAAGTGATTGGAGAAATATTTTTTTCTTCATTTCATCTTTATTTGAAATTGAAAATTGATTTCTCAACCCATCACAATTATTTTATTCAAATTTAGAGCTATTTGTATGTAATTATACTTGTTCAGAATTTTATTTGGTAGTCTACTCATATCAGAGGACCAAATGAGTCAAGCAAAATTTGGATCACGTAAAAGAGGCACACTTGTTCACCAACTAAATAGATGGAGTCAAAAAAAAGACTTGGATTATCTACAAAAAGGCATACTTACACACACCCAATTGAATATTCATCTTGCCTTCCAAGATCACATGTAATGACTTTGATTGGCAAATTGAGCCAAAATTGTTTCTTGTTGTTCAAGATGATAAATTGCGGAATTTTAATAATATATATGGGATAGAGGATTATATATGCATATCAAAAGAAAAAACAAATTTTAAGCCGTATAAATGATAATTGGTTTTGAGATTCAATTAGTTGAACTTTAATGCTGATTAAAAAAACCTAATTATTATTTTTTTATGATTGTTAGGTCTGAAGACTTAAGTTGGCATTATATGACAAGCCAAGAGTTGACATGGCAAAAGAAGATGACGTGGCAATAATGACTTGGTAAAAAGGTGAAGTGACTAGGATAATGACACGACACTTGAAGTGGGCTAGAGGATCATGATGGAGATTATAATTAGAAAATTACCTCTCATGGGTTCATTTGAAAAGAATTATTTTTGTAAGGAAGATCAAGATTAAAGGATCTCATCAAAAAAGTGTAAGTTTTATCTTAGGTATGATTTTGTCTATTCTTGGTAAAATCCGGGATGATAAATCATATCTTTGGTAAACTCCTTTTATGAAAGATCTATTTTTAAAGAGACAGCAATTATTCTTTGAGAGAAGATCATCATAGAGTAAAAGATAGTAAGAAGACCAATTATGGATGAAGCTATTCAAAGACAATTAAAGATTGATTGAAGAATATTGAGTGAAGAATATTGATTAAAGATTGATTGAAGATTTGAAGATCCAAGCATGGATAATTGGAGATCATGCTTGAAGATATTGAAGGCTAAACTTGAATGAGAGGAGATCAAGTTTAAAACAATATTTCCATGATTCAACCGAAGATCACATAGGAAGACCAAACTTGGACCACGTTTGGAAAGAAAATCAGATCTTCGGTGACCATCTTTGATGAGATGGTTGCGTGTGCCTTGGTAGGCACTACCCACGGGAGAGGGGCTTACTGAAATGACGTGAGGAAAGAAGCCATTGCAGACAAAAGGAGCTCAGGATGAGTCAAATGCTACGAAGCAAACTGAAGGAACCAGGAAGCGGTTGCAAGTTCTGTTGCAACTGGCTAGAACTCAGTCATATTCAGTAAGGTGGGCAGATTTGCAACAGGGTATTGCAACATCTAACTTTAGAAACGTGTCCAAGTTAGGAAGCCGTGGAAAAGTCTAAAAGAGAAATATCTATTGGGACGTAGGTGCGTCTATATAAGATATCATGCGTAAAGATTTAAGATGAGCTACACGTGAGAGACCCTTTGGTGAGAGTTGAGGAGAGTGGGCATCAGACAATCTTAAGAGGGTAATCTTTGTCTTGAGCGAGTAAGAGAGTGTTGTACTCTTTATTCTATCACCTCTTTTAGTGGATTGTTTCTCCAGGCTTTGTCCCCCCAGATGTAGGTAAAGTTGTGCTGAACTGGGTAACCAACTTGTGTGTCTTTTATCTCGCATGATTGTGTGTTTGTGTGTTAATTTCTTGGGAGATTGAGTGCTTACTCTATACACACCTACCCCTCCGGAACCAACAATGATAATGATCATCATCATTATTATCTCGTTGCAACTTCTTGCTAAGTAAAATATTACCTTGGTGACCACTTTGGATAAATCAAGATATGTTGGGGTGGTGGGTATAGTTTACCCTCAAAGTGGGTGGGTATAGTTTACCCTCAAAGTGTTTGGAGTTTTTTTTTGTAGAATACCCTATTTAATTCCCTCTAATATAGTCAGTCTGCCCTTTTGGTCCCTCTAATATGATTTGTCACAAGGAGGTGCCTGTATTTTCATTTTTGAGAAATGTAAGTCTCTCTCTCTAATATAATTTGTACCTAAGAGGTCCCTATATTTTAATTTTAATTTTTATTTTTGAGAAATGGAAGTCCTCAAAAGGACCTCCTAGGGAGAAATTATATTAGAGGGACCAAAGGAGCAGACTAACTATATTAGAGAGACAAAATAGGGTATTCTACTTTTTTTTCTTCATTTCAACTCATGCTAATCTCTTATTAGTAAATTGAATGGCACAAGTACTTCATTTCAACTCAATAATCCATTGGTTATTATGGGAATAAAAGAAGTCAAGCGAGACTTAGTTTACCTTAAAAAGAATTAACCTTTCACCCCTAATAACTATTCATTTATGACACCAGTAAATTGTATATTATTTTATCTTAAAAAAGTTAAATTAAAAGATGTTTTAAAAATTATTTGAGCTATTTAATTCGTAATATTTAGATGCATATCCACACAAAAAAATATATGGTGGCTAATTTGTAATAATTTTTGTAATGTAAAAAAGTTCAATTTAAAAATTATGTTTAATTCGCAAATTTCAATAATAATAAGTTTTAATGGTTCGTTTGCAAAATTGGTAAAATACAACATGCATTAGGATACTAACACAAATCAAATAAAACATATTTTAGGAATTTACATGATCTTAGCAAACTTTTTTTTAACATTTATTAATTGAAAACTTTACCAGACATCACCTAGACTAACAATTTTGTGTTGGAGGGTTACAAGAAGAAATAAAAGGTTTTAGACACCTCACAGACAATTACTTCTATTTTGGAAGGCATTTATTAAAAAAAAAAATCCTTCTCATTTTTGTAATTTGTTCCCTGGGACCAAGTAAATAAGAAAGACCTAGATTATTTTGTCCAATACATCCAAGAAAAACATCCAAAATATCCAGATCATGTTGAGTAAAGACAATAGGTTCTTTAATTGTGGATTTAACCAGTTATGGAAGTCATTGGAGAATTTTTTTTATTTGAAATTAAAAGCTAATCTCTCAAGTAACCATCCAAACACAACAAGTTTAGTTCCACTTAGAGTTATTTGTATGTATTTATTTATGTTTAGAATTTTATTTGGTAATCTATTCATTTTCTTAGGACCAAATGAGAGTTAGAGTCAAGAGAGACTTCAAATACGTCAAAGAGAGACAATTGTTCATAACCTTTTTAGTCTATTCACCTTGATATTGATAAGTCACCCATAATCAATTATCATGGGGTCATGGGGCAATCGGGCCAAAAAAACTAAGTCAAAAAAGACTTGGATTATCTACCAAAGATGTAATTTTTTCATAACCATTGACTTCTAAGACCACTTGTAATGACTTTATTTTGCAAATTGAACAAGGTGTTGCTTATTGATCATGATAATAAGTTGCTAAATTTTGTGAAAGCTATTCATTCTTTACTTCTTGGACCATGTATAATGATTTTTTTCCATAAATTTATGTATTTATTTCAATATAGATATAAATAATAGTTTTTAGATTCATATGAATGATTAGGTCTATTTTGAAAGAAAGGGGTATGATCAACAAAATGACCTCAATCACCTTGTCCAAAACGCTCCATATAAAAATCTCAAAAAATTGGGTTCTTTTTACACAAAGACTACATAGGTATTTAGTGGTAGATTTAGTCAATTAAAAAAGTGATTGTAGTAAATTTTTCCTTCATTTCTTTTTCATTTGTAATTTAAAACTAATCTCTCAATCGACCGTACCAATCACAATAATTCTATTCCAATTTAGAGGTATTTGTATTCACTAGGTTGAAATTTATTTGATAGGCTATTCATTATCATAGGACCAAATGAGAATGAGTCAAATGACAGCTACATCTAGATTAATTAAAAGAGATGCACTTGTTCACAAGTAAATGTGTCTATTTACCTTGATCATGATAGGTTTCATATGAACAATTATCATGGAATTAAATGCCATGAGGCAAGACTTGAATTACCTATAAATGACTTGTTCACGAACACATGTGTCTACTTACCTTGATCATAATAGGTTGCTTATAAACAATTATCACAAAACTAAATAGCTTGATTCGGGAAAGACTTGGATTTTTCATAACCCCAAGTGGGTATTCATCTTGATGTCCAAGAGCACCTACAACTTTCATTTACAAATTGAAAAAATTATTTTGGTTTGTCATGATAATAAGTTCATCAATTTTAATGGTATATATGAAGCAAAGTAGAGGGTTATATATGCACATAAAAAGTAAAATTTTATAAGTTGTACATTATAATCGGTTTTATTAAGAGGTATTCAATTAGTTGAAGTTGAAGGAATATGTACAAAAGAAAACCTTATTTATCATCATCATCATCATTATTAGTATTTCGTTGAAAGTTCTGGCTGATTGAATTCTAACATAGGTACAGTTTACCATCAAAATATTTGGAGTCTTTCCTTTCACTTCAACCCATGCTAATCTCTCAATCAATCTAATCAAAGAAATATTCTATCACAATTTAGAGCTACATTTGTCTATTCCTATCAATTTAAAATTTTACTTAGTAATCTACCAATTATCATGAACAAAAACAGTTAGGGAAACTTGGTTTACATGCAAAAGATGCATTTGTTCACTAATAATATCTATTCATTGATGATGACAACAAATTGTACATTGTTTTATTTGAAAAGTGTTAAATTAAAAAAAAACATTTTAAAGATATTTAATTTGGTTTAAAAATTAAAAATTCCCATGCATGAATCACCGTTGAAGTTATTTTCGTAATATTTATAAATTTATTTGAGCTATTTAATTCTTATTATTTAGGATGTTTATCTACACAAAAAAAAATGTATTTAGGGCGTTAATTTGTTATAATTTTTGCAATATAAACAAAACTCAATTTACGAAATACTTTTAATGCTCAAAACTCAATAATAATGAGTTGTAGTGGCTAATTTGCAAAATTGGTAAATGGACAAAGCATTAGGATATTGACACCAAGCAAAAACATGTTATATTAATTAGGAATTTAAATGATTTCTGCCTTTTTTTTTATTTATTGATTAGACATTTAACCCAAAGTTGTGTAGATTAATAATTTTTCTTTAGAAGATTACTGGGAGAAACAGTAGCTTTTAGAAGCCTCATGGATAATTAGGCCCATTTGAAAGACAGGCATACAAAAATCCTTCAAAATTTTGTAATTTGATCATTTGGAACAAACAAATAAATAAAAAAGACCTCGGTCACCTTGTCCAACTTATACCAAATAAAATCTTAAAAAGAAAAAAAAAAAATCAAATCTTGTCAAATAAAAACATTAATCTCTTTAATTGTGAATTTAGTTAACTATAAAAGTCATTGGAGAATTTTTAATTTTTTATTAACCATACCAATCTCAATAATTTTATTTTAATTTGGAGTTATTTGTATGTATTTATTTTTTTTTAAATTTTATTCAGTAATATATCCATTTCATGCAATCAAATGAGAGTTAAGTCAATAGAGACTCCGATTACTTAGGAGGGACATAATTGTTTATAAGCTCAATTGTCTATTCGCATTGATTGTGATGATTCATGATCATTTACCATGGGGCCATAAGGCTTAATATATTGAGATAAAAAAGACTTAAATTATAGTAAAAGACATACTTGTTCACAAATCTAAATGGCTATTCATCTTGACTTCTAAGATCATGTGCAATGATTTTACTTTGCAAATTGAACAAATTGTCACTTATTGGTCATAATAATAAAATTGCTCATTTTTGTGAAGAGTATTCATATTCACTTTGAAACCCACATACAATGACTTTGTTTTGGAAATTGAACTATAGTTGTACTTATTGATCATGATGACAAGTTGCTTAATTTTGTGCTAATGTTTCTTAAGTTGATTTTGAAGTCAATTTTTAAGTTTATAGAATATAATCATGAATATTAAGGCTAGTTTACCTTTCTCTATTTAAACTATTGTTGTATTTCCTTGAAAGCTAATGCAATTGAATCTTCCAATCTAAATCTCAATATTTCTAAATACCTTTCAAGATGGTTTTAATGCTTCTTCAGCTTGTGACAAGACAAGTTTCTTTTTCACAAAAATTAATGTGAATTGTCTAATTTATTATTATTATTATTATTATTATTATTATTATTATTAATTTATTTTAAAATTATAAAAATAAAAAATTACCGAAAACTAATGAAATTGAAGTTTTTATATAAAGAATTTAAATTTTTAAAATAATATAAACTGATTTGGAAACAAAAATTTATTGTTTTATTATTTTATTATTTTTCCCATACAATGAGTCATATAGACAATTATGAACTTTCGAGAACAACCAATACTTTGTGTAATGGATTGTTATAAGGATGGTGAATGGGCAGACCCAAGGTCAAATCACTGGGATAGCAATACTATTGCAGTATACTATATACATATTGTAGCAGTATTATTTATTCACTGTTCGCCAGTCTCTTGTGGGAAGATGTCATTTCTCTCCCCTACAGGGTTGCATGACAAGGGGATTTATTAACTTAGTTTGATTTCTGAAATATCTTCTCGGCGTGCACATGGTAGGACTCTAATCGCCCTATGTGATGTCTGCGGAGTTAATAAATCCCTAGGGGTCGTTAAGGCACTGTAACTGGTGCACCACTATATTTGTCTGTCCCTTGACACATCCTTCTAGGGCGCCGCTTTTCACTTTTGTAAAAAAAAAAAAGAAGCTTTTTATGGAAACAGAAAAACCATCTTTATTCTTGTTCTATTGCATTTTATGGAAATGGTGGGAAGAAACTTTATCTTTTATTTCATTTTTCCTTTCAAATTGAAAGCTAATATCTCAAATGCAATAATTTTATTATAATTCAGACCCGTTTAAATATATTTATGCTAATTTAGAGTTTTATTTGGTAATCAAATACTAGTGATTAAATAGAAACTTTAGATTATTTATGAGAGATGCTCACGTTCATAATCCCTTGTGTACCTATTCACCAGGATCAAGATAAATTTTTTTTTTTGACAAAATATAGACAATCCACGTGTCAGAGATGTGCGTTCGAATGAGGGATTGATCATCTAGCCTACACGTTCTTAGTTAGGGACAAGTGGTTTGAGCTGCAAGCTTGCATCCACAACTGGCGACCCATTACTACCACTACTTCCATCAAGTCTTGAACTCGAGCCCTTTGAATGTCTCGCCCTTTATTTTCACAATAAGGCTAAGTACCGCTAGGTTATGAGCCCTTTAGTATGATAATTTGATCATGATCAATTATCATAGGAATAAGCGAACTAAGTTAAGAAAGACTTGGATTAACTACAAGAGAAGTATATGTTCATAATCTTAAGTGATGATGTGTCCCTCGCGTATTACACCGCAAGTGCATGGGTTGTATGAAGTAGTAAAGTGTACTCGAAGGTTGGATTATCAAATCCACATGGATTGATACTTTTAGTACTAATTGTTCATCTATTATTTAGCAGATGGAAATGAGTAATGTTGCTAAATCTAATAGGGAAGACAAGAATTAAGGAGACATGATGGCAAGGGAATATGATGGTACCTCGGATACAATCCTCTCAAGACGCATTTGCAGTTGATTTTCTATATTGGCTATTGATTAAGTACTCTTGGATCGTGGAGACCCCTAAAGTAGTTTGACCCTTTTGGTCTTGGAGATCCTACACTAATCCCATATGAGAATGATGATTGCCCTATGATTGTATTAAAGGGCTCTATGAATCCCACTATTAGGTTTAACTATAATACGAAGAGTTCGACACCATATATCCTATTTCTTATCATGAACTCTACCTCTACCTCCTATGTGTGGCCTAATATGATTGATTTCTCAATTCTAATCATGTCCATCTAATATCAAGTGGTGGATTTCACACTAGCATTACAAGAATAAAGAACCATAGGATATTCACAAGAAAACTCAAAGCCAATATAATAAAAAGAAATCAAATACAAATAGTCTTGAGGTTCATGGTCCGAGGTACCTATGATGGTTTAGCTTCTCATAGTATGGAGAATCCTACTACAATCCATAATAAGAGATAAGATTGGAAGCATAATGAAAACTCCCTCAAAGCTTCTCTCAAGATGGATGGTGATTGAGACTTCCGGATTGGAGATGATAATGGCATTGATCTTAAACTCTAGGGGCTAAAGGAGCAATGTCAACTCATCCTTCATTGGTTGTCTTCAACTTCCAATTGAAACCCAATCCCCCATTGAAGATCTCGCTAAAAAGTTATCAATAAAACCTAGTTTTTTGGTTTTAAACTATAGGTAATGGCTAGTGCACGAGTGTGCTTTGGGTGTGTTGATCCATGTTGATAGGTTGTAACCCCTGGGACTCGATTCTACATGAAAATTTAGTATCAAGAGATTTGCATGCCCAAGGAGCAAGATCATGTTTTTTGAATATGTGACACGTCAAAATATGCGTGTGAACCGCAAGTGCACGGATGTCGAAGTAATAAAATACCCGGTGAGTCGGGTAGTCGAATCCACAGGAACAGGGCTACTAGTACTAACTTCTTCTCTGCTTTCTAGCCTAATGATAAATGGAAAGTTATGATGATCTAATGTGCGAAGAAATGAATACCGGAGACGAATATGCAAGGGTGAAATGGAGGGAGATCTCAATCAATAAAAGTGGGCTATTTGGGCAATGCTCCCCCTAGGATTCAGGTATTAGATACTGAATGAGCAAAGTGTTTCTATGAAGAGTAAGTTAAGTCGTGGAAATCCAAATATAATCAGATCTGGCCTCCCGATCACCGATACTAATCCCCTACGAGGTCCCGGTGGAGAAATCGCTCAATCTCAACACCTCACACCACATATGACCGCAAAGCACTCTAGGGATTCTAAGAGGTGTATCCGATTCCTAAAGATTGATCCAACCATAATTCCCGGCGAAGGATCCTAACCCCCTACAAGGTCCCGGCGGAGAAATATCGCAATCTCATGCCTCACACCAAATATGGTTGTATAGATCTTAGGGAACGGAGATAGAATACACCAATCGGAGGGGAAAGGGGATGCTCACTATCTCATAACTCGCCCTCTCAACCCTCTTCAATCTTGAGATTCTAAACCTAATGGAGACCTCTCTCTCGCCAAGGTAACAAATCATGTAAACCAAATAACCAAAAGATCAATAAGGCAAGCAAGCATTAGACAATCAAGATTAAAGCTTAATCAAACTCGGATTAAATAGAAACACTAAGCAAATCCATAAAAGATGAGAATCCTAGGGTTCACAAGCCCAAATACCCTCTAGGATTTTAACTCTCCATGGAGCAACATACAAAACACACCATCAATGAATGAAAGTACATTAAAACCATAGAAATAAACCCCCTTATATATGAACTTATGGCTTTGATGGAGAGCTTCAACGTCTTGAAGGACCCACTACAAAGCTAGGTTCACCGGTGACTTCCTTGATGCTATGACGGAGGAGGAATCGATCAAAGTTGGTGACGAAGCGCCTCCAAAGCCGCAAAGACCTCCTCTCCAAACCCTAGCCGTCTCACCCCTCAAGAGCCGCACAAAAGATGATAAAGAATAGGGCAAAACAGCTATTTATAAGCCAGTGTGGACTTTCCACGCGGCCGCGTGGGCTGCAGGAATTTCCACACTGGCGCGTGAACATTAAAATTGCTACAGTACTTTTCACAAAACGCGGTCCAAACACTCTTCTCTTGAGGCCACATGTCCGGGGACACGCCCATGTGGTAGGCTATAAAACTTTTCTTCATCAACGTATCTTTGAGAGGTCTTGCAATCTTCACAAAGAGAAGGAACATGAAGATGTGGCTGCCTTTGTGCCCTTCCAACTAGTGAATTGACTTGAATCTTCTTGGAAGTTGGCACACATCTCCACGCTTATGAACTCCTCTCGTGTCTTAGTCCTTGAATTGAACAAGAACTCCCAACATTGTGTCTTTATAGCCTATCTTTGCTTCCTTTTTACTCTTCAAGGCATTCACAACCTATATGCATAAATGAACACCAAATACACAATATGAGACATAAACCATAATAAAAATGATGCTCAATGCATGTAAAACATATATAAAAATATGTCTACTCAAGCACTTATCAATATGATTGTGGTCTGGGCACCAAAAATGTACAGAGGTCTGTGCTCTTTAGTTTCTCTTTTCTTGTTTCTTGCACACACTAAACGCGCATGTGCTCAGGTCGTGCTTTTCTCTAAAATTGTTCTTTTGCATTCACTCCACCCAAAATTGTATCGATTTTGCTTATTTTTTATACCAAAACCTATTTTACCTACACATAAGGCATAAAATACGCAGTATAACACTAAAATAAAAAAATTTATGCAAAAAAACAAGCAATATGCGTGAATAAATAATAGATAATACAAGCATTTCATGCCCTCATCAAATAGCTATTCATCTTAACTTATAAGTCACTCTCATCATTTGGCCCAAGGTCTACAAACCGGCCAAAGCCTTGTCCAAGCCCAATTCAAACCCGATCCAAAGTCAATGTTTAACATGACAGTCTAAGCCCAACCCAAACAAACCTTTGATTGGATATAGATATCATATTTAAGTGATGGGCCAGCCCACAGCCGATCCAACTAGGTGACCCCTGATATGACCATTGGATATTACTAAATATTAATTATAAAAAAACAAAAAATATTACAAACTATTGATTGATTTAAATAAGCCCATCATACAAGGGAGCTAACTAGCTAAGCACCTTACTATCATGAGACGGCCTCATAAGTCATGTCATACCAACCAACTACTCTCTCTATGATTCATCTTGGAAGAGGGTTGTATTTTCATTAATCAATGAAGTATGTAGATGTCCAATTTTATGTAGAATGGAAAAAATGCATATGGTTGATAAACGGGTAAGTGCTAACCTAGTTGAGATGTACTTATATTATAGTGATGCAATATTTTTCTCAAGTAAAAATATAATATAATACTAATCAATTAATAAAATAATTTATTTTTATTTTTATGTTAGTTTTTAATATTTAAATTATCACAAAGATTAATTAAGTAAAGTTAAAGAAAAAAATAACAACGGGCCGATTCAAGTCAAATTCAACGGACAGATCCTAGCCCGATCCAATGATTGATTCAAAGAGCTAAGCCCATGAGTTGGGCCATGGATTTAATATTTTAAATTTGGGTCAACCCAACCCAACCCAAACTATTAATGAGGCCTGTCAGATCTAGGCTTGGGTTGAATCAAAGTCTCAATTTTTTGGACCAGCCCGGTCCAATAATGAGAGTGACTTATAAGGCCACATGTAATGACATTGATTTAATAATAAAAAACTATTATTATTATTATTATTATTATTATTATTATTATTATTATTATTATTTTTCAGAAGTTCTCGTTAACTAAAATATCACATGGGACCACTTCTACTTCAGTTGAGTCAACAAAAATATGTGGTCTTCGATTGTGGGTGTGGTTTACCATTAGAGTGTATTAGAGTTTTTTTAATTATTAGTATTCTTTCATCTGAAGCCCATACTTATTGAGAAAAAATCATGGTTGGATTAGCTTGAACTTGAAGAATTTTTCATATATTTATTTATAGATTATTTTATCTATTTACTTCTCAAACTTTTACAAGTTTTATCTCGCATAAAAGAAAAAGTATGTGGGGTTAATTTGTAATATTTTTTTGCTATGAAAAAGGTCATTTTAAAAAAATTTTTGATGGAAAAAACAATAATAATAAATTCAAATGGTTTATTTGCAAAATTGGTGAATGCGCCATGAATTATGATGTAGAAACAAATCAAATAAAAGGTCTTTTAAGAATTTTCATGATTTTGGCTAAGGTTTATAGATATATATATATATATATATATATATATATATATATATATATATATATATATATATATATATATCTATACATATTAATTGCGACATCATGCATACCGTACATACAATTTTTTTAAATTTTGTAATTTGTTCATTTTTAACAAGTATATATATATATACACGTCACCTTGTCAACCACGTCTCACATAAAAATCTAAAAACTACAATATTGTTGAGGATAAGGTTATGTTGCTCTTTAGTGGTCGGTTTACTTTTTTTTTATTATTATTATTTTTTTTGAAAAGGTGGATAAACCACTTCAATTAAAGATAAAAGAAACAAACCACAACAGTCTTCCACAACAAAGCCGTGGAAGGGTACAATACAAAAACTACACCATCAAACCACAAGAAGTGGAAACACAGGGGATGCACAAAACCAGAGAATAGATAAGCAAATACAAGTAAACAATGGCACACAAAAGCCGCCACCACACTCCTGAAGCCTCCCTGCCACTAGCCCGTGTGTTGATCCTGAGTTCCCTCAGAAGGCATAACACCTTCTGCCTCCTCCACCCGTAGACCTAAGAAATCCAGACTCCGGCGGATGGTAGTGATGGAATCCTCCAACTTGACTCTGGAGCCCTCCGCGGCTGTAGAGAACCATGACAAGAGCATTTGATCAATTTTAATGATGAGAGCATGCGCTTGACAAGCAATTAGTATTAAAAATGCAATCATTCCTAGTCAACCAAATGTTCCACACAATTGCTTTCACAACTAAGTCCCCCATGACCCTACAAGCAGGTCGCACTAATGATCTCCAGTTACCCCAAACCGAGATCATATATGTAGGTGGATTCAGAAGATGTAGCAGTCGAACAAAATAGCCCCACACTTGTCTACCAAGAGAACACTGAAAGAAAGGTGATCCACCGACTTTGACTCCGCATGACACAGAACACAGGTAGCAGTTGGAAGTCGGTTACAACTTCTTTTTGCTAAATTCTCAAGCGAGAGATATTATTTTTTTCCAGGCAAGCCTGTTGAAGATAGTGACTTTTTTTGGACACATGTTACGCCAAAAGAAACCCACCACTGGACAACGTAACCCTCCATCATTTAGGAAATTGTAAAAAGATTTGACCGAGAAAGAACCACTTTCCAGTCAGTCTCATCCATTTTCTATCCCCCGAATCCCCTAAGGGCCCCCGCAGCCATACTCGGAGAGTAGCAATATCCGGGTTTGCGGTGAAAAATGTCTCAACTAAAAGTGAGAGCAGCTCACGTACTGTACCATTAGGGCTTTGGGACCTTCTAAACTCCTCAGGCCAAATGTAGATAGGAGCTTGCCCATTAACCCAACAATCTTTCCAAAAAAAGTGTCTCCGTTCCCGAATTAACATCTTGGAGAACACAACCCCTTAAAGCTGAAAGGTAAATCGTAATCCCTTTCCATAAGAAGGAGATCCTACCCGAGTGCCTAGGGAACATGTTCCAATGATCCAACCCATAATTAAACATAACGATATCTACACCACACCAGGTTGGGTCAAACATGAATTTCCACCACCATTTACCCAACAATGCCAAGTTAAAATTCTTGAGCTCTAAGATGCCCCACCCTCCTTAGTCACGCGAGCGACAGAGGTTCTTCCAACCAACAAGTCTACACTTAGGGTGGTCAATGTCAGGTCCCGACCATAAGAAGTCCCTTCTAATTCGGTTGATCTTCTTGATGACCCAACAAGGCAATCTGAAAATGTGACATCCAATAAGTAGGGATCGCAAAGAGGACCGAGTTTACCAAAGTAAGCCGACCACTTAACAACAGATATTGCACTTTCCAAGTAGATAGTCGACTTCTTATTTTAACTATAAGCCCTTCCCAGTCTTGCCTTCTTGGCCTTCTCCCAGAGATCGCGATACCCAGATAAGTAACAGAGAGTACACCCCTGACACAAGAAAGCGTGTCTGTAGCCGCCTGGTCGGGATGTAAACCCCGGGAAGATGAGTATAAGCAAGTTTTGGAGAAATTAGTCGCTAAACCCGTCATCCCTTTGAAAACTAATAAAATAAGCTTCACCACCCTCAAATCTTCAAGGCCTACCTTAGTCAAAACCAGTAGGTTATCAGCATAATGGAGATTACACATGCTGACAAACTCCCCTAACGGCACACCAATCAAAACCTTAGAATTAAGTGCATGGAAGAACATTGAACATAGCGCATTCGTTACAAGCACAAATAGCACTGGAGATAACGGATCTCCTTGCCTTAATCCCCTTTGATAGCACACATACCTGTTAGGGGACCCATTAACCAGAATTGAGGCCTTAGAGGAAAACAAAATGCTCATGATCCACCCAATCCAATGGCCCCCGACGCCCCTGGCTCTCAGCAAATCAAAAAGGAAATCCCAATCCACTAGATTAAAAACCTTCGAGAAATCAACTTTCAAAATATGTCCTGGCAACCGCCTCTTATCGATACTGAAAATTAGTTCTCCTACAATAGCAATGTTATCTAGGATGAAACATCCTTTAAGAAAGGCTGACTGCTCATTACTCACTAAGAAGTTCATGACCTTACTTAGACGTATAGCCAACAATTAAGAAATGATCTTCAAAGACGAATTAATCAAACTGATGGGCCTATAGTCTCCTGGGGTTTCAAGCAATTATACTTTAGAAATAAGAGCAATACTAGCCCAGTTGATTTTTTCCAAATTTGCTCGGTGCAGAAAGAAATCTTCACAAAGCAGAAAGAGATCCGGATTGATAATATCCCAGAATTGTTTGAAGAAATGCATTCGAAATCTATCCGGCCCCAGTGTGTTATCTCCCCCTAAGTTAAAAATAGCTCTTTTTATTTCCTCTAATGTGAAGGGTCCCTCCAGATTAGTCAGGTCAAGCTTTTCCTTGTGAGCAAACAATTTTTGTAGGTCAATCTGAAATCTGGTTGTACGCCTATTGATAAGTGCTTGAGTAGACATATTTTTATATATGTTTTACATGCATTGAGCATCATTTTTACTGTGGTTTATGTCTCATATTGTGTATTTGGTGTTCTTTTATGCATATAGGTTGTGAATGCCTTGAAGAGTAAAAAGGAAGCAAAGATAGGCTATAAAGACACAATGTTGGGAGTTCTTGTTCAATTCAAGGACCAAGACACGAGAGCAGTTCATAAACGTGGAGATGTGTGCCAACTTCCAAGAAGATTCAAGTCAATTCATCATTTGGAAGGGCACAAAGGCAACCACATCTTCATATTCCTTCTCTTTGTGAAGATTGCAAGACCTCTCAAAGATACGTCGATGAAGAAAAGTTTTATAGCCTACCACATGGACGTGTGCCCGGACATGTGGCCTTAAGAGAAGAGTGTTCGGATCGCGTTTTGTGAAAAGTACTGTAGCAATTTCACTGTAGCAGAATTACTGTTCACGCGGCCGCGTGGAAATTCTTGCAGCCCACGCGGGCGCGTGAGGGCACGTGACAGACGCGATCTAAGCCCTATTCTTTCTCATCTTTTGTGCGGCTCTTGAGGGGTGAGACGACTAGGGTTTGGAGAGGAGGTCTTTGCGGCTTTGGAGGCGCTTCGTCACCAACTTTGATCGATTCCTCCTCCGTCATAGCATCAAGGAAGCCACCGGTGAACCTAGCTTCGGAGTGGGTCCTTCAAGACGTCGAAGCTCTCCATCAAGGCCACGGGCTCATATATAAGGGGTTTATTTCTATGGTTTTAATGTACTTTCATTCATTGATGGTGTTTTTTGTATGTTGCTCCATGGAGGGCTAAAACTCTAGAGGGTATTTGGGCTTGTGAACCATAGGATTCTCATCTTTTGTGGATTTGCTTTGTGTTTCTATTTAATCCGAGTTTGATTAAGTTTCGTTCTTGATTGTTTAATGCTTGCTTGCCTTATTGATCTTATGGTTATTTGGTTTGCATGATTTGTTGCCTTGGTGGGAGAGAGATCTCCATTAGGGTTAGAACCTCAAGATTGAAGAGGGTTGAGAGGGTGAATCATGAGATAGTGAAGTATCCCCTTTCCCTCCGATTGGTGTATTCTATCTCCATTCCCCTAAGCTCTATGCAACCATATTTGGTGGGAGGCGTGAGATTGCTCGATTTCTCCGCCGGGACCTTGTAGGAGGTTAGGATCCTTCGCCGGGAATTAGGGTTGGATCAATCTTTAGGAATTGGATACACAATTTGGAATTCCTAGAGTGCTTTTGCGGTCATATGTGGTGTGAGGTGTTGAGATTGAGCGATTTCTCCACCGGGACCTCGTAGGGGGACTAGTATCGGTGATCTAGAGATAGACCCGATTATGTTTGGATTTCCACGACTTAACTTACTCATCATAGAAACACTTTTGCTTATCCGGTACCTAATACCGAATCCTAGGGGAGCAATGCCCTAATACCCCACTTTTCATCGATTGAGATTCTTCTTCCATTTTACCCTTGCATATTTGTCTCCTGTGTTCATCTCTTCAGCACATTAGATCACCACACTATCCCATTATCATTAGGCTAGATAGCAGAGAAGAAGTTAGTACTAGTACCCTGTTCCCTGTGGATTCGACTCACCCGACTCACCGGGTATTTATTACTTCGACACCCGTGCACTTGCGGTACACACACGCATATTCGGACGTGTCACCTATGCCCAAACTGAAGTTTAAAGTGATCAGTAAAAATTCTGCAAATGTCCCAAGGGTTCTCAAAGGTACATCGTCCTTGCACAAGCAAGGAATGAAATTATGATTCTTACGGCCATTCGCGACAACATGGAAGAACTTGGTGTTTTCATCCCCTTCTTTTAACCATTGTAGCCTAGACCTCTGTTTCCAATAGATCTCTTCTTTCTTGTGAATTTCCTTTAGCTTTTCTAACAAGTCTCTTTCCTGTCGGGCCTCCTCCGTGCAAAGACACCGCTCTTCCTTAACAGGATCCAAGACCTCAATATCATGCATTAGGGCGAGTTTTTTTAGTTTGATTGAACCAAAATTAAACTTAGCCCAATGTCTAAGCCACGTCCAAAACCTTGCAACCTTTTTTGAGAAAATAAAAGCACCACACCCCATAGGTGTAAATTCAATCCTCCACTGCTACACCATATCTTGAAACCCCTCCTTAGTTGTCCAAGCCAGTTCAAACCAAAAAGGCCTCGGATTAAAAGAGTGATAACCCACTTCAAGCCTAAGAAGCTCATGATCGGAACCAAGTCAGGGTAGGCTTGTTTGCACCACTCTAGGGAAGCAAGCTAACCAATCATTATTAATCAGGAAACGGTCTAGTTTAACCCAGATAGGATCCGCTTGACCATTAGTCCAAGTAAACTTTCTACCCACAGAAGGGGGCTCCAGTAGACCCATCTCCTGCATAAAGGAATTGGCACAGCAGATATCTTCCAAGTTGGGATTACCAGAGGGTTTATCCTCGACTGTAAAGATAGCATTAAAATCCCCACAGACAACCCACGGACCAGCGGACGCACCTCTATTGTCTTCTAACTCCTCGCCGAAAAGCTTGCTTGGGAGATCGCTCATGTGGTCCATACACCACTATACACCACCAACTGAGATTATTTGATTTAGAAATGAAATCCACCGACAGACTGAACTTCACCAATTGTGCCAGACTCCCAATTAACAACATGCTATTCCAGCCTAAAGCAATACCTCCCGCCAATCCTTTAGCCGGCACAAAAGTGAATTGATCAAGATAGCCCCCACCAATCTCCCGCCAGATGGTTTGATTAATCTCCAATTTTCTTTCTTGTAAATAGCAAACTTCAGCATGGTGGATCCTAAGAAAGTCTTTAACTAAAAATTGCTTAGATGTCCTACCTAGCCCCCTAACATTCCAATTGATTAAGTTTATGGACAACCAACTAACAACCTCGACCTTCCAAGGAGGTCGACACTAACCCTTTAGAACAGGAAGCATGGGACTTCTCTAACAAGCTAATGTGATTAATGCAAGCATTCACAGAATCAAAAAAGGAAATACAACATGCATCACAATAAATTGCAATTTGAACATTAGACCAATCTGAAATAAGTAACGGTTTGGCACACGTACCTGTGTCGCCACTGCCTCCAGTTCCTTTTTTCTTGGCTGATTTAGGTGGGTTCACAATGTACCATGCCTCCTCATTAAACCGTGTAGATGGTTTCTTCTGTCGTTCACTTTTCCTAGTCCCCACAGCTTGCCCCACCACTACAGCATCACTGTGTAAATCTGGCAACAACTTCTTAGGTTTTATTTCAAACTCTAAAATCGAATCCTCTGATTCGATGTCCATTTCAGGTGATAAATCATCAGCAGACCGATTATCAGACCATTCCGCCTCAATTGTCAAATCAGCACCCTTGATAACCTCAACTTCAGTTGACATCAGATCTGGAACCAGCGCCCAAGTCCCTGCCAAAAATTGCCAAATGAAACCATCCAGAGGCACCAAAGTGGGAACAGCCGACACATCCGTGAAATTCATCTTTGTAGCTAATGGAGGAGGGGCACACAAACTTTTCTCTAACTGGCCAACATTAGTCCCCACATCAGGCCCAGGGTCTCCATTAGGCCCGTGGTCCCCATCATACCCAAGCTCATGTTCTCCATTAGGCCCATTGTCTCCCTCAGTCCCAATGTCATGGCCTTCATCAGGCCCAAGATCATTGCAACCCACCACCTTCTCAGGAAAGGAAGAATGGCTAGTTTGGTGGTCCACATCACACAATAATAATGGGTCCACTAAGTTATCATTCTCGAATTGAGAATTATGACCCACATTAAAGCTAAGCCCAACCTCTTGAGCCACTGGATCCTCAGTAACCATAATCGCATGAGAAACCTTAACGTGTCCCAGCACTATCCCACTCGGAGTCTCTGCAGGCACACCATGCATGTCACTAACGTGTTCCAGCAGCTCCTTTCCCTCGTGCACCACCACCTTAACATGCCCCTTCCCGTCCGTAACCTGATCCTTCCCATTCTTAAACTGTACACACTCCTACCTCGACCAGTCCACGGTTGCCACCTGTCCCAAGCTTATCATAGACCAGCACTTTCCTCGGATGAACACGCCACTTCTCGACACGTCTCATCGTCGTACTCTGCAAAGCCCCACCAACTGCCCTGTCAGAGGAACGCCTCTCAGGAGACAGAGCCAACGAGCGACCATCAGTCCATCCTTGGCCTAAGGACAGTCTACTAGTTCACCGTTCTGGAACCCGTTCACGAGGGAGACTATCGTCGGTGCCACTATGGGAGCAAGGCTCAACCACCACCGACGTTTCCTTCATCTGAGTATCAAGAGCACTATTAACAGTCACCACATCCACTTTTTCCTTCCTATTTCCTGGGTGGGAGCCAAGCTCCACCACCCCAATGCTGTTGGAACTTGCAAAAGCACCAGTGTTCGGAGACAGCTCTTTGTCTTTCTCCTTCCACACACTCGCCAAGGACCCAGCTCCATGAACATCATTCTCACTTGCCACGAAAGCATAACGGCCTAACCCCGGCGATAGATCGGAAGCGACTCACAATCTTCAGTGAACAAAATCACGTATTTTCTTATACCCATACTAAAGTCTAGCTCCATCAGCAATGCAACTCTGGCACGACGTCACACCAGCGAAGAGATAAACTGCTTATGAGGTAGCTCTGCTTGGGACAGTGCAGCCAATTCTCCCATCGGGCGAGTAACTTCAGCAACGATGTTCCAACACCAAGCGTGGAGCAGCAAGTTCCAAATTAGAATCCACCTTCCCTCCCCCGAGGCTCTGCTGACAGCCCCAGTTCCGCAGACCAGGTGCGAGCTTCAACACACATTGCCGGTATTTGATCATAGCCTTGAAAGTTCCCATTTTACAAAGTTCCTTAACCTCCTCCCTATTTGCAAGTGGTAAGAGAAAGGTGAGATCATTGAGTGGAGTTATTGGTCCAGTGGTCGGTTTAGTTGCCCGTAAAATGGGTGAGAAATTTGTTTTTAATTTCTTATTCATTTGAAATTGAAATTAAATATCTTAGTCAATCACTTCAATCACAACAATTTTATTTTCATTTGAATTTATTTATATCTATCTATTCTTGTTTAGAATTTTATTTTGTAATGTAAATATTTTATCACCAGACTAAATAGGTGTGAGTTAAGATAGGCTTAGGATTACTTTCTAAAGACTCATTGTTCACAACCTCATGATAATAAGTCGCTTATGAGTTATGATCAATTAGCCTAGGACTAAATGAATCGAGTTAAAAAAAAAGACAGATTAAATAGAAAAGACCCTTGCTCATAGCCCCAAGGGCTTATTCATGTTGACTTCCAAGATCACATGTAACGACTTTTACTTCCAAAATTAGACTAATTGTTGCTTGTTGATGCTCATGATGGTAAGCTACTCAATTTTTAGGTTGGTTCTTTTAAAGTTGGTTTTGAGGTCAATCTTCAAGCTTGTGAAAGATCATCAGAGAGCATGTAAGAGTGATATGCTTTCTCTAATATGAGCTGTTTGACCTAAGTTTTATTATTACTCTTTTCGGGGTTTTTTTTACCTGTGATATTTTAGAAGTTTTCTATGATCCTTTTTATTTATCAATTTAAAAAATTTATTAAACATTAATTTTTTTTCCAAATTTACTCTTTATATTTAATGTATTTCTGTAACTTCAATAAATTATATTCACCTACACATTTTTTAATACATGTTTAAAATAATTGTAATATTGAAAAGTTAATATAATTTTATAAATTTTATATTACCAACTAATTTTAACCAACTTTTCTCAATCCATGTGATTTAGTTAAAATGAACAAGTAAAAAGAATCGGAGGAGTATTATTAAGTTTTAAATTATAAAAGGATTAAAACATGCTTAAAATGGATTTCTTTTAAAAATTTAACAAATATTATTAAGTTCTACTTAACAATCATATTTATAATATAAATAACATTACTAGCTCTATCAAATACACTAGGTTGCCCTCTAGCTTACAATAATAAGAAGTCACTAATTTCTATAGCCATTTCAAAATATTTGTATTCAGTCAATTTATTAACATTAGTTCTCAATTCAACTCAACTCAACCTTGAGATTAAGATCAAGTGGACCTTACCAAGAATTGGATTTCAGTTTCACACCAACAAAGATACATTTATATATGTTTGATTAGAAGCTCGTGTTATCTGATTTTTTTTAAAACCACTACACGCTTATAAATGAAACTAAACAAGTTCAACAGAACAAATCATTATAGAAAAATAAGAAGGCAAAAGAGACAAACGATTTACTTGGTTCGGTCAAAATTAAGACCTACATACACGGGACAACAATGCCAACAGTAGTTTCACTATCACTGGGAAATTATAATCGCAATAAGATCCAATGTCAATCTTATGACTCTATAAGCAAGCAATCAAATAAAACACCTTCAACTTTAAAGTAGACATTTGCCACTGATAAGTGCTTGTGTGTTAAAAATGCGAAGTGTTCTTTCCTTACAATGAACATTACTTTTATCAGGTTTAAGAGCTAATACATGTGCATTTGTGTTCTTTTGCGCATGTAGGATTGTGAAGCTATGTTTTAAGAAAAGAAGCCAAAAGTAGATCGTGTACTCACTATTTGGTGGAATCTTAGAAGCAACAAACGCGGAGACACAAGTGGGGCTCTGAGATATACGAATGTGTGCCAACCTCCATGTATTCAAGCCATTACAATGAGTTGCAGGGGCACGAAGGCAGTCACATTTGCGTATCCCAACTTGTACAATGATAGCAAGATCTTCACCAATGGACCCATTTATTAAAGAAGCGACACATTCTACAGCATAAACTTGTGCCCGTTTATGTTGCCTCGATGAAAAGTGGATTCAAGAGTGTTTTTGGCGGGGGTATTGTAGGAGGTACTGTAGCAAATCACTGTAGTAATTTGCTATTCCACATGGGCAGGTGGAATTTTCACAGGCCCGTGTGGATGCCCGATTCCATCCTATTTAAAGCCATTTTTCAGCCCGATTTCAGGATTCTTTTTCTCCATCTTTTTCCCAATTTTCAAGAGGGTGACGGCTAGGGTTTGGAGAGATATTGGCAAGGGTTTTGGAATGGTTCTATGGCTTCGACATCGTGCTCCAGTTGGAAGAAGGTTATTGGGGGAGCTTTTGTCGGCACCAATCCGGCGAGGTGTGACCTAGGCCGGACAAGGCGACCTTTGGAGAAGACGAGGCCACTGCACAAGACTATCGACATGACTACCGAGGGGGTTTTTCTATAGATTACTTGTTTTTACATTCGATTTCATTGTTGATTGTAACTAGCTCCATGGAGAGCTAATCCCCCTAGTGGGTACTTGGATTTGTGAACCATAGGATGTATTTGTTTCATTAAACCTTCTATTATGTTTTCATTAATTGATGTTTTATTTGAGTTCCAATCTTGAATGCTTGATTGATTGAATGCTCCCTTAGAGTGACACTATGGTTGAGAATTCATCTTGGTAACCCTTGTGAGTGAGTGACACACCACGAGAGTTAGACAAAGCTAGATTGGAGAGAGTTGAGAGGGCGAGTCGAGAGGTAGTGAAGCGTCCCCTTTCCTCTTCGATGTGATTTATCCTACCTCCATTTCTTTGAGTTCTTTGCGGTCATAGTAGAGTGAACATGCTAAGGGATGAGCTTCCTCTGGGGCTTAGTTCAAAAGGCAACGGAGTCGAGCGTTGAAGTGATTTTAGCACCTAGGGCTTAATAGTGACTAGGGACCTCTCACATGGACCAAAAGGTTAGGTCTATATCTAGGAAGAGGGTTTATCACTTGGAATCCCTAGAACTCCATACGATTCTATACGAGTGCGAGGTGTTGAGATTGTTTGATTTCTCCTCCAGGACATGGTATAGAGTTAGTCACGATTGATCTTAGATTTGGGACCGTGTATTGAAGGATTTCCATGATTCATTAATGCATTAATTAGGAAGCATAATAGTTGGTTCTGCACTTGAAATGATTGTCCTAGGCAGAACAATATCTGAGTACGCCATTTATATCGATTGTCGTATCTCTCAATTTTATTGTGTGTCTCGTTTTTATTTCTTTTATTTTTTTATATAAATCTCATTCATCATACCCTTGATTTATTCTCATCATAGTTAGATAGCAATCGTTGTGTTTCTACTCACTATTCCCTGTGAATATGATACCCACTCACCTGGGATTTATTACTTCAACACCAGTGCACTTGCGGTTTACACGCATATTCAGTCGTGTCAAGTTTTTGGCGCCGTTGCTGGGGAATAGGTGTTTTAGAAGCACTTTGCACTTTGCTATTTTAGCTATTTATCATTTATTCTATTTCTCACTTTCTTATTCTTCCATCATTCTCATTTGTTTTCTTTTGTCATGTCTTAATTTTTCTTGCAAGGAGTTTAAATGATGATTGATCCACTCATTGCTCTGTATTCTCGAGTTGAAGCTCTGAGTGAAAAAGTTGATAGAATTATTGCTTAACAACAACAGAGCATTCCTTGTTGCAACACAAATCATCCAATTGAAAAGGGCTACCCAAACTTCTTGTGGAATAGTGATGGACAATATTGGGAAGGACCTCAAGAGGAATATCAAAAGGGTGAGATACTCGGAGAGGATGCACATCAGTTGCAAAGAGTATTAACTAACTTTATTGAAGCATCTGATGTTTGCATCCAAAATATGGAGACCACACTAAGATGTCATGAAGCCTCCTATAAATTAGGAGGGATACTTGACACACTCTCTAAGGAACAACAAGTATTTGAGCAAGCAATTCAAGTTCCTTCTAGAAATGATGTGGTAGTGAATGACAATGAAGAAGTAGGGCAGAATGGGTATGATGTTGTAGAGAGTGAGAGGATGCAAGAAGAACCTTTCTTTCAAAGTGGGGATTGCTTCAATGGACAGTGTGTTTGTGAGCAAGGAATGATGCAAGAAGGCTTGGTGAAGATATATTGCTCTCAAGTTGAAATGGAAGAAGAAGCAAACCCTAAGGTAATGCGACAAGCATCTCTCTTTGGGATTGATCAACTCATAAATTGGAAGAAAGAGATTTTGGGTTTGCAAGAAGATGTGGGTAGGAGATTGAAGCCATCCAATGACCCACCTGTGGTAAGCTTGGACAATTCCCAACCCAAATTGTTTCCTTGGAGGCTAAAGGTAAGATGGTTGGACTCTCCAACAAATATTCCGCCCCGTCAAGTAGATTTTTGGTTTAAGGGAAAGTAGCTATGCAATGTCTAGTTGGGAGGAACACACTCTTTTCAAGCCCCATAAGGTAAGGAAGAGGTACGTCAAGCTAGTGACATAAAACAATCACTTCTTGCGAGGCAATCCAAGTTTTTAATGTTTTTCTAGTTTTTAGTTAGTATTTGTATGAATAAGGCTTTAAGTGTTGGTGTCTTGATTCTTAGATATTTTTGCAGTGATTTTCTCGTGGACATTGTGGTGTTATCATGTGCCTAATCATGTGTGTCAAAGAATCTTGGTCATTTGAGCGTGTTTTTCATGTCTTCTCTGGTTAAAATTGCATTGTTAAGCAGGCTCTGAGTGTATATCTGTGTTCAGCAATTTTCTGCAGAGCCTGCAAAGTCTTCTAAGTGTCGAGAGAAAACACACGCCAGTGTGGAATTTCCACACGGGCGTGCGTTTTCATTCAGAGCTCATCCAGAGATGGCACAGGGGAGTGGACTCGCCCCTGTGAGCGACCTTGTGATAGTCCACGCCCTTGTGGAATTTCCGCACGGGCGTGTGTTTCCCTGCAGAGACTTAGAGATTTTTCCCTAGAAGACACATGGGCGTGCGTCTATCCCTTGTGAATTACCCAGTAAGGATCCATATCCGTGTGGAATTTCCGCATGGGCGTGTGAAATATTTAGAGAATTTTCTCGGTTGGACAGGGAAGCCACAGGGGCGTGCGTCTGTCCCTGTGGGTCGGGCGCACGGGGGTGGGAATTTTCCACACGCCCGTGTGGTTGCGTTCAGAAGCATAGGGTGTCATTCCGAGAAACCATAGGGCGTGCATCTACCCCTGTGGGTCTTTCCTGGGGAGTCACACGGGCGTGGGTAATTTCCACACGCCCGTCTGGATGTACAGAACTCAAAAGGCTGTGTTTTCTCTTTATAAATTTATTTTGCCTTTTCATCTTTTCACTCCCAATCATTCTGAGAACGCATCCTTGCACTCTCCCGACCTCTTACCGTCGTTTTAGAGGGTTGTTACTTGAGTTTTCTGGCCGGTTTCTATTCTTTCATTCTCTTTTCGTCGGTAAGCTTCTCTTTCTCTTTTCTTTGCCCAATCTTCATTTATTTTGCAGCACTAGCATCATCTTTACCAGCAGCGGCAACAAATGGACCAGCAATTAACACCGACACTTGAGGTGTCTTTACCTTCTTTGTTCTTATTTTGTATTTTATTTTTGCATTTTATTTTGGACTTGTATACTCAGAAAGGATCTTCCTTCTGAGTTTATCTTTTATTTTTGTCTCGAGTTGTATTTCATTGCTCTATCTTTTATATACTAGAGTCATTTTTGTTTATTGAGCTTCACTAAACCCCCTTGTGTATGCATGCAGATGGTCTTATCAGTATGGGAATTGAGAACTAGTCATGGACACGGTCAAAGTGTTTTACACTTGGCCGTGTGTGCTTCACAACCCATTGGAACTTCATTCCCAAGGACGTAGCTCTATCAAACACACCACTAGGAGTCAGGGGAGTATTGTTTCAATTGCCCACTCTCACATGTGTTTTAAATTGTATTACTTTTATTGTGCTCGCATGTGTATATTGAGGGCAATGTACATCTTAAATGTGGTGGGAGAGTTCACATTGCACATGTCCTTTATATAAATTTTGATTGACATACATGCTCACGTAGCCATTGGCGGTTCACCTTAGTTGCAATGCTTGAATTCTTGAGTTTAGGAAAAAATTTTAACATTGAATGTTCTCATGCTCTAGTTTTTACTTGAATTTGTAGGAATTTTTACCCGATGAATATTTGTGCACCCACCCACTCATGAAACTATTTTGGAAGCTCAAGTTCGATGTTTAAGGGACTAATTAGTTTTTTTTCTTGTGTTATTTTGCTAAAAAAAATGGAAAAAGAAAAGAAAGAAAAATAGAAATATTGTTTAGTTGTGCATTTTGGGTGGAAAGAGCTGACACCTATGAAGTATGAAGCTACTCTCATAAGTCAGATAATAGTTATGCCCTAATGAGAGAAAGAGCTATCTCATGGGATGAGTGAAAGCTACCACCCCGGTAGAAAGAGCTACCACCTCGAAAGTGTGAAAGCCACTTGAGCAGCCGCTTCAGAAAGGGCTACCTTAGAGGATATGTGAAGCTACTACCATCTTTTTGTTTTGTTACATTTTGTAGTTAAATAAGTCCCTTATACTTGGAACACTGAGGAGTATATTTTGGGTTTACTTGAGTGAGTTTACACATACTTACATGATCTTGGGTTTGTTGTCCTTTTTTTATTCAAGTTTTTAGCTAGAGTATCGATTTTTCGTATTTAGTGTTGAAACTTTCCTTACTTGTAGAATGCTCTCTTTGCATGCTTTGGTGAACCTAAAGCCAAGCACTTTCAATCTTTCCTTCTTCTATGCCTCAATGTTTTATTTCTTTGCTTGAGGACAAGCAAAAGCTTAAGTGTGGGGGAGTTTCATAAGTACTTGTGTGTTAAGAATGCGAACTGTTCTTTCCTTACAATGAGCATTACTTTTATCAGGTTTAAGAGCTAATACATGTATATTTGTGTTCTTTAGCTCATGTAGGGTTGTGAAGCTATGTTTTAAGAAAAGAAGCCAAAAGTAGATCATGTACGCACTATTTGGTGGAATCTTAAAAGCAACAAACGTGGAGGCACAAGTGGGGCTCTGAGATATATGAATGTGTGCCAACCTCCATGTATTCAAGCCATTACAATGAGTTGGAGGGGCACGAAGGCAGTCACATTTGCGTATCCCAACTTGTGCAATGATAGCAAGATCTTCACCAATGGACCCGTTTATTAATGAAGCGACGCAATCTACGGCATAAACGTGTGCCCGTTTATGTTGCCTCGATGGAAAGTGGATTCGGGAGTGTTTTTGGCCCCCGGGGGGGGGGGTACTGCAGCAGGTTCCCGCAGCAAATCACTGTAGCAGGTTACTGTAGCGTTCACTTTCCCCTTCGGTGTGATTTATCCTACCTCCATTTCCTTGAGTTCTTTGCAGTCATAGTAGAGTGAACGGGCTAAGGGATGACTTTCCGCTGGGGTTTAGTTGAAAAGGCAACGGAGTGAAGCGTTGAAGTGATTTTTTGTACCTAGGGCTTAATTGTGACTAGGGACCTCTCACCTTGACCAAAGGGTTAGGTCTATATCTAGGAAGAGGGTTTATCACTTGGAATCCCTAGAACTCCATGCGATTCTATCCGAGTGCGAGGTGTTGAGATTGTTCGATTACTCCTCCGGGACATGGTATAGAGTTAGTAACGGTTGACCTTAGATTTGGGACCGTGTATTGATGGATTTCCACGATTCATTAATGCATTAATTAGGAAGCATAATAGTTGGTTCTACACTTGAAACGATTATCCTAGGCAGAATAATATCCGAGTTCCCCATTTATATCGATTGCCGTATCTCTAAATTTTATTGTGCCTCTCATTTTTATTTCTCTTATTTTTTTATATAAATCTCATTCATCATACCCTCGATTTATTCTCATCATAGTTAGATAGCAATCGTTGTGTTTCTATTCACTATTCCTTGTGGATACGATACCCACTCACCTGGGATTTATTACTTCGACACCCGTGCACTTGCGGTTTACACGCATATTTAGCCGTGTCAGCCACACAGGAAGAAGCTCTTTTCACTCCAACAAGAAGGCCATCTTCTTCTTCTCCTTTCATCCAAAACCTCAAATAAAGCTTCTAATATATAGATAAGTCTCCAGCCATTAGACCAAAATAAATCCAGTGATGAGAAATAGGTATCAATAAGTGTGAACTAATCAACAAATATTAAGCCTCCAAGTTAGTTATTTGATTTCACCTTAAACAAGTCCAACTAAGTTTATGCACGATAAATAAATAATGTCTAACTACACTGTAAAGAAATGTAAATCACTGCAGAGAAACCATGGTAACAGACACTATGGTTATTGAGGGTGTCACTATAATATTCCCTTTGCTTGTATAACTGGACAAAAATCAAGAGGAAAGATATCTCTAATGTCCCTAACAAATAGATGAGCAAATTCAACATTGTTATTGAAAATCATTCAAAGAATGAAGTGCTCACAATTGCCATAATTTCTCCTTTGTTTTTGATTTAGATAAACATGAATAAATAAGAATATATATGTATATATGCTTGTGATTCTCACTAAATTAAGTATATATATACTAATTAAAACATTGATGACATGAATGATAGGGTAAGAAACATATCATCAAAAACTTTTCAGTTTTATAGTTAAAGGAAAAATAAAATAAATATCAAATATGTGAAAAGTGAATTAAAGAAACATCTGGAAAGAGCAACTATACCAGATTAATGGCCAAAACCAAAACAGAATCATGTCCTTTCATAACGACTAAATTTCCACTCATACTAAATCAAACTGCATTTAAATAGAAAAATAAAAACCAAAATTTTAAAAAAAAATCTTAACTGCTTCAAATTAAGGAAAAAAAGGCTTGTGCATCAAGGCTTGAAATAGTTCCATATATGTTGAGATATAGGGAGATCATCCACAAACTAAGCAGAAGATTATACTTCTCATTATTCAAATTCATCTTTGCCTTCCTGAAACAATTAAGAAAGCATGTTAAATTGATAAAAAGGAAGAATGAAGAAATAAAGAAAACTTTAATTTAATTCAACATATTCCCTATGCACGTTAAATTTAAAATGTTGAAATCAGCTAAGCCAATATCGAGGCAAGTTTTAAATGTCACAAGCCATTGTTCTATTTGTTTCCTGAGCTTATAAGAAAGATGATAAGTAAATAACCTATGATTAACAAACTCCTATTGAAAATGCTCAATAATATACTAAAAACCATATTGAAATTAAAAGGTTACACTTGCATAACCAATTGACAAAAAAAAATACTAATGAGACATATCAAGAGATTAAACTCAAGATAAATAAAATGAATGTGTAAGGAAAAAATGAATTTAGTACAATACCTTAATTAATTGGAATTGAAGGAGTCAATGCATCTGAAGATTTGATATTTCCTCTTTAACAGGTAGTGTACTTCACAAGAATTGCCACATAAACCCGATCATGCACACTGTCTATGTATTGGAAATATGAAACCCTCCAAGTTCTCTTGAACAACATAATAATAAAAACTACCCATAAACCAGTGGCAAAACCTGAGACTATGATAAGATAAAGCCATACATCTTTTTCTTCATGAGTGCCTGTTGCAATTGTTGGCCCTTTCTCCATTGAACAATTTCATTAAAGGAGGATCACAAAAATCATTATTGCCAATGTAGATAGATGGATCATCGAATGTAGTTAGATGCTTCTCTAAAGGAATCACTCCAGACAAATTATTATATGATACATTCAAGTGCCCCAAAGAGTCCAAATTACTCAAGGAAGAAGGTATTACCCCCTACAGGCTGTTTCTAGACAAATCAAGAGATTCCAGTTCATGCATTTTGCCAATCTTGTTTGTAATCTCTCCGATAAGATTATTTCCAGATAAATTTAGGCTCTTCAATCCAAGAAGATTCGTTAACTCTTCTGGTATGCTTCCATATAAACAATTGTAAGAAAGGTCCATAACACTAATTAGGGGTAAAATTATTTCACATTTGTACTCATTCCCCTGTATATCCAATAAGATGTTCTCCTTGTAAGAAGAAAAATCTCCCAAATGGCTCATCTTGTTAGATAATTTCATGGCATTAAAATTGCCATAGCTTTTTGGTATAGAACCTGACAAGTTATTGGGGAAGAGGTCTAATATATGAAGTCCCATGAGATTAGAAAGTTGAGGAATGAGGTACTTTGAAAACCTATTTGATCTTAAATTAAGAATTTACAACTTTCACCAAGCTCTTGCTTATCCAATATGGTATGCTTCCATAAAAATTATTATAACTCAGATCAAGAGTAAGCTATAACATTCCCTTAGGGATGTAGGAAACACACTTGACAAATTATTGTTGCTCAAATGCAATGACTCAAGTTTATGAAGAGAACAAATAGAATTAGGGATTCGTCCTTATATATTGTTGCTTGGAAAATACAACACCATTGTACTGTAAGTCATTATTCCAACAATTAGGAAGCTCTCCAGACAAATGGTTCCCAGAGATATCCAACACCACTATATTTTTCAAATTACATAAACTAAAAGGTACCATACCATTTAGTTTGTTGATTGAAAGGCTGAGAAATGATAACTGAGATATTGTTGCCAAATTGTCTTCTGTCAATGGACCTTCCAAATTGTTATTTTCTAGAGACAATTCATACAAATTGTATAGATGCCTGATATTCTTCGGGATAACACCACAAAAGTGATTGTTTGATAGATCTAAAATAATTAGTGATGAAAGACTTCTAATTATTGTTGGTATTGAACCCAAGAGAGAGTTATGTGAAATGTTAAGAATTTCTAGATACTTGAGGTTCCAAACCTCATCTAGAACATAACCAACAAGTGAAGTTTGAGGTAAGAGCAATTCCATCAAACTATTTCTGATACAGCCAGAAAAGAGGCCACCATACTCTTTAAAATTTTGGCTAATATTTACACTGTTGAGGTCCAAAACCTCTATATTGCAGAGGTTACCAAGACTGATAGGAATCTTACCCTCAAGATGAAAATTCATACCCAATTGCAATACTTCTAGTGAAATCATGTTTCCGATGATTGGAGGAATATATCTGTGGAAATAATTAGATGCTAGGTTCAACTAAGAGATGCTAGTTAGATTGAATAACCATGGAGGTAAGGTAGAGTTTATTTGATTATTAGATAGATCAAGAGTTTCGAGGTTCTTGAGACCATCTATCCAATATGGAACGTCACCTTGAAGGTTGGTTTTGGCTAAATATAACACATTCAAACATTGTGAAATGCAACCAGAAAATATTTGCTAAATTTTAGCTATCGTTTTACTTAGATCAAGGCCAGAGAGAGACAAGATTTGTAGCTTACACATATTGCCAAGAGATGTCAGTATTGAAAGACTTTGGTTGTAAGAAAGGTCAAGGATTTCAAGATAATTCATGAATTCATCAATATTGGTTGGAATTGGACCAGAAAGAAAGTTTTGCCCAAGGTTGAGAGTTCTGAGATATTTTAGATTCAAAATCTCATTTGGTAAGTGACCAGCCAGTGAAGTATTATATAAGTACAAGTACTGCAAACTATTTTTGATACAACCAGAAAATATAGCACAAAATTCTTGAAAATTATGGGTAGTATTTATATCACTAAGCTCCAAAGTTTGCAATTTACAAAGGTTCCCCAGAGTCATAGGAATCGGGCCCTGAAGATAATAATTCCTATCCAAGTATAACACCTTCATCGAAATCAAGTTTTCAATGGCAGATGGAATAGATCCATGAAAATCATTATATGATAGATCCAAGTAGGAAATTGTAGTCAAATTAAATAACCAATGAGGTAAGGTAGAGTTTATTTGAATCTAGGAAAGGTCAAGCAACTTGAGGTTCTTAAGACCATCTATCCAATATGGCATATCACCTTGAAGGTTGCTATTGGCTAAATGTAACTCCTTCAAGCTTTGTACAATGCATCCAGAGAAAACCCTTGCAGTTTTAGCAGTCTCTTTGCCTTTTAAGTCTAACTCCACCAAGCTATTTATAATGCAACCTGAGAAAATCCTACCCAATTTAGCTTGCTCTAGACTTAGATCGGGATAAGATAAAGACAAGGTATGCAAATTACAAAGATTGCCAAGAGTTGAAGGTATCAGAAGGTTACTACGAGAGCTATAAGATAAGTCAAGGGCTTTAAGAAAAGTCAAGTTCCCAATGTTACTAGGAATTTTGCAATCAAAATGATTGCTACTGAGGTTTATATATTCAAGATTGGTGATGTTGAACAACCAATTAGGTAAGGTGGAGTTAATGAGATTATAAGAAAGATCAAGAGTAGATAGAGATGTAAAATTCACAAGCACTTAGACGAATCTCAAGCAAGCAAGGAAGCATGTTAATTACAGGAAGCCAATTGGATGCTTGTAACATATCAACATAGCTCATGTTGAGATATTTCAAAGAAGTGAGTCTAGATAGCCAACCAGAATTGTCAATGACAAGAGATTTCCAATAATTGGAAGATAGATCAAGGGATTTCAACATAGAAAAATTTCCCAAGTGATGTGCGATAGTACCTATGAAGCCAGCTTGAGAGAGGTTGAGATATTCCAACTTCTTAAAAGAGCCCATGAATTCTAGAATGTGAATTCTATTGAAATCATTGCGGCTCAAGTCCAAAAAACAAAGTTGCTTGAGGTTTACAAGATTTGGAACTAGCATTCCTCCAAGCGCCTTATTTATACCACATGATGTGTAAGCATCAATATTACAATAATAATAAAAATAATGATAAATAATAATGATAATGACAATCTCAAATTTTTAATTGTGAGTTCCGCAAGTCCAGCTTGATAACATGTCTAGGGACATCATTACTGCAAGCAACGCCCATCCATGAGCAACAATCATCTCCAGTCCAAGAAGAAAGCCTATGGACAGGATCAGAAAGACCATTTTTAAATTGAATGAGGGTTTGCCTCTCAGTTTCAAGGCACATGGTATTGATTATGGTTGTGGATCCTTCCCATGCTTTGGAGCCTGTTTAAGTTGCTAAACCTATTTGCTTTTCCCTTAACCCCTTCTTCTTCTTCTTCTTCTTCTTCTTCTTCTTCTTCTTCTTCTTCTTCTTCTTGCCACCTTGCTGGGAGAGTTTTGTGGAGAGAGAAAATTTCGGAGGGATCGTTGTCTCCCTCTTGGCCGAGCCTTTACACCCCATGACTATCTTCCTCCTCCATTCTTCCATCTCTCTTCTTTCTCTCTATTCTCCCACTCCACCTTGCTCTCTTGGGACATTTGATGAGAAGTTAATACCATCGCCAAAGCTCATACTTCTACCGGAGATCTTGACAGCTGGAGTCGAGGCTAAGGAGATCAACGAACCACCGGTGCTTCCCCGAAGTTTAAATAGGTGTCTTGCTCTCTTGTTGGTGATAGGGCTTGATGCTAGAGTTTTGGGAGAAGCTTGTTGTATGTGAAATCTTAAGCATGTTTATATGTTATTTTCTAATGAGATGCATGTTTTGAAGCTCCTAGTTGCTTGTGCTTATATTCATGCAACTCTTGAGATCCTTATAGCTTGTTTTCCTTTTCGTACTCCATGGAACTTGAAACCTTTTTATGCCACCTTGGTCTAGTTGCATGTGATTTAGTGGGTGATTTTATACTTTCATGTGTCTATGGTTGTCTTTGATGATGATGTTTGCTTGAAGAGCTTCACCCTTTTGATTTGTTTTTAGCTTATCCTTGCATGGGGCTATATATATATATATATATATATTTGCATGCGTGAGACCATGGCTATTTATTGTGCAGGAAACCATGTTCTCATTTGCATGAAACCATATGTTTACACCCTTGAATGTTAGCTTGCATGATCCATGCATTGGTGTATGGGTTTTACATTCACACATCATCAAGTAAGTAATCTATCGTTATATTTTCGTATATATTTTGTTACTAATTATATTCCCATTTTTAGAAATTTTTGAAAATAAACTTTTTTGTTAATCATTTGGTTATTTCTCTATGATTACTAGGTTGTCTAATTGTATTTTACCTCTTGTTTAAATTCATTGAGTAATTATTCCAAATATTTTATTTAGTCAGTTATATAGTTCTTTCATTTATTTTGAGAGAGTGAGGGATAGTTGTGAATAAATTATTGTTTAGTTATTCCAAGCTATCCTTGAACTATATTTGATGAGTTGGATTATAAGTATATCTCATGGTTAGTACTTTTGTAGAATCTTTTTCTACTTTTAAATTCGTTGGAGTCATGTTGCCATCCCTTTCAAACTTTTATGTTTTTATTTCCTTTGTTTAAGGGACTTTGTGTATATATATGTTGATATTTATTTATTTATTTATTTATTTATTTATTGAATTTGACTTTTGTTATGTTGCTTTAATAGTAATATATTATTATTTTATTTTCCTCTAATGAGAGAATAAGGTTGTTATTTGGCATGTGTATATTTATATGTTGATATTTTATTTATTTATTTATTGAAATTGTCTTTTGAAAAAATAATTATTAATTGTTGTTACTATTTCTTCAAAATAGTACCCAAGGTTTGGAAAAGTTGGTATATTCTTTTGCATTTAATTAATTATTTATTTATTTATTATTCATGTATTTATTTACGTTATATTATTACATGAATTATTGGAAGATACGTGTGAATATTTTGTATTCTTGGCTTTGAAATCTGTCTAAATATTTTGGGTCTCCAAACGAGCAATATGCAACCCTGTCTGTGGGGGGTTAAACCCTGACCTTGTCGACAAGTAATTCTGAAAAAAAATGAGACTACAGTTTCGCACCGTGTCCGTTCGGTGAAATAATCAACGGGCACCTGATATTAAGTCTCGGAACACATAGGGTAAATAAATGATTTTTGTTATTCTGGCTCAGGTCACCGAGGATAAACAAATGATCTCTGGCATTTACAGTGAATTTAGAGACATACTCTGGAATATGTTATTTATTGGTTTACCCTTTGGTTTTGTTTATACTATTTTGTGTTATTGATTTTGTGCAAGTTTCAGACTTGAACTTTTGCTTTCAGTTTGTTTTTGGATTACTTACTGGGCTAGTGAGCTCATGGATTTATTTTAAATCCTTTTCAGATCAGGAGCAGTAGACCCAGGGATCTTAGAAGGCTTCCAGCAGATGTCTTCCTTTGGAGTTGTATTTTATGTTGTTGTATCAGTTGTATGATTGTTTAAGAACCTCCTTGTAGGTCATTCTGTATTTCATTTGCTTTGTATTCGAGCTTGGTTGTAAAACTTAAGTTATACTCATATTTGGTATTTCTGTCAGTTTATTTTCTACTCTCAGTCTGTGTTTAGGTTTTGAGACCTTGCAGGTTTATTAGGCCCCCGCTTTGTGGGTCTGCGGGCGTTTGTCAGTGCACCGGGTTTGGGGCATGACAGTGATAGTGTTTGGTTTGAAAAGATGATGATGATGATAGGATGCTTGAGAGTGGAAGCAAGGGAGTTGGGAAAGTAATAAAAGACAAAGAAAAGCCAACCAGTTGATGGATTTAGGAGAAGCCATTGTATGAACTGTAGGTGTGTTGTGAGCTCATGAACTAGAAGGAACTATATATAGCAAGTAAATTAGAGTTAGTGTGGTTTATGCGGACTAATTAGAATTATTTTTATGAAATTTTAATCGCTCTTAAATTTTTTTCAACTGAATTATCAAAAAGCAATTCCTTAAACTTCACGATTTTTGGCTCCAAGTCAAGATATAAATAGATATTCTGTCTTTTTTTTTTCTTTCCATCACAAAACCCAGTGCAATATATTTTAATGTAAAAATTGACAGCCTTCATTGCAAATTTGCAACTTCGAACTAATTTAATTTTTCAATATTTGATTTTTATTTTATTTATTATTTTCCTATGTTGACCCCGTTTTCTTAAAATCTAAAATTGAAAAAGGAAATAAATAATTTTATTTAATGAAAGGGTATAATATTGTTATCTCTAATATTAAATATTATTGGGACTCTAAGTTAACTTGATGCCAAACCTACGAATTGCATCTTAAGAATTTAGCTAATATAATGAATTAATCAAAAACACTACCCAATGGTTAATTTCAAAACCAAAGAAAATAATAACGTTGAATTTTATATCTTAGTTAGTGTAAATTAATAAAATAATAAATTAACATACAAATGACCAAAATTAGAAGGATTGATGGGTTTTTAGTCCTCTCAAATTTAAGTGGAGAAAAATTGTTCCAAATTTATTTCTTTATGGTGTCCCAAACTTCGCAAGTGTTATTGACTGCAATATTAATTCAACACATGATTCAATTATCTACCATCTAGAACTCAAGCACTTCCAAAATAACAATAAATAATTTATAATTTAATGAAATATTATATACTATCAAATTTTTAATTATTTGAATTAGAACAAATAAACAAACTAAGTCTTATAAGTCTGACATTTTAATTTTTAATTTTTTTTTGTTTTGACGAATGTGACAAACACCGTCATACAACAGGTGACAAATACCGTCATACAACAGGTGTCAAAGGAACAAATAAACACAGTGATGGACCAATTACGATGGCTTAATGCAATGTTTTCAAAACCGAAGCGGGAAGTGAACCGGCCAAGCAACCGGGTCATGGGTCAATCGGTTGGACCAAATGACCCGGTTTGGTCAGACCTGATGACGTAATATATATATGTATTAATAAAAGTATCAACTATTCAAACTCACATATATTCCAAGGCTAATTCAAACAAATGACAATAACTACATCTTTACAAGATGATGATATTAAATAAAAAATATAAAATGGTAAAAAGAGAACATCCTGGGAATTAGCATGAATATATAAAAATATAAAATTAGCAAAATTGCAAGTTTGGGTCAAGGGACTGGTTCAGAAAGGCTCGAGATACATAGGCCCAGCCCACTTGCTATCTCATGAACTCTCAATTTTCAAAGCTTTAACAACCATCAGATTTGACAATATATGATCGAATGGTTGTAAGAGAAGTTTGGTGATTAGGGTTTCCATTATATCATCCTCCCCACTATAATAAACTTATAAACCCTAACCCTTATCAAGCTTGTTCTCCGCTATCTCTCTCTCGCACTCCCTCTGTTTCATTTTTCTGAATTTTTTTATTTTAAAGGTTGAATTTGCGATGATGAATGATCATTGTGCTTGATATGGATGTGTGATTCTTTTGCAGATCCATTGGTGATGGTTACACAAACCCTCTGAAAAGTTGTGAGCAAGGTCTATTCTTTTTTTTCTTTTAACTTATTTTTTTATTTATTAATGTTTGAATCTATACGGATTTTGCTTAAAAAAATTTTTAAACATAAAAAAAATTAGAACCGGGGTTAACTCGATTGCGATCAAACCGGCTGGTTCAGCGATTTTGACCGGGTTTGACTGGGTCAACATCAAGTCAATAATTTATTTAGAATCGGACCGGACTGTTGGCCGGTTCCTGGTTCTACCGTTCCGACTGGCCGGTCAAGTCAGGGTTTCAAAACATTGGCTTAATGTCTCCCTAAGAATTTATCATGTAAGACGGACTAACACATGGGCAATCAGGGCCTACCACATGCACTCAAAATGATATATCAATGACAAGAACCCCACAATGATAAATCCCCTCTGACCATGGAATAGTGAATAATACGACTTCTCCCATAGGAGATCTTGTGAACAGTTGATGAACAGTATTGATGTAATATTTCTACAATATCTCTACAGTATATTTGTACAGTACTGGGGCATAAGAGATTCGATCTTGCACCACTCACTCACCACTCATGTTGACTTCCACTAGGGTATCTAATGGTTGTCGTCTAAGATATTTTCAATTGAACAAATAACACTCTATTTTCTCAATACTCTAAATTGTTTTTTCCAAAAAAAAAAAAAATTATTGCTAGACCTCCAATTAATACAAGTTTTTATCCACATGATTTCAGATATCAAACTTTATTATATGCACTAGTGTTATGTCAAGAATAGATACTATTTCCAATTAAACACTGCAAAGTTATCATTTTATTTAAATTTTAATTATTATATTATTAAATTTAATATTTAATTTAAAAAAATTACACAAACATTTATAAATTAGTCTGGTTTAGTCTAAGCTAAATAAAACATTTTTTTTCAACAAAATTCCAAAGACTTCATAGTCTTATACCCCATCAAACACGTTCACAAAGTACTTTTCGTCATAGCCTAGACAAAATATTCTTTCTACTACAACACCCATTCATTTCCATACGCAAACAGACAACCTTGATTGCAACGCTAAAATATTTTATTTTTATTTTCTATGTTGACTCCTCTATCAGAGCGAGTCTAATTTACTATCATTATCTATAATAATGATATTAAAAAAAAACATTTTATTTATCATTGTCGTTTATTAATGAATCTCTCCTTTGTTTACAATCAATAAATCAAATAATAGAATTTTCAACTAATCTATGGTCATACTTTTGTTATTTTCAGATTGAAATTCTACTTAATAATCTATTAGTTATAATAGGTTAACTTGTTTACAAAAGTACATCTCTGATCATCATGATTTTCAGACATACACAAAAACTTCTAGGTAAAACTTCTTAACCAAATAATTTTTTTGGTCTAGTCCTATGCTAAAGGAAAGCAATTGTTCATCTGGTATGGATATATATATATATGACTTTTTCCTTTTGTCAAAATCTAAATTATTTAAAAAAAAGAAATACCAAAAACCTACCTTCTTTATTTACTAGATAAACGATTACATATCTTATTTGGGTAATTGGGTTGTTACATATATTAGTTGAATTAAAATGATAACTATTTAAATATAATGTAGAACAGTTCAATTATGTACTAGTTTTATTAACTACTACATGTAATAGTCCATATCTGTAAATAAAAGAAACGGGAGTGATTTTTTTTTGGGACTATACGTACTCCACCAATTTTTTATAAGATTTTATTATTTAAATAAATATAATTGGTATGAAGTATTTAATAAAATTAAGATTAATAAGCACTCATCAGTTACTAAAAAAATAAATTATACAATTTAAAATTTCCACTAAATATTTTCTTTACTTTTAGCTGTAACCAAATTAACACATCCATAGACTTTTGCACTATTTTTATCAAAAATTCGGGTCAAGATCTAAATACTTAATTCCTTCCAGATATATAGTACTAATGTATCCATTTCTATCTCAAAATAGACAACCCTCAATGCAACATTTTAACTAATGTAGATTGTTCAATGTTTTATTTTTATTTTTATTTATTTTGTTATGTTGACTCCATTTAGGGATGCAAATGGGGTGGGACGGGGAACGGGATCCTCATTCATGTTGTCGTTTCCCACGGAGCAACCCAAAATTTCTCGCAGGGAGAAATTTCCATTACTCAATCCCCCATAGGGGTGGGGAAACCCCGCTTCGCCACCTCCCCGTCCATTTTTTTTTTACAACATACATATCATGTATAAAATAAAAATTCACAAAATATTTCTTTTAATAAACCATAATATAATGTAGGATGCAACAAGTTAATTAATATAAATAATATAACGTTTTATAATAAATTAATAAATTAAATCAAAATATATTATTTTATATTTGTTGTTGGAGAATCCTCTCATGGTGCGGGGATTCTTTGCTCCCAATGGGGATTCTCGTAGGGATCCCCACGGGGAGTAGGGCTGGGAGAACATTTCCCGTCCCCCCTTGGGGTGCAGGGAATCTTTGCTCCCAATGGGGATTCTCGTAGGGATCCCCATGGGGAGCAAGCCTTGGAAAGCATTCCCCATCCCCCGGGGGGCGGGGAATCTCTGCTCCCAATAGGGATTCTCGTAGGGATCCCCATGGTGAGAGGGGCTGGGAGAGCATTCCCTGTCCCTTGGGGGGCTATTTCGCGGAATCCCCGCCCAGTCCATCCCCACTTGCATCTCTAACTCCATTTAACGTAATAAAAGTAAAATTTATGTAAATAATAAATAAATTTGTTTAGCTACTGACACACCCCTTGAGTGTGTGTACCGCAAGTGCACGGGTTGTCGAAATAATAAAGTACCCTTATGAGTGGGTAGCCGAATCCACAAGGAATAGTGCTCGGAAACACAAGAATTGCTATCTAATTATGGTGAAGATGATTTAAGAGTGGCGTGAACAATATCAATGCAAATACAAATAAAGAAAATAAGAAAGAGAAGCAAGAGAATAATAGGAGAGGAAATTGATAGAAGATGGGGCACCCAGACATTGCTCACCACTACAAGAAAACAGTTCAATACCGACGGAGTTTTTCTAACGGATTCCTATCTGTTGGGAATAGTTTCTTTTACCGACGGAAACCAGGTAGATTACCGACAAAATATCGACGGAGTTTTATATGGTTGAAATTTATAATAGTGACCATATTACCGACGACGACACCGACAGATTTCCATTGCTAATTTACCCGCCATATTTTTCCCTTGGCACCAAAAGAATAATGACAGATATTTTTTATTAATAGCGACGGAATTCCATTGGTTTAATTTAATGATATTACCGACATAATATTATTGACAGAGGTTCGTTGGTATTGTAAGGTTCATGCTAAATTTTTAGGGTTGAAGGTTTACCGACTGGATATGTCAATGTTATTCCGTTGGTTTAATTCCGTTGGTAATAAATTATAATATTTAATAAACCTTATTATCTAAAATTATTTATATTAATTTTGGATTTAAGTTAAAATTAAATATCTGGATAAGTTATTATCAAGAAAATACTTTTAAATAATTTTGTGATAATGAAATAAAGAATAATAGTTAATTTATATGATTAATGTTAAATTAATAATAATTTTAAAATATTTGTAATATTTTTAAGTAGTGATTAGTAGTGAACGTTTAAAATATATATTTTATATTAAATTATTAGTTTGGATTAATCTCCACCATTGATCATAATGATCAATGGTGGAGATTGTTGATTGCGTAAGAAAACCTAGCCCTTCCTTCTTCCTCTCTTTATCCCTCATTGTAAAAAAACCTTGGCTTCTTCCCTTCTTCCTTCTCCCAAGATAGCCTCATTGCCACCGCCAGCCCTCATCTCCGCAGATGCCGCCACCGCCACCGCCATATCTCATCACATATTTTTCTTCACACTCTACTATGTGATTCAGAAGCAACCAGCCACCGCTGGCCCTCATCTCATTTCCATTTTGTTATTGAGAGTGTTTGTGTTGCTAGGCTTACAAAACGGTTGTTCCTTTGGCTGGTTCGCCTGGGAAAAGCACTGAAGATCAGCACCATCTGTGAGGATCTCCAAATCCCCAAATCCCCAAATCCTATTTCATCATCTCCTGTCTTTTATTCACTTTTGCTTCACTCTTTTCTAGGGATTTCTTGATTAGCAAACCTTGATAAAGTTTGCATTCTTGGTTGTAGCATTTCATCAGGTGAAAAACTCTTGGTTCATGTTTCCATTCATTAACTGATGCATGTCATTGGTGCTCAAGTTCTTTGTTTTCTTTGAAGGTCTTGGTGTTGTTTTTAATGTAGCAAAACCAGCAAAGGGATCATTAGTTGCTATTTTCGCCCTTGGAGCTATAGGACTTGCTGTGAGCTATCCTTCACCTTTTCTAATGCCTTCAAATTTTGGTGAGTTTATCATGGGAATGAAGCATTGGTTTTGAAATTTGAGTTATTTTGTGTATGTTGTTATAGTTCCATGTTTAACAAAGTTTTTCTAAAAATTTGATTTTGTTGTCTAATTTGTAATGAATTTGAGGAAAACAGAGAATATAGAAGAATTTTTCCTAGTTCTGAAATGAAACTTTGTGAGGAACCGAACTGAAGGGATATGATTTTTTTTTTTTTGCACTTTGTAAACTATACATTCCCTGAAGTCCTGTCATTATGATTCCCACCTGGTTATCTCATTGAAATGCTCATTTGATAATTTTATAATTGTGAATTTAATAGCTTATCGTTGAAAAGCATTTTTTTAGAACATTTCTGCTGTCATTGAATTGTGAAGAAGTAGATAATTAAGCAACAATTATTAATGTTTGAATTATTTAATTAGCTTGAACTTGGTTTGGATGTGATCTAGATTCATGGCTTGCAGCATTTGCTTTGCTGTATGAGAAGTCTGACTTGGAAGTTGATCAAATTATTATAAATTGAGGTTATGGCATGCAGTTATTCCAATGTCAGAGGAGAAAGCCTAGTTTCAGGTTCTCATTGCTTTTTTCTACCATTCTTCATTGCTAATATAATACAAACATATAAGATTATAGTTATCTAATGATATTGATGATGATTCACAAACAAGCGGCTGATTTTTTGAGGATCTCAGGGGCTTCGAGAATTATTGGTGTTGATATGAACCTGAGAAAATTCAATCAAGGTCTGTGAGAATTATGATGATCTTGATTGAAGTTTGACTCGGTTTATTTGGTTTGATAAACCGATTTCCTATTTGAATGTGGTGGCAACTGAAATTCTGTTTCTTCGTTATGCTCTCTGAATTATCTGGTGCTTTCATTTATAATGTTAAAACTCATCCTTTTATTTGGATTTTATTTAAGTTCATTTAAAATTTCCAGGTAGCCGAACGGCCATTATTTCTGCGGAACAATGATCATGTGCGGAATTTTGATAACCCAAAACCGGAAGGTCATTCTACCAATCATCTTCCCAGCTTTAGAGAAAAACACACAAGAGCACTGGAACCAGGCTGTGAGCAAAGTCAACTTTGAATGTGAGGAAGCTCTTTTTGGATGCTGACGAAGAACTTTTCGAGGAATGCTTAACAAAATTCCAAGAAAACAAGGCCAAGGAAAGAGAGTTGCAAAATAAGCTGGAATTAATTTGGAAACGCTTAGAAGAAATTGCAGCATCCAAAGCTGTCAGCAACGAAGCCATGCTTGTCCCTCATGTTAGATCCTCCCTTACCATTCCAAGCACTAATCCTGCATGTTAGTTGCTGCTCATTGTAAGGTTAAAAAAAAAAATGCCTTTTGTTTTTAGCAAACATATTCATGGTGCCCAATATAAGTTTGTGCATTTGCAAGTGCCTTGATCCTATCATTGTCCATTGTCCATGCTGCTAATATCCCTCCAAAGGTACCCTTCTTTCATTTATTTACTATTTCCAATTTCTTTTGTCTCCATTTCTGGACTATTCAAGTAGCCTTGTCCAAATGGAAATGACATGAAGTCGAAGTGGTCCCTCGGCCGCATTCACCCGTCTCCAATTCGATTTTGTTTTTATTCCTGATTGTTTCTTAGTTATACATGCCATTTATGTTCTGTTAATCCTGCAACTCTGCTATTCAGTAATTTGAGAAAATTTTCAAGCGAAAGTGTGTCGATTAATTGTTTTAACTGTTTCATCAATGACACAGTTGCTACTACTGCTAACCGGAGATGTTTGAGATAGGGAGTGAGATTAAGCCAATATATTGAGGCAAACAAACAATTTTCAGTTGTGGGGGCAACTGATATTTTATTTTTATTGGATGTGTTTGTTGAGCAGAAAAGAAAGAAATTGGATAAATAGCACTAATGTTATCTCAGTCACATAATTTTCTCACCAAGCTTTACATTTTACCAGTTTCAAAGTTTTTTTTTATTATTGAGATTTTCTACACCCATTTCTTTAGAAATTGTAGTTTTTGCGAAAAAAAAAATATTATTCTAGATCTACCAATAAAATGGCGATGTTGAAGTTATTATCATTTGAATGTGTCAATATAATTTTGTATTCTTATTATTTTAATACTAAAGATTATTTATCTGAACAAAGCCATGTGGTTTTTGGTTTTTTCCAATTAAGTTTTCTGCATTAAAAATCTTGTGGATCCACTTATGTTGTGATAGTGATGTTGTTATCATTTGGGTGCGTCCAATATAATTTTATATTTTTATTATTTTTGCTAGTTTGGTTGTCCATATTTAAAATCTTGTTTCCATGTATTTTTATTATTTTTTTATACACTAATTAGTTAAGATTTGGCAAAGGGCTTTTCAAAAATTTGGCAAAAGGGTATTGCATTTAAATAATTTCTCAAGCTTTTTTTTATTTATTTCTTTCTATTTTGTTCATAGTCTCGGAGGTTATTTCAGTCATTAATTACTTACTAAACTCTCTACTATTTTGAATATTTGATTAACGAAAATGATTATATATATATATAGAATTTACTTTTTGGGTTATTGTTTTGGAATGTGAGAGATAAATTTGTTGAATAAAAAAATCAAGGATTTGGGAAAGATACATTTCTATAAATTTTTTTAATGGTTTTTTATTTGCATGCCCCCTAAAAATTAAAAAATAAATAAATTAATTAACATTGTTCTATAAAACTGATATCAGTTTCCTTATTAATTATTTTTATTTGCTTAATCAAAAATCAATTAAATTTTTGCTAGTTTGGTTGTCCATGTTTAAAATCTTGTTTCCATGTATTTGTTTCTTTATCAGTTTGATTGGTTGATTGTTGAAAGTGTTGTTTAATTTATTGGGCCTAATTTATCTGTACATGTGAAAAAAAAAATTAATTCAATTATTTAACTATGAGATTAGTGTACTCTGGCAAGGCGGTGTGGTTGAGTTGGAAGGTTGTTTCATGTTTTTTTTATTATTAATGAAAACAGACTTTATAGCATATTTGATTTATTCCTACCTCCAAAAACTCTTAATGAATTATATCATACATTAAGAGCATATTTTTAATCTTCACACCACATTCAAATAGGCTTCTGCTTCTGCTTCCAAATATTTTGTTTTATGATCGAGTCTGCCAAACCTTGAATTTTGCTATATTTATTTATAAATTATTGTTATATGCCTAAAAATAATTGTTAAAAAAAATAATGGTTGACCTTATATGAAATTCTGGTTTCTAACGATGAGGTATTTTTATGAATATTTGCCAAAACTGATGTACTTTGTTTCATGTGAGATGCAAAGAAAATGGATCTGATTCACTAATTTCTTTAATTCTATCTTTAAGATTTTCTTTTTATTTGTGTTTGTTGTTCTGCAGATGATTTTCAATTGAATTTTCATAAAGTTCTGGTTTTTCCATATATTTTTACAAGAGATTGTATCATCTCAAGCTATCATGGCTGGCAATCTGTGCTCCTTTCATGTTAGACCTAAAGTTGGCTTTGGAGATGAAAAGCTCTCTCCCACCACTAAAAAAAAATCTTGAAAAAATTTCATCATATGAATCATACAACACACATCTCTATAAACATATATTTTCTTGTGTGTGTGGGCTAAGTTGTTAATGGCATATGCATGTCTGTGTGGGTCCATGTGTATGTTATATATATATATATATATATATATCCTAACTCATGATTATTATTAATTATTGTATTCAGATTATTTTTACGATAAAGGTGCCGAGAGAAGATTGCATGCAATATCAAATTCTGAAGAATTATTGAGTGAGTTGATTCATGCTAATTTTGGTTTTTTTTATTACTTTATAGTCATATTTGTCTCTTTAAAAATTGACATCTAATGTAATAAATTAGAATTTAGTGAGTTGATTCATTCATGCTATTTGTCCTTTTAGTAAAATTTGTGTGAGAATTGGAATTTATTTATTATAGTTATTTAACAAATGAATCCTTATTGTTTAAATAGCAATCAATGTTCATATAATAGTACTAAGCATTGCAATTTGCTTTTTTTTTTTCATGAATGTGGCTTTATTTTAGTAAAACATATCATTTAAGTTAATAAAAAAGAAATATAATAGAATATAATTAGGATGATGATATATATGAAAGAATTAAGCATTATTGTCTTTTTTTTAGTTAAGGGGAAATTATGTTAGAATATTTTTCTCCATTTTTAATAGAGTAGTCTACTTTTGTTTGAGTGGCTTGAACTTACCAAATTTATATGATACTAATAGAGTTGCGAAATGGATAGAGACCGTTCTTGGATGTATTCGAGACTCAATGATGGGTTCATTACGCCTAACTATTTCAATGGAGTTGAGGATTTTATTTCTTTTGCATTTTCTCAACATGATTTCGTCCATGGGAATAAAATTAGATGTCCTTGTGTTGGTTGTCAAAATAATAAATGGCAAATTTCTGACAATGTCCACAAGCACCTTTTTCTTAAAGGCTTCTGTTATGGTTACACTACTTGGATTTTACATGGAGAACAACCGACTGGAGAGTCATCACATAGCAGGGCTGACAATGAACCAATATGTCAAGGGCAAAATGGAAATTTATATGCGAGTATGGTTATGGATGTAGCAATGGGGAGTTTTGATTTTGATGCTAATCAAGGTAATGAACCGAGGGTAGAATATGAAAGTCCAAATCCAAGTGCTTCCAACTTTTTTTCTTTGTTACAAGATGCAGATGAACCGTTGTGGTCTGGATGTGTAAACCATACAAAGTTATCAGCTGTCTCTCAACTTTTAAATTGTAAGGCTAAATTTAACATGAGTGAGTCATGTTTTAATCGTCTCAAAAAAGTTGTAAAGAGCATGTTGCCAGCAGATGAATGTTTACCAGAAGATTTTTATAAAATGAAGAAGAGACTAACAAAACTTGGACTTGGTTATGTCCAAATTCATGTATGGTTAAAAAAATTGCATGTTGTTTTATAGAGAAACAATTGAGTTAGAATTTTGCTCAATATGCGGACATCCCCGATATAAGCCAAGTAAGTCAAGTGGCAGAAGACAAAAAAGGATTCCTTTTAAGATTCTGCGTTACTTTCAACTTATACCAAGGCTTCAAAGGCTTTATATGTCTGCCAAAATTGCTGAACACATGACTTGGCATGCATATAACAAAAGTAATTATGGAGTGCTTCGACATCCAGTTGATGGTGAGGCTTGGCAACACTTCAATCTCACCCATGAATCATTTGCTATGGAACCTCGAAATGTTCGGCTTGGGTTGTGTGCTGATGGTTTTAATCCATTTGGCCCGGCTTCAAAACCATATTTAGTGTGGCCAGTAATGCTTACTGTGTACAACTTACCACCATGGATGTGCATGAAAAAACCGTACATATTCCTTATTATGGTCATTCTTGGAAATCCAAATCAAAACATTGATGTTTTTTTACGGCCCCTAATAGATGACTTGAAACAATTGTGGAGTGATGGTTGTATGATGTATGATGCATATAGGAAACAAAATTTTACGTTACGTGCTGCATTACTGTGGACAATTAATGATTTTCCCGCATATGGGATCTTGTCTGGGTGGAGTACTCATGGAAGATTATCTTGTCCATACTGCATGGAACATACAAAGTCTTTTATATTAAATCATGGTAGGAACTCATATTTTTTTGACTGTCATCGTCGATTCTTACCTTCAGATCATCCATTCAGGAAGCAAAGAGATAAATTTAGCAATAGAGTGGAGCATGATTCTCCGATTCCTCGATTTGCAGGGGAAGAAATATTGATGAGAATTAATTCTCTTCCTAATATTACATATGGCAACAATGTTAATACTGAAAGGGTTCCAGGCTATGGAGACAACCATCATTGGGTTAAGAAAAGTATTTTTTGGGAGTTGACATATTGGCATACCAATCTTATTCGCCACAATTTGGATGTCATGCATATTGAGCGAAATGTTTTTGATAATATTTTCAACACAGCAATGGATGTCAAAGGAAAAACCAAGGACAACATCAAGGCACGAAAGGATTTGGAGTTGTATTGTAGACGGCCACAATTGCATTTGATTGAAAGTAATGGATGGACTTTCAAACCTAAGGCATCTTATTGCTTGAGTAAAGAGCAAAAGAAATGCTTATGTGCATGGGTAAAACAGTTGAGACTTCCTGATGGTTTCACATTAAACATAGCACATTATGTAAATGAGGCCGCCCAAAGCCAATTATATGGGATGAAAATTCATGATTGTCATGTATCCATGCAACAATTGCTTCCGATTGCATTTTGAGGTCTTCTGCCGAATTCAATTTGGGATGTGATTACTGAACTATCTCATTTCTTTAGAGATATTTGTTCAACTAAAATCCATGTCGATCATATGATATTATTGGAAGAAAATATCATTGAAACAATTTGTAAGATGGAAAAAATCTTTCCTCCGGGGGTTTTTGATAGCATGGAACATTTACCAATACACCTACCGTATGAGGCTAAGGTGGGTGGGCTTGTACAATATCGCTGGATGTATCCATTTGAGAGGTAATATACTCTTCTATCTTTAAGGTATAGCATGTACTTAACATGCATTTAATATATGGCACCTATTAATGCTAAAGTGGTTTTATTATATATAATTTTCAGATTTTTGCATCATATCAAGAAGAAGGTGAAAATTTTGGCTTGTGTTGAGGGATCCATTTGTGAGGCATATGTTATTAAAGAAATTTCATTTTTTTGCTCAGTATATTTTGAACCCAATGTGGAAACAAACTTGAATCGTGTTCCACGTAATGATGATGGTGGTGATATGGAACCAATGGGATGTCTATCAATTTTCACACATCCCGGGCGATTTCTCGGTGCCAAGCCATTATTTCGATATCTAAAAGATGATGAGTACTATGCTGCAGAATTATATATTCTAATGAATTGCATGGAGGTCATCCCCTACATTGAGTAAGTTGTATGTGTGAGTGTTCTTCATATGGTTTATATTATAATTAAGCTAACATTAATCCTTTCACAATGATAGCATCTTTGATGAAATGGTTAAAGGAGATTCTCCTTATATAAGAGAAGCTGAACTAGAGAAAGTGCGAAATACAAGATTTGCACAATGGTTCAGAAATTATGTAAGTTCAAATTGTGAAATTAATAAAGGTAATATATTTTATATGTTAATGCTTATGCACTACTTTTTACATTGCGCCACAATAAGTTCAGATTCATAGAGATGAAATTGATGATCGTCTTGTTGAGATTTCTTATGGCCCGGCTCGTAGAGTACAATGCTACAAAGGATACTTTGTAAATGGTTTCAAGTTCCATACAAAGGAACATGGGGAAACCAAAAAAACAATGAATAGTGGGGTACTTGTGAAAGGAAGTTGCTACAATGACTATGACCATGACTTTTATAGCATTTTGATAGATGTCATTGAGTTGGAATATTTTGGTGCTTGAAATAGGGTTGTACTTTTCAAATGCCAATGGTTTGATACAGACAAAGGAGTAAGAGTACACCCCACTCATGGCCTTATTGAAATTAAACACACTTCACTTCTTCGAAATGGTGAGCCATTTGTTTTAGCTGCACAAGCTACACAGGTATATTATAGTGGTTATCCCTCAAATTTAAAAGAAAGACGAGATTGGTGGGCAGTATTTAAAACAAATGCCAGGAGCACTTTTAATCTTTGTCCTATTGAAGCTAATAGAGAAAATGAGAATAATCTTAATAGAGGGGTATATCAAGAAACTGAAGTATCCTTTCCAAGTCATGTTGCTCTTTCAAAAGAACTCGATGACCCTGCAGTTCTAGTTGATGGTGAATTTGAGGAGATAAATCCATCGATAATGGTCGATGATGGTGAAGATGGTGAAGAAGATGGAAATGATGGATCAGAAGAAGAAGATGAATATAGTGATGATAGTGATGATGATAATGCTACTGAAGATGAAATGCAACATAAAGACAATGAGTTTGCATCCTCTGATGATGATTTATCATACTATTAATACTTTGCTTACTACTTAGAGGATAATATTGTATTTCTGAATATTTTGCTTACTATGTATTGTATTGTTATTTTCATATTTTGCTTCTTGTATGAGTTTTGTGAAACTAGAATTTATGCTTTTAATATTTGCATTCCAATATGTTCATTTATTCATATCTAACTTTCAAATATATTTTGCATTCTCATTTTTGTTGTTTATATGTCTATGTTTTTAATTTTTTATTTGAATACATGTAGGGTTCTAAATTTGGCATCATGAGAAACATGAAGGAACAAGGTAAAGGTAGAGGTAGAGGTAAAGGGCATTCTTCATTGCATCATGCAATGCCGCAAAGGTCTACTAGGAAATCAGCTGCATTGGCTCCCATTATTCAATCATCTAATGAGGCAACTACTTCAACTCCTGAGGTGCAGATAAATTTGCCTGCTATTTCTGATCATAGCCCTACCCCTTCTAACCCTATTTGTGGTGGACTTTTGATGAGTGAAAATGATGGATCTACTAAATCAAGTAGTAGAGGGCCTAGCGTGGGACTACCCTACCCTCTAAATCCGAATGACAGAGTGCATTTGACACCAATAAATGCAGAGTAATCTTCTATCATGTCTAACATGTTTTTATAATATTTCTATTTGTAATTGTTTTTGTTTTGTTTAGAATATAAAATACTTATACGTTGCATTATGTGTTAGTGTTTTTGTTGAGAAAGGGGTTACAATGACAGTTACTTGCATTATAAAAAAAACATTTCAAAGGTCCTTGGCCAACATGGAGAAAAGTTCCTAGTGATGTGAAGGAACTAATGTGGAAGACATTTCAAGTATAAATTTTATTATATGATTGTTTTGTTGTTTATTTAATTTATGAAAATTATAACAATATTCTTTTTAGGAGTGTTGTGAATGGAACCTTGAACATAACTCCAAAATCAAAAATGTATTTGACAAGACTGGCAAAACGCGATTAAGGGACATGCTAGAGGATGAGAGGATGAAGGCAATGAAAGAAGTTGGTGCTACTAACATTAGAGAATGCAAGGTAATGGAAAGAGAGTGGATCACAAAGGATGTGTGGGATGCCCTCATTGATAATGAATGGGGAACAGATGCATGGCAATCCAAATCAAGTAAAGCAAAGGCAAACCATTTAACAGAGAAAGAAGGAAGTATTACAAAGCACACGGGTGGTTCACAACCTTTTGCTGTTCATGGTATCAAGTTGGTATGTATTTATATTTTATAAATATCTTGTGATATCTTAATAGTACCCTATGATCCTTCTAAAGATAGATTCATACTTAAAGGTTTATACTTCAACGGTTATATTTCAAGGGTTAGCTTTCACTCAACTTATCATGAAGAAGGTAGTCTCATTAGTCTTAATACACTAATAATCCCTTAATCATATCATTATGAACAAGGTAGTCTCTAAATTATATTTTGTAATAAAATTTTCGTTGAACATGGCATAATTTGTAAGATAGTAATTTTCAATGATGATGAGTACGAATCCACCTAAAGTTTCATAAAATCTATTTAAAATGCTTTATTAATATTTGTTAGAGCATGCATGAACATTATCCAAATATTTGTTTTACCATTGTTGTGCAATAAGGTATGTTTGGATTGGTTGGTGGGCCTTGATGCTATTGCATTATTTTGAGTTCAAATAAAAATAAACGAAATGTGAATGAATGAAAAGGGCATGAATTGTGATGCTTGTTCATGAATGAAAATGACATGGATTGTGATGCTTGTTCATGAATGAAAAGGACATGGATTGTAAATGAATGAAAGGATATCAATGAAATGAACTTAAATATTAGTTCATTTTTCTCACCTACTTTCAACAAGAAAGAACCAAGCTCTTATTTATACTTATTCTTATTTATGTTATAGCACTAGCTAGTACTATGTTGTCGCTATTTTTTTTTTTTTTTGTCATTTTGAATTGAAATACTTTGTGTCACTTTTGTTAAATTATTAGTACTTATAATGAACAATCTATTTCTTTTATTTATGTCTTCCTACACTTTAAATTAAAATACAGGCTGAGAAGCTAGGTAGGGAGGTTGGATATTCAGAAATTTTTTAGGCTACACACAAGCGCAAGGGTGGAGAGGGTGATTTTATAGACAACAAGTCAAGAGTTGTCAATGTAAGTGAATTTGAGTCATTTTTCATTTTTTTTAATTGTTATCATTAAAGTTTTAATTCACAAGTGTGATGGAATTTTTGTTTTATATATATTAGATGTAATTTACATGAAGCCATTGTTTAAGTGTATTAGATGTAACTTGCATGAAGCCATAAAAGTTAATGAGTTTTCCTTTTTATCATTCATTTTTATTGTATGAGTTATAAATGTTAATATTTACTTTTAAACATGTTATAGGAAAAGTATAATGCCGCATTGATTGACAAATATGGTGATGATATCTCTTCCCATCCAAGTTTTGATGGTCAGTCATGGTATGATGCAATTGGGGGATTAAAGGCTACACGCACAAGTGTATATGGTTTTGGGAGTAGGGTAGACTCAAGACAATTATTTGGTGCGGCATCTACATGTCCTTCCACATCTGATTCAGCGTGTGGACCTTCAACTTATCAACCTTTTGCAACAAATGAATCTAAGTTGCAAACCCAGCAAATTGCGGAGAAAGTTCAAAATTTAGAAAGTACAGCTCTTGATATTCAACAAGGTCAAGCAGGGTTACAAAATAAATTGGACAAAATCTTGGAGTTGGTAGAATGCGGTCATCCAACATTATTCTCTCAAGCAAGCCAATCGGGAATTAATTCAAGGGATGCCACTACTGGAGATGGTGGAGAAAATGCATAAGTAGATTCAGATGACCTTTAGAATGTTGTTGTTAACATTTGTTTTGTTAGAGTACCTTTAAAACTATTTTAATATTTTTTGTGATTGCTTGCAACTTTATAACTTCATATACCTTACATGTGTTGTTGGATTGTAGTATGAATTTATGTTTTTTTTTGTTGTTGTGATGAACAAGTGATTGTATTATGGTTTGTAAGTTTGTTATATGGATATGATATTATTTTCATATTATGCATAATAAGGTTTAATGTGTGAAATATGTATGTATAATGAATTAATAATATTATTCCCGACAGAAAAGTATATTATTTACCAACGGAATTGCAATTATTACCGACAAAGCAATTAGTTTTTGGTGAATATAAAATACATTTACCAACGGAATTCCTAAATTTTAATGTTTATTACCGATAAAAAAATACAATACCGACAAAAATTATAGTAATAATATTATGCTTCGCCGACTAATAATAATATTTGCTCTTACGGAACTATAACTTCTACCGACGAATAGTATTAAATTAATATTTTTTACCAACGGAAAAAAAAACTTTCTACCAATGGAAAACTTTCTTTACCGATATATTTTTCATTATAAAATTATTTTTAGCGACGAAAAACAATACCTTTTACCGATAGAAATTTGCCTTTTACCGACGGAATTATCGTAATTTAATATTTTTCACCAACGGGAAAAATAGTTTTTACTGACAAATACATTCCATTAACGACGAACAACACCGAAAAAATGAATTAAATTTTTATTTTTAAATAATTATTACCGATGGAAATATAATCATTACCAACACAAAGTTCCATTGGTAAGTATTTATTTTTACCGACAAAATTTCTTATTACCGACTGAAAAGCATTACCGACATGAGATTTAGTGATGTATTATTTCCGACCAAAGTTCCGTCGGTAATGATATCTACCGACGGAATGTCTACTATTACCGACAAAAATTTCCGTCGGTAGCGGACTGTTTTCTTGTAGTGCTAGGACTATTGTTTCAAGTGCAAAACCAATCATTATGTCTCCTAACTGATGCTTAATGAGTCATGGAAATCCTAAAACACTTGGTCCCAAACCTAAGGTCAACCGTGACTAACTCTACACTATGCCCGGGCGAAAGGGAATACTTTCAATGTCTCACACTGTGCAAGGTTGCTTAAAGCTTTAGGCACTCCAAGTGATAAACTTTATTCACTAATATAGATCTAACCTTTTAATCCAAGCGAAAGATCTCTAGTCACAAAAGCCCCAGCACTAAGGATTACTTCAGCACTTCACTCTTTTGCTTGCGCAACTAAGCCCCAGTGGAGTTCGTCTCTTAGCACTTCACTCTATTGTGACCGCAAAGAACTATTGGAACGTGGAGGTAGGATAAATCACACTGGAAGGGAAAGGGGACGTTCCGCTACCTCTCGACTCATCCTCTCGATCCTCTCCAACCTAGCTTCGTCTAATCCTAATGAAGTATCATTCATTCACAAACTAGATTCTCAACCCTAGTGTCACTTTAAAGGAAAATCAAATCAACAAGCATTCAAGGTTGGATCTCAATTAAAACATCAATTAAAGAAACATAATAAAAGGTCAATGAAACAAAATCATCCTAGGGTTTACAAGTCCAAGTACCCACTAGAGGTTTAACTCTCCATGGAGCAAGATACAATCCATAATGAAATCGAATATAAAAGCATGCAATCCATAAGTAAAACCCCCTCGTAGTCTGTATCGACGGTCTTGTGTTGTTACCCCGTCTTCTCAAAGGTTCCCTCGTCAAGCCTAGGGCACACCTCGCAGAATCGATGTCGACGAAAGCTCCCCCAATAACTATCTTCCGAAGGAGCGCGGTGTCGAAGGCCGTAGAATCACTCCAAAAACCTAGCCAAAGCCTCTCCAAACCTCAGCCGCGAGCGCCTCCAAAGATGGGGAAAAGATGAGAAAAGGATCCTTCAGGACATCTGGAATCATGGTATGTATAGGGGTTGGAATCGGGTATCCACAAGGGCGTGTGGAATTTCCACACGCCTGTGTGAATTTTTAGAAGTTGATTTCCTGTGAGCTGTGAACAATAAATGCTACAACAATTTTACTACTGTAATTCGCCAAAATACTCTCGAATCCACACTTTTCCTTGAGACCACATAAATGGGCACACATCCATGCTGTAGATAGCGTTGTGTCTTCAATAAAATCACATTGACGAAGATCTTGTTGGTATTGCACAAGTCGAAACACATGAGTGTGGCTGCCTTTGTGCCCCTCCAAATTATGTATTCGCTTAAGCACAATAGAGGTTGGCACACACCCACATGTCTTTGAGCACAACTTGTGTCTCCACGTTTGTTCACTCCAAGACTTTATCAACAAATGCCTCCACGATCTACTTTTGGTTCCTTTCTTCCACAATTGTCTCCGCAACCCTATCTGCACAAAAGAACACAGATACACATGCATAAGCGATAAAATCTAAGAAAAAGTAATGCTCAATGTAAGAAAAGAATACTTCGTATTTTTAATACACAAGCACTTATTGGCTACGTGATATGAGACTATTATCTCTAATATTGAATTATATTGAATTTTACATTATAGTTTTTATTATGCTAAATAGACTTAAAAATAACACAAACGATTAGAATTGAAATTTAGGTTTAAATCATTCTAAAATTTAGACACATACTTTTTAAAAAGTTGAATAATCAAGAACTCTCCCTTTAACAAAATTACCACCAATTTATAATTTTTTTAATATTATATGATGTTAAAAACTTATGTAAAAGTTTTTTTTATTTATTTGATAAATGGAAAAACTGGATTTTCTTTTTCAAAAACAGCAAAGACTTTATTCCATCTACATAAATATTGTATAATATTTTATAAATTAATTTTAGGGAAACTTTAAATAACACTCTTACGGTAAATCAAATAGTAAAGATATGAGAGATGCTAAAAATAGTAATGATATTTAAGATGATACAAATAACCTCATTATTTTTAGGTATTATGACTATTATATAATTTTCAAGATTAAGTATATCAATTTATGTTGTTATTATAATTCTTTATTCTAATATCTATATTATTCTTTTAAGGACTTGGATCACTAAGGTTACCATATAATTTCTTGACATGTCGGCCAAAAAAACAAAAAACCAAGTCCTTATCATTTCAAAACTAAATAGGTCATAAGGAAAGCTATAGCTTGCCATCCATAGAAGCATTATACATTAATTAGATCATAAAATATATCATATAAACTTCATCGAGTCCCCAATTTCATACGTGTCTCCTAACCAGAATATTATTTGCCCATGTTCACAACCTCCTAGTCATGTATAGATCTTGACCTCCAATAAAAATAAATTGTAGATTAATGTTTTATTCACAAGGTTTTATTAAAAAAGATTTGTCAAAAATATTCAATGTGATTTAATTATTACACTTTAAGTTATTTATATATAACTATATATTTATAAATTATTTAAATTATTTAAATTATTTAATTCTTAGTTAGTATATGGTTTTTTTGGGACAACTTCTCTTCCAAATAATGGGGTTGGAATGTAAGCTCTACATTAGAAACTGATTGAAAGACTTAACCAAAAATACCTAAGTTAACCTACAAATTAATAAGCCGTTTGAAAAGTCCCAAAAGTTTTGGTTGTGGATAATAATGGAGGGAAAATCATCATAAAAAATTAATAAAGCTATAAATGAGACAAGTGATATACGTGGTTCGGCCAAAAATAAGACCTACATCCACGGGAGAGCAATATTGTCGTCTTCATGTCACTTGGAAATTACAATTACAAGAGAATTTCATCTTAATCATGCAACTCCACAAGCAAAAGATCTAATATGTCTTCCACCTTTAAAGTAGACAAGATACAAGCAAAAAACCAAAGAATTACTCCTTCATCATACATAATAATCTCTTTTCGATTTGACAAGAAATCCTTTTCTTCTTCTTTTCTTCTTTGCTTCGAAACCTCGTCTTTTCCAATCACCTCTCAACCAAATAATTTTCAAATTGATCAACCTCAATCATTGGATATATAACTAATGCCAATGACATAAATCTTGTTCTCAATAAGTCCTTGTCGTAGTTAGTTGGAGTAAGTTGAAGTTACAGACAAAATATTGAGCCTCGAAATTCGTTCCTTAACTTCACCCAAAAAAACAATTCCAATTGAGTTTATGCATTCCAATTCTAACAACTCCAATAGATATATAAAACATTTGAGAGAAATCACGCAACAGAAACTGTGGTCATGTGCTCTAATATTGGCCTTGCTAGTGAATAAAAAACCATAAAATGTTGGCATAGGCTGATCTACATTACGAGAAGTGGGGTCCATGGACCCCATTTTATTTAAAAAAAAAATTACCTTATATATTAATATATATGTATATATCATATATGGCATCAATTAGACCCATAATAATTCCTTGTGGACCCATTTTAATTTTTAAATGAGTATTTTAATGATTTTATTATTTTTTATTATTTTTTTCAAACTTTTTTTTACTCTCTCAAAAGCTTAGTAATTAGTATGCCCTAGTTTTAACTACCAGCACCTCTATTTTCCAAACAATTGGCATCTGCCGCATCTAGCATCTTTTTTCTCAATTTTCATCTATAAAGCATAGTTTATATATATGTGTGTTATTTTTAAAGTTATTCATGCTATTAATTAATGGTTTTTTTTTTGTTCCAATATATTGACATGATTCAATTCTACAATTTTATCTTCTTGTCTATTAATTAATGACTTCTATTTATAAAAAAAAAGTAGTTTAGTATTATTTTAATTTTATTTTTCAAAACATGAACAAAAATTTTTATTTAATCGAATAATAGATATGATTATTAGACAATTACTTATTTGTACGAAAAAAAACCATTGATATATATGAACCCCATGCATTTAGTAGAATCGCAGGATCCTCCATGGAATGTTGGCTATATATATGCTGTTAAGATAACGCTCTTGATCTGTGGAAATAGGAAACTATTTGCATTTTTAGATATTATTACCTATTCACCTTAAAGAAACATTATACATCAATTTTAGCATGACATTGGAAACATATGCGCAAGATGCTTCATTAATGTTCGAAGCACAGAAGACAGTGGCAAAAATATTGTAAGATTCTACTCCAAAATGCAATGCATTATAAGGCAAGACAGTGCACTTACTGGCATTTTTGAACATCATACAGGTGAACGGACTTATTGTCACTTGTAGTTATTAGATAACATGAGGTGCGGCTCTGTGAAAAATCCGTGAGCCAGACTTGCATGGCATTTTTGAACATCATACAGCGGAATTGACTTATTCGTCACTTGTTGTTAGTAGATAACATGCGGTGCGTCCCTGTGAAAATCCATCACAAATATACATATAATCACAACTCAGTTAGGAATTTCTTCCTACTGTTTGAAAGCAAAATCAAGAGAGAGAAAGAAGAGCTACCCTTGCATTTCAGACAAAGTTGACGGGTCAAATAACTGGAAGGCTCAACGAGTATTGACACGTCGAAGTGACTAACGCCCATCAAAGAAAAATCTTCGGCTCTTCATTATAGAATAAAGAGAGCGCATTTGATCCAAGATATATATATGCAGGCATATGTGTATATACCCAAGGGCAAGTGACTCTTCACTTCACTCTCGGTCTCTTCTCCACTGCGCCATGCAAGCGACGCAGTCGTTGGCTCAAGGGTAGTTTTCAATTCGTAAAAATAAAAGATTAATAAAAATTTTGTAGTAACAAATTAACGAAAATAACAAAATTATCTTAATTCCCATGGGTATAATTTACTAATGTTGGATTAGGAAATTATAAAATTACATGAAAGCACTCATTTAGTATCCTCAATTAGCTATATTTTTTTATAATGAATTTTTCTAAGTTACAAATCTTTTCACCAAATAAGTGTTTGCGAGGCTATCGACCGCTAAAAATGGCATTCTTTTGGACAGATATGGCTGAATTATCACGCCACAAACTTTAATTAAATCTTAATTATTGTTTGCAACTAGCTCTCTACGGCATAATGAAATATTGATTTGTCTTGTTCCATTGTTCACGTCACGTATGCAGTATCACGTCTCTACGGTGAAGTTCAAAGCGATTCTGCTGTGAATTCCCTTTTTGTTCGTTTGTTTGTTTAACTATAGTTGTTTCACTATCGCGTGGCCTTTGATAAATTTTGTGATTTATGAACGACCGATATCCGTGACAACAATGTAATATTCAGAGTGCATTATTGATGCGGTGAAAATATAGTCTAAAATAATTTAGCTTTAAATTGAGGACAAGAAAAATAACTATCATTAATATAAAAAGGTGATTTAACTAGAAAGAAAAACCTCAAAGTCAAGTGGGTTATGATAATAACCAGAACAAATCAGAAGCGTATTTTCGGTTATGATAAAGTAATAAATCATACTAAATCAAACCACACTTTAAAACAACAATAAGAAAAAACCATAACTGTTTCAAATTAGCAAAATTACTTAACTATTCTTGTGGATGAAAGGCTTGAAATAGTTGGACACAAATTACAAAAATCATCTACAAACTTAGCAAAAGATGATATTTTCGGTTTATAAAGTGGCAACATTATGATGAAAGGAATGTAGCAAAGTTGAACCATATCATTTGAAAGCATATATTATTCAGGGTTGAGGAGCTCACATCTTGGCTATATATTATTCAAGTTGAGGAGCTCTGAATTGTTATAAATATCTCCTCTGTTTTCTAATACGATTAAACATGAGATAAATTAGACCACATACAAAAACTAGATTCACATATAGCAACTGCCACCACGTCCTTTTAAAACAACGAAATTCCCAATCATAGTAAATCACATATTTAAACAAACACACTAAAACAAAACTTATCTGTTCCAAATTAAAGGATGAATGCTTTGTGCAGCAAAGGCGGAAATAGCTGGACGTAAGTTGATGCAAGAGCCAACTACAAGCTCATACAAGATAATACTTTTCATTATGCAAATTCATCCTTGCCTTCCTGAAATAATTAAAAATGCATGCTAAATTGATCAAAAGAAGAAAAGAAGAAGAAAAAGTTTAAATTCAATGCAATATGTTTGCATGTGATTAAATATAAAAAATTGAATTCAACTAATTCAAAATGTCGCATGTCATTGTTTTCTTTACTTCTGAAGCTTATTAGAAAAGATAAAAAGTAATTAATCTATAATTCTCAAAGTCTTGGTAAAAATACTCATGAATATGAAGATCATCTAGAAAGGTCACACTTACATAATAGAAAAATTAGTAATATGAGATAAACAAGAGATAAAATTAATGAAATCGATGGGAATATGCAGAAATAAAGGAGTGAATTTAGTACAATACCTTCATGATTTGAATTGCAGGTATCAATGTATTGGATGGTCGTCGATTCGATATTTCCTCTTTAATCTAGTGAACTTCAAAGAATTGCAACAGATATACCATCACACATGCTGTCCACATATCGAATACAGAACCTCAAGTTTTTGAACAACATAATAATAAGCTGTCCACAAACCGGTGATAAAACCAGAGCCATGCTAAGATGAAGCCATACATCTTTGTTCTTGTATCAACTGTTGAAGTTGTCAACACTTCATAAGAACAATTCCTAGATAAAGGAGGACCAAGGTTCAGGATTGCCGATGAATATGGATCATCAAATGTAGATTGTTTTCTCAAAAAGGCTTTCTTACAGCAAGTAATTATATGGTAAGTTCAAAAGTCCCAAAGGTCCATACTATCCAATGAAAGGTATTAATCCTGAGATGCTATTTCTAGACAAATCGAGATTCCAGTTCTTATTGATCTTATTTGTAATATCTCCAGTAAGATGATTTCCGGATAGAATTTGGCTCTTCAATGAAAAATTACTGTGTATTGCCAACAAGATTAATTTGATGGGATAATATTCGTTTACAGTACTCATTCCCTTTTATAATAACATACTCCATGGCAAACACAACATAGTCGAAATCTCTTGTACTATCAAATACATACTCATTCCACCACATTCTTCCAGATAATTTCATAGCATTAGTGTCCAAAAATTCCTAGGAATGAGGCCAGACAAGTTATTATGGGAGGTCCAATATATGAAGTTTGGGAAGACTTGAAAGTTGGGCATGAAGATAACTTGAAAACTTATTTGATTTTAATTGAGAATTTGCAACTCATGCATGCTTTCACCTATCCAGTGAGGTATGCTTCCATAAAATTGTTATAACTCAGATCAAGGTAACCAAACTATTACATTCCTTTAAATCTGGAAATGCACTTCAACAAACTATTGTTGCTCAAGTGCAATGACTCAAAATTATGAAAGAGAACAAATAAATTAGGAATTTCTCCGGAATATTGTTGCTTGAAAAATCCAACACCATAAATTGTGAGTTATTGTTCCAATAGTTGGGAAGCTCTCCAGTCAAATGGTTTCACGAGATATCCAACACTCGTGTATATGATAAAGTACATAAAGTAAGGCACCCATACTTACTTATTTTATTCATTGAAGGCCGAGGATTACCAACTGAGACATCAATCCAATTACAATATTCAAAGCTATTGGTCTTGTGAATGCATTTCCAGGATGAATCTATTCTTCTCAATTTATGAAGGGTTTTCAAAATGATTTTAGTCAACACACCATCCAATTATTATTTTCAAGATACAAATTGGTAAAATTAGAGTTGTCCAGGCCACTCTTGGAATAGCACCTCTTAATGAAACGTTTCCCAATACAAGGATTGCAAACTGCTTTTTGATACAACAAGAAAGATGCCACTAGAACTCTTGAAAATTCTGACTAATGTTTTTCCTTCAAGTGACAAGAAACGCATTTTGCAGAGGTTACCAAAAGTCATAAATTGGACCCTCAAGATGGGAATTAAAATCTAGATCTATTACCTCAAGCAAATACATGTTTTCAATGATTGAGGCGGAATAGATCCATGGAAATCATTATATGATAGAACCAAGAAGAAGGCGTTGGTTGATTTAAAGATAACCATGAGGCAATGTGAAGTTTATTTGATTATCATAAAAGGTCGAGCAATTGAAGGTTCTTGAGACTATTAACCCAATATGGTATATCACCTTGAAGTTTTGGTTTTGGCTAATTGCTTACCTTCAAACTTTGTACTATACATCAGAGAAAATTTGTTTGATTTGTAGGTATCTTGGCTTAGGTCAGACCAGAAACTAAACTCTTTGTGAAACTACTTGCATAGATTGCCGAGGGATCTTTGGTAGTGAAGACCTTGATTGTAAAAATAGGATTTTGGGGGCTACAATTTCATCGACGGCTGATTTGGGCCATGGAGAGGAATTAAACCTAGATTAAGATTCTCAAGCCATGACTTTATTTCAGCGTAAACTGAGACATAAAGTAGAGTTAATAACTGCCGGTCAAATACTTTGGAAAGCGATGGGGTCCCCAACCAATTTGGTAAAGACACTTAGTGGAAGTGTTTGATAAATGCAACTCCATAGACTGTATGTGTGGCCTGAGAAATCCTTGCTATATTTGGCTCACGAACCCAAGACCAAGATAAGATAAAGAAAAAGCTATACAAATTACAAATGACCTGCCAAGAGTTGGTATTTGAAGGTTACTATGAAAGTTATAACACAGTAAGAGCTTTGAGGAATC